>NC_140981.1:623712-643712 GCF_056783735.1 Eptatretus burgeri
TTCCTCACAGTCTCCTGGAGTCAGGACGATGCACATGAACCGAGGTCTCTCCGGCGAAGATCACAAACCGAACACCCTGGGATTCACGAGCGGCTTCAATGGAGGAAACACGGTCGATCCGGGAGGATGATCCCTCAAACCTCGGGTCCATGGTCGGTTCACCCGAGGATGAGGAGTCCGGACCCGGTACGTGACGTTCACTCCGTGACGAGATCTTGTGGTTCCTGAAAGTTTCCTTTTTATGGATTGTTTGTGTTTCAGATCCTGTTGTGAAGGTGAAGCTCGAGTCTGAGTTCGTCGATGATTCGTTCCCTCCATTCGAAGGTTTGAACCACAAACTCATTCTTCATGTTATCAAAATATTACTAACTAGATATCTGGGATCACAACGCGAACACCCTGGGATCCACGAACGGCTTCAATGGAGGAAACACCGTCGGTCGTGTAGAAGTCTATGTATGAATCTCTCCTACCGTGGGGACACTGGATGATAATTTTTTGCCCCATGGATTTTATTGCAGACACAGATGCATTGAGAATCAGAAAAATCATGGTGCCAATTGTTGTTTTGCATTTTGGGGACATTTTGGTGGCTTTTAATGTGGCTCCCTAAAATACCATGATCGCTGTTTCGGTTGCAACTACCAGTTTCAAATATTGTTATAAAGCAAAGCATGCAGCATATCAAATTAAAGGTCTGGACATTTGTAACACAAATATATATATAAAAATACTGATTTTTATTGTCCACAGGTATTTATGCCAATTTCCCTGGCAATAACAACCATAACGGAGCAAATATCCAGACGCAATAATGTTTGTATTTGCAAGTCAAACAATTAGAGAAATGTACCGTTTGTGCTTTGTGGTATGTTTAGTGGTTCACATCAAGTATATCTGTTCTATGGTATGCACTTAAGTAGTCAACTGTAATGAATAGGTCAAAATATTTGTTGAAACAAAAACCATCAAGTTCATCGTAATTCAGTGTCAGATAAGTCATCTTCATCCATGCTGTCCTCGTGATCATTTCCTCTGAGTCTGTCATTGGTGTTTTCACATTTGTCAACGTTCGCATCACAAGCACATAACTCACATAAGTGCAGGCCAAAGAATGCTTCTTGCAAGAGCAGGATCCACTGGCACATCGGCTCTTGCCACAGCCGCACTTTACAAGCTCTAGAACAGCTGTCGGAGCTGGTGGGAGGTCAGAGACTCTTGGGACATCCTGATTATTTTCATCACTCCATCCATAATTAATTGGCGGAGGTAAGTCCGGATTTGGGGTATCTGCCAGGAACCAAACCAGAGCTTGGTAATGAGCCCTGAGAATGTGTTCCTTCAGAGATGCCTTTGTTGGGGGCAGTTTCTCAGCCTCCGCTTGATTTTTCTTGAACAAGTGCCATCGTAGCTCTCTGACTGTTTTGATACCGAGTCTTGGAGCGAACAATAGGCACATAAACTCTTCCAGACTGTCCATCACTTCAGCGGATGGATGAGCTGTTTGTCCCAGCTGAGTAAATGCCTGGTGTGTGTTTCCATTTGCTTTTTTGAATTGTTTCCAGCATGTTTGCTTGCCTTTGTCTGCGATCCGTCCAGTGGTATTGTTACGAATCTGGAAGCCATTTGCACACAAACAGACAGCAGCCCCCGCAGTTCAGTTATTTCGATAAGTATGTGTTTATAGTTAGAATCCATCCCCAATGTCTAATGGGAATTTCGTGTGTGCGCTCCGAGTTATTTTTTTAGTTGGGTTTTTATGACAACGACAACAACAACATCCCTCCTTCGCTCCTGCCACCATTGGACTTCCTCACGCACATGCGTACCGAGCACAGACGTGGGCGGGACTTCCATCGCCTCAGATCGGAGCCCCGCTCCAAAAAAGGGCATGGAGTGTTTCCTCTGCCCAATGAGCCAAGGGCGAGCATCGCACGCGTGCCCCAGCCAATTAGAAGCCAAAAACGCCGAGGAATAAGTCGAGTGGTGAGCAGTCATTGTGGCGATTGGCTTGGTCTGCGGTGGTGGTTCGAGCGGTCTGCTGTCCTTTGCGGTGGCTCCTCGTGGTGGTGGTGACCGAGCATCCAGGTCGTGGGCCCTTGGACTCTGGGTCATGGGTTCGAGTCCCACCGTGGTGGTTTGCGTTGGAGTGCTCGAGCTGGGATCCCTGTTCCCGTCCACGGACTCCAAGCTCCACAAGTGCGGGTCTGGTGAAACCGCACGAGGCGGGGAGGTACCCGGATGGACCCTTGTCCCCAGCTTCACTTTCCCTCTTGAGCTGAAGGACCGAATAAAGACCCCACGGGGTCCATTTCGTGTGTGTGTGTGTGTGTGTGTGTGTGTGTGTGTGTGTGTGTGTGTGTGTGTGTGTGTGTGTGTGTGTGTGTGTGTGTGTGTGTGTGTGTGTGTGTGTGTGTGTGGTGCCAGTCTGAGAAATGGAATTGTTCAGTGCTTTTGCTCATTGTACATTGCCTGCCTGATATTCGTGATTAAGTCTGCACTGTGTCTTATTATTGTAAATAAATATCTGTTAAATGTTCCAGTTCGTTGTTCGTGTTTTCTTTCGTTTGCCTGGCATGGTTCGGGCTTGAGAAATAGCAAGGCCGTTGGTGCTGTAATTTGTCATTTGGACTGGCGCGGCTCTGGTAACTCCGCTCGGTTACGCCGGATCCGAGTCGGTACCTGCGACTCGGTTCGGACAGAGTCGGCCGAGGGTGTGATTTCCCCGGTAATTTGACGATGTGCGTACTTAGGTATATTGAAATTTGGCTATTGACCCTACCGCACGCCGTCAGAGAATTGGCGATCACGGTCCTTTAAGTGGCCCGTCGACTCTGGAGTTTTCCGGGGTGACGACCTTTTAATTCCGGATGTTCGGTGGGAGACGGCTCGACTGCTCCACCTTATGGTCGTTTATCGCCCCCGAACCCCGGCCCACAACAGTATCACTGCCAGTGAAAGCGTGGAATCCAATGAGACCAGCAGCATGATTCGCATCAAGGGATTCATAAATCGGTTGCAAATTCACCAAGCGTCTTCTCGTACCTGTGCCCAACTAGCATAGATACATCACCCAAGAGCGGCAGTTTTTGTCGAGCAAGAATTAACAAATCTTTATCAGGAGACATGATCTGCACACTTGAAGCAAGGTAGGATGAGTAGTGTGTCTGCTTTGGCACAAAGGACACCTGACGATCAGACTTATATGCAAACATTATAGTCTGTGCTATGTTCCGTGTTACTAGTTGAATGCTCTGCTCTCTCCGTGTTGACTCAAGTGTTAACATTGGCCCTGCGGATCCTGGGGATGAATGCCTCCAGCGATTTGGGAACTTGATTTTCATCTCACAGTGACCCTTGAAATTTCCACGGCTGCTTTAGAGCTTCAGTGATGTCCCTTCTTATTACCTTGGCATTTTCGAAGACTGCTTTCTTGTTGCTGCTTGCATTGCCAGCTGCCTCGTCCAGGTTGTCAATTGCGGCTCTTTTTGTTCTCGACGTGTACATCCGATCTGGTTCATTCATATGCATAGAGCGGCAGAACTCAACATTATCTATATTTTCTACAAGCTTACGCTTCAAACTTATCCTTGATATGTGCGTATCATTTGAACCATTGACTCTGAGGACATTTTGATAAGCTGCTTCCACTTCACCCATGTCCAGAATAGATCCTGATTTCTGCAGGCTGCTCATCAAGTGGAAGAATTCAATGTCTGCTGAAACCTTGGTTATTACTGCTTCGTCTCTGCTCTCTCCTGCTGTACCTGAGTTCGCTGAACATGCTTCACCCAACAATACAGATGGTATTTGATATCAATCGCATGGGTATCATTTGGATCGATTGCAGCACTCAGATTTACTTTCCACTGCTGGTTATTTCTGTACTCAACAGCCTTTCGGAGCTGTTCCCTGGTGTTGAACTCACTGATCTGGTGGAGTGCTCCTTTCTCTGAAGATCCATTCGAGAAGAAGCAGTTGTTTTTTATTATATTGTTTGGCACCAGATCGCATGTAATGTTCTGTTGACGATGGGGTCTCATGTGGTGGTGGTTGTGTTTTGAGGTTCGGCCTTTCTGGTCGTCCAACTTTCGTTGGTTTAGGTAATTCGCCTGCTTCCAGTGCAGCTTCATATCTGTTTTTCAGCCGCTCAATATGGATTTTGTGCACTGCAATTTTATAGCATTCGAGATGCCATGCGACACCTTTCTGTGATAGTTCATTTTCCATCACATCACCAAGCTCTTCTTGGATGGATATGTACTTATTATCCCCATAGAGCGACTGGGTATTCACACTCTCGATAAACAGCTGATATGGTTCTGGTCTTGGGTGTTTTACGAGTTTTCCATGATGCTTTTCAAATGCAGCATATATTAAAACCTGCCAAAGATGTAGTGCAACTTGATGCTTTTGTGCTGGACCTGGAAGGACTTGGGGATGATTCATCAATAGCGATAACTTGAGAACAGTTTATTTCAATGTCCACTCGACATAAGTTCATTCACCCACAAAGCTTGGAGGTTAATCTACAACTACATCCACGACATCAGTATTTTAGTCTGGACCCTTGACCACTTCTGCTATAATCATAGCTGACCTGAAAGGGAAAAAAATTTAACATACATTGTATGTAGAATTGTAGCATGTCATAATGTTTAGAAAAATTATCTTGGTGACATTGCAGTAATTGATTTAATAAAGGCTGCACAGCATCTGAAATTAACAATAATTCAGATAAGTCACTATGGTTATGGTCAACGTCATTATTGATATTATTATCATATTCTCGGCTGAATTCTGCTCAGTTTGATATATTGTTACGAATTTGGAAGCTTACTGCACACAGCAGCCAGGTCCGATAGATCAGTTATATCAGTAAGTATGTGTTTCAAGTTAGGGTTCCGTCCGGAATTCCTTTGGAATGGAATTCCATTCCAAATATGGTCGCAAAGCATTTCGCTTCAGCTGTGCGCCAAATAAGGATATGCGTCGTTTTTTGCCCAATGAGCGACAACCACACCAGAGTCGGTGCGGTCCTTGGCAAGAAGGCGGAGCCGCGACATGCCGTCCACCCAATGGGAGCAGGCCACGGGAGCGGACGGGCCCCAAAAGAAAAGCGACAAAAGAAGAAGCAACGAATGATTGCGTCGAGTCTGCTCGAGTGCGCGTCCAGTCTGCTCGGGTGTGCGTCCAGTCTGCTGGAGTGCGCGTCTCTGTCCGGGTCTGCAGCTGACTGCATTACACGGATCGGAGGCGTCTCGTCTGGCGCATTGCTGCGGGTGGTCGACCATCTCAACTCGGGAGATCATCTCGTGTCGCCTGCCTGCGATCCGGAGGAGCGTGCCAACGCCCGACGTAACCCTCTGTACCTGGTGCTTGGAGCGGCCTCGTGTTGCGGGTTTGAGTCCCGTTACCCCAAGATCGTTGAGAACCACACGAGGTGGACAGGTCCAAGCTGGCTTCTCTTCTTCTTCCCTCCGAGCTGATGAGGTCGATCTCTTTCTGGGCATTTGTGCGTGCGTGTGTGTGTGTCCTTGGGCCCGTCTATTAGTAACAACTGCGTAAGTGCTTTCTTTGCTCATTGTACATTGCATTGCTTATAGTCGTGATAATGTTGCGAATCTGGAAGCCATGAGCACACAACATTCAGGTCCTGTAGCTCAGTTATTTCGATAAGTGAATGTGGATAGATACCTCCCCTTTTCCCGAGTCTTATAGGTAATTAAATGTTCCTGCGCTGTGGAGTTATTTTGATAGTCAGGTTTTCCTTTCTTTTATTTTACACCACCAACGATAACTACAACACCAACAAAAACCCTCTGCTCCCGGCATTCTCCGCGCGCACGCTGGAATGCGGATGTGTTCAGAATGCATTCGCGAACTGAATTCCATTCCCGAATATGGACACGAATCGAATCGCTTGGCTGCGCCCCAAGAAATGGGATGCGACAGCCCCCACCCAACGGTGAGCGAACTGAATTCCATTCCCCAATATGGACATGAATCGGCTCGCTTGGGCACTCCAATAAATGGGATGCGACAGCCCCCACCCAACGGTGAGCGAACTGAATTCCATTCCCTAATATGGACATGAATCGGCTCGCTTGGGCACTCCAATAAATGGGATGCGACAGCCCCCACCGACGGTGAACGAGTCACGCCGGAAGCGAGCCGCGCCCGAGAGGGATAAGAAGGGAACGGAGAGACAGAAATTGGTTTGGGTTCTTGGTCCTTGGTCCTTGGTTGGTGGTTGTTCGGAGAGCACGGAAGGTGGTTGGTGGTTGTTCGTTTGTATTGACTCAGCGGATTGTGAAGGATCGGCGCCTTGTCTTCACCAGCGCATGTTCTGGAACACGAAAGGATCCGCCGGAGCTGGGGAGGCTGATCGCGGCTTGCCGGTGTCTGGATTCGGCTCGCCTCTGGCTGGTGCCCGGTGCGAATCAGGTCGAAGACCACACGAGGTGGACAGGTCCGAGGCAGGTTCTGGTCTTCAGTTCGCCTCTTCATCCGAGCTGGAGGCCTTAATAATGACTGCTTTGGGTCCGATTATTTTGTGTGCTGTGTGTGTTTGTGGCATCAATCTGCGAAGTAATGAATTGTTAAGTGCCTTGCTGTACATACGTGCTTATCAATATTCGGATAACTCTGCCCTTACGTGCTCCCCTCATTTCCCTATTGTTAATAAATATCCCCATTTGTGAAATGTATCAGCTCGTTCGTGTCCTTTCCTCCGTTGGCTTAGCGTGCTGCGTGTTGGAAAATTAGCAAGGCCGTTGTGCCGCTGTGAAGGGACATTTGGACCGACAGAAGCTCGGTGGCCATCCGCTCGGGCCGCACACGGTTCGAGTACGCTAGCGTCTCGTTCAGTACGGGTGCCGTCGATGGTGTGAAGACTCGGTAAATCACCACGTGGATCTCTTGGTATTTTGAAAATTGGCAAATAACCAGTTGCCACATGGAAGAAATATTGACGCTTCACGGTCCGATAAGGGACCTCTACTTTTCGGAGTTTTCCGAAAAGATACGATCTAAAGTCCGGGTGATCGGCGGAGCCGACTCAACTGCTCCACCTGGCGGTCATGCTCATCGCCGACGCCCGACCCGTAACAATAACTCTGCTCTTTGTGTGCTTCCCTCCCCGATTATTGTGAAATAAATACCCCTATTTAGTACTGCAGCATAGCAAACCAATTGTTCGACTTTTCATAAAAGCACCAAAATTGGTACATATGTTGACTAATGTATTCTGAACAATTCTGGATATGGAACCACTCGAGATTTTGTCTTGGTCAGCTTGGCGGCCATTTTCCAAAATTGCCACCATTCTACTTTAACAGCATGGGCTGTCTGTCATGGTTATTCTCTTTGTGGGTTTCTCAGAGGTGATAAATACTCCATGTGATGTGCATTTACAAAGGAAAACAATACAAATGTCATTTGTGTTGATTTATTATATTTCCAACCATTGCATTGGGGAAAAATGGTCATTTTTATGGGAAAATCCATTTTCGCACACAGCATCAGTGACAGGTTCAGAAGTATTTTGTCGTGGTGGCGGTAGTGGTGGAAATGGTATTGTAATTGGTAATATTGGCTACATGTGGCCCATGCTGCAGAACATGACCACCGTCGGATTCAAGTTCGAACCGTAGACACCGACGTCGTCGTCTTGGCGGTGATGGTAGCCCAGGCACTACCATGCGTGGATGAACTCTGGATTGCCTTTGGGACGGGCAAGAACTACCGCTACATCCCTGCCCATGAAATAGCTGCCTCCCTCGGTCCACAGAAGGCACGTGCCCTCCTTGTCTTCCATGCCATGACCGGATGTGACGCGGTATCAGTATTCGTGGGGCATGGGAAGAAATCTGCTTGGGCCACATGGAACTCGTTTCCAGAACTGACAGATTCTCTTGTGACCCTGACCACCACGCCAGTCAACATCCAGGATGACACAATGCACTGCATTGAAAGGTTTGTGGTGCTCCTCTATGACCGCACCAGTCCATTTTAGGACGTCAACGAGGCCAGAAAGAAACTCTTCGCCAAGAGGAACTCCGTCCAGCGCATCCTACCTTCCTACGATGCTTTGGAACAGCATGTGAAGAGATCAGTCTTCCAGGGTAGCTATGTCTGGGGGCAGATCATGGTCCCTCAACCCGTGCTTCACCAACAAGCTGGGGCTGGCGGCAAACAGAGGATGTGTCCTATGAACGGCTCTGGACCACACTCCCTGAGGCTTCAAAAAGCTGCTTCAAGCTGGTGTCGTGCGGCTGCAAAAAAGGCTGTAGAAACCGCTGCAAATGCAAGAAGGCTAATCTGCAATGCACTGGACTGTGTGCTTGTGAAGGAGAATGCCAGGAGACCGACGCAGTAGACACAGACTGAGATATCGGCCTCGCTTAGAATGTGCAAATGCAAAGTCGCATTGCTTGTGAAAGTGTTGACTTCTTGATCCAGAGCCAGTACACTTGAGCTCAGAAACTCGTATTGTACTAGACTAATGTATACGTGTACCATGTGTCCTGGTAGAATGGTAGTTGACAGTTAACCGTAGCCGTTTCAAAGAGAAGTGTGCAATAATTTGACAACATTTTCTGAGTTTTTAGGGTGGCGGCTTGGGATCCGAGGGTCCTGAGTTCAAGCCTCGTTGCCCGCTGAATTAATTCACCAGGGGGTTGATTCAGCCTTCGATCCTTCCGAGGTCGGCAAAATGAGTACCAGCTTGCTGGAATGACCGAGTCATTCAAGTATCCTGCGTCAGAGTGGCGACCTGTCCAGGATTGTGCCCAATAGCCAAGGAGACTGCTTCGGCAGCATCAACGCTCTGTACAGAGTATGGTCCCAATGGACTATTTTCTGAGTTTGTCATTATCACGATTATCAGTTCCCTTTTCAAAATAGAGTAAAGTATGTAATCTATAATACAATTTTTGTTGATTCCAAACCCATTGAATGTGATGAATATCATTTGACTCTTGTTCTCCAGGCAATAATGGGTACTTTTCAGCGAAAAGTTTCAGGAGAGCAGCAATTTACAAATCAAATAATGGCTTTTTTACCGAAAATACTGGCTCATAATATTTGAGTACGCCTTTTCATGGTCAATTTACTGAATTTTACACTTTCCTTATATCTACCACCAATACAATAAGAAAATATGAGCATATAGCCAATTTCGCGAAAGTAGAATGGCGGCCATTTTGGAAAATGGTCGCCAAAGCTGACCAAGGCACAATCTCGGGTGGCTCCATATCGAGAATTGTTTGGAATACATTATTCTACATGTGTACCAATGTTGGTGCTTTTATGCAAATTTGAACAATTGATTTGAAATATCAGACTACGCTGCAGGACTAATTGTTGAATGTACCAGCTCGTTTCTGTGCTTCTTTCATTGGTTTAGCAGGGTGCGTGTTGGGAAATTGGGAAACGGTAAATTGTGTATTTGGACCAACGGGTCTTGGTAACCATCCGCTCGGGTTACGCACGGTTCGAGCACGGTAACGGCTCGTCCCGCTCGAGCTCCGTCGAGGGTGTGAATTCCCCGGAAGCGTTGCCGCGTGGGTTTAGAGGTATATTGAAGTTTGGCAATTCACCCGATCCCACGCGGTCGAATTATTGGCGATTCACGGTCCTGTAAGGGACCTGTGCCTTTCGGAGTTCTCCGAGAAGCACGATCTAGATTCCGGGTGTTCGGTGGAGCCGACTCTACTGCTCCACCTAGCGGCCCCACAACAATATTACATGCCCAGGTTTAAACCAGAAACAAAAAAGTTGGTAAATTGTTATCATTGAAAAAAGTGCGATTCAGGGGTAGTTCACGTATCGGCTTGAAAATAATACTTGAAATGCTCAAAAAAATTGGCACCATGATTTTTATGACTCACAGAATCCATATGAATGAAAAAATATATGGTGCCGAAAATTATCATCTGGTGCCCACCGAATTACATCGGGCTCTGCACTGAATGTCCGGAAGGTTCTCCCTCTCCCTCCATGGTCGGTTCACCCGAGGATAAGGAGTCCGGACCCAGTACGTGACGTTCACTCCGTACCGAGATCTTGTGGTTCCTGAAAGTGTCGTTTTAACGGATTGTTCGTGTTTCAGATTGTGTTGTGAAGGTGAAGGTCGAGTCCGAGTTCCTCGATGATTCGTTCCCTCCATATGAAGGTTTGAACCACAAGCTCATTCCCTCCACCACGGATCACGATATCTTCACGTTAGGTGAAGGATCACGATATCTCAAAAAGTTGTGGACGGATTCAGATGAATCTTGGTGGACACGTTGGTTGGGTTCGTGTCGGAAATACTTGTCGTTGTTAATTGAATAACCTTGTTGTCCTTTTTAAATGAATGTGGTTGTTAAACTGTTAAACGAACCTGACACGCTTGCTTTTGTCCTTTTTTTTTCCAGATCTTATTGTGAAAATGAAGATCAAATCTGAGTTTGTGGATGAATCACCCTCTCAAGACAAAGGTCTGAACCTCAACGACATTGTCGTCGTACCATTTACAGACAACGATGAATGTGCATTGTACGGAGGTTGTTCTCCAGAGAGACGTTGTACTTGCCTTCATGCCGTGTAGATACTCGAACCCCAAGCTCGTTAAGAAACCAAATTTGTTTTGATCGTCGAGACGTTCACGGAGAACTTGCACGTGCGCCGACAGGTGTGTTGGAATCGATCGGTTACCAACATGCACTCCCATCCATGAAAATACCGAGGGATGTCTGTTTGTTGAAGTTTTTTTTGTACACGTAGTCGAGGCTCGTGGAACAGCTCGTACGAGTTCATTGAACGGAACAGAACACAACAGAACAAAAGGAACTGCAGAGAGAGGGGGAAACACCAACAGCAGAGCTGAAGGCCAAGACAGAGGGCGGTGGACAAAAAATTTGTCTGAGGAGGAATTGGGTGGACAAGATGGATGCAGATGAAAACTCTCAGGAAGGAAACTTGAAATTTGGAAGGAGGACGGGAAGGGGGTTAACGAGGGTATAAAAGATCATGGTTTTGGATGAGGGATGATTTGAGATGGTGGGGAACAGCTGTCTTCAAAACATGGAGGGAAGAAGGAGATTGAAGAGAATGTGGAAGTTGGTTACACAGGCAGGGAAAAAAGAGGAACAAATGAGTGGAGGTGAGCAGCAATCCTGGATGTAGGCAGTTCCACCAGAAGGTCGGGACAGATTAGATCTGTGACTTGCGACAGGTACCATGTAAACCTGTAATAACCTGTTTCATGGTCGGGTTGTCGGCGACAAAACCGTCTCCCCCACCAGGTTTTCTGGTAAGAGCTCCCTGAAAATATCAGCTGTTCTTCCTCCTCTCCAATCAGTTCTTCTGACCACATGCTTGTCAAAGTGGACATCTCTCTGGCTGTTATCAGGGAACCACCTCAGCACCGTCGAGTCTGGCGTTTCACTCAGGCTGACTGGCTGGGTCTTCAAGCAGCCATCAAACTTCTCGACTGGTCTCCCATCGCAACTTTCTCCAACATCAACTCATCCTGGGAATTCTTTCAAAGAAACATGCTCTCTCTCTCTCTCTCTCTCTCTATCTCTCTCTCTCTCTCTCTCTCTCTCTCTCTCTCTCTCTCTCTCTCTCTCTCTCTCTCTCTCTCTCTCTCTCTCTCTCTCTCTCTCTCTCTCTCTCTCTCTCTCTCTCTCTCTCTCTCTCTCTCTCTCTCTCTCTCTCTCTCTCTCTCTCTCTCTCTCTCTCTCTCTCTCTCTCTCTCTCTCTCTCTCTCTCTCTCTCTCTCTCTCTCTCTCTCTCTCTCTCTCTCTCTCTCTCTCTCTCTCTCTCTCTCTCTCTCTCACTCTCTCGCTCTCTCTCACACATGCACAGATTTATCATCTCTCGTCTTCAGTTGTCCTACCCTTCCACCCACCCATGGTTTACTGAAGCTTGTGGCGAGGCTGTTGTCCAGAAACAACTTGCCTTTTCCTCAGGGAAAGGAAACCCAACTGAGGGTAATCTCAGTTCCTCACATAAAGCTCGGAAAAAGTGTGTATCTACCCTCAGGAGAGCCAGAAAACAACATCTTTCTCAGCTCAAGTCTGAACTCTCAAACCTCTCTCCCTCTTCCAAATCCTGGTGGCATCTAATCAAATCTGTTTCTGGTGTATGTTCTCCCTCCATCCCCTCCCTTACCTCAAATGGCCGCACTGTTGATACCGCACGTGAAAAGGCTGAATGCCTAAACTCCGTGTTTGCATCTAAATCTTGTGTCCGAAACACATCGCTTTCTGTACCCACCTTACCCAGTCGCACCTCACAGTCCCTGGACTCTGTGTCCTTTTCTTCAGCAAAGTGGAACTTCGACGTCAAAATCTCGACACAGATTCTGCAACCGGTCCAGACGCATCGGCCCACGTGTCCTAAAAACCTGCTCTTCTGCTCTTGCTCACCTCTCTCTGTTCAAACCACCATCTCATTTGCTCAAGATCATCTGCCATCTGCTTGGAAATCAACAAACATTACTGCCCTGCATAAAAAAGGTGCAAAAACATACCTCCAACGACAGACCAATCAGTCTTCTCCCTATCATCAGTCAGGTTATGGAATCCATCATCGCTTCAGACATTAAATCCTTCCTCTTCTCCAATGGCTTGATTTCCGATCATCAATTTGGTTTCAGACCAGGTCACTCTACCCTGGATATTCTGCTTCTGCTCTCCCAACAATGGATGGAGGTCCTCAATGCAGGACATGAAATCAGAGCCATATCCCTGGACATATCACGTGACTTCGATACCGTCTGGCACCCTGCCCTACTCACCAAACTCTCTTCCTTTGGTATCCAAGGCCATCTCCACTCATGGCTCGCAGACATCCTCTCCTGTCGCAGTCACCGTGTGGCCCTAAATGGAGTTCTTTCATCCCCTCTTCCTGTCCAGGCTGGAGTTCCTCAAGGTAGCGTTCTGGGCCCTGTTCTTTTTCTGGTTTTCATCAGTGATCTCTCCGACTCTCTGGAAAATCCTCTTTATCTTTTTTCTGATGACTCCACCCTCTGCCGTGCCATCTGTTATCCCTCAGACCAGCAAGCAGCAGCTTCTTTGCTCACTGCAGATCTGGGTAAAATCACAAACCGGTCCAACAGGTGGAACATGTCTTTCAATCCTGATAAATCTCACACTCTCATGATGTCTCTCCGAAAGGACCGTTTGGAACCACCCCCACCCCTCCCATCTCCTTTCTCAACAATCCTCTGGAAGAAGTCCTTTCATTCATTCTTCTGGGTCTCACGATCTGCCATGACCTTTCCTGAGAAAGCCACATTTTCAACCTCGCCTCCAAAGCCAGTCACGGACCTTCACTCTTTCATTCCTCTTTTTTCCCGCCGTTGGAATAAACTCCCATATTCTCTTGAATCCCACTTTTCCCTCCAGGCTTTCAAAACAGCTGTTCACCACCACCTATCGTCCCCCATCCAAATCCTCGATCTTTTCTACCCCCGTCAATCCACCCCAAACCCACCTCCTTCAAATTCCCTGCTTTCCTTCCTGAAAGTCCCTGTAGTGTCCATCTTGTATATCACGTGTTCCCCACCCGCATCCCTCTCCCTTCCGCAGATCTCCTCATCTCTCTGTTCCCCAATGTTTTGTCCTTCCCTCTCCCACCCCTCTTGGCTCATGCCCCCCTTGCTGTGCGTTGTGTGTTCGCTCTCATACGAGCCTCGAGCCTCGTCAACGTAACTAGAAAAAATAAAAAGACCGTCTCCCCCACCAGGTTTCCTGGTGAGGAGGGTGTCTGATATGGACACCCAGCAGAATTAAAAATAAAACCTGCCAAAGGGCGGAGGAGTTCCTTGTGAGCCAACGGCCATCGACATCTCATGCCCAACTCTCTGCCGACGTCCTCCTGCAGTTGGGTTACTTTTTTGGGAGGTTTGTGACAGGATTTGCACTCCGGCCACCGTAAAACCCTTCATTCCGCAAAACCCACAAATGCAAAGAAATGGAGAGTTCCTCATCTGCTGCTGTCCTTCACAGGGCAGCTCGCAAGATAACGGGATTGGGGAAAGCCTTTGGGAACCCTATTCCTTGATGATAGGAGGAAAAGCACGGGTGTGTGTGAGTGTGTGTGTTTGGTTATCTCTCTCTCTCTCTCCCTCTCTCTCTTTCCTTGTCTTTCTCACTCTCATTTTCCTCTCTCTCCTTCTCTTCATTCCTTCTTTCTCTCGTCTCCTCTCTCTTCCCATCGCTCAAATTTTTGATCCAATTGGAGTACGTTGTGTTTTCTGTGTTTAATGTTTCATTCTAAAAGGGATTTATTAATCCTCTTTGTGAATTGCCATTGCAGAGAAACAAATGAAAAAGGATTCTTGTTCCAAGTGTTCCCCGTTGGACGACACTGAAGTTTCCTTCAATCAGCACGTGACACGGACTCTTGGTCAGGACGATGATCAACTTACTGGTGTGTCCAACAACAACAACAAGAACAGTTCTCTAAACATCCTGAAAGAGAACGTCCAAGGAAGTGAGAAACCACACAGGTGTTCTGTGTGTTTGAAAGAATTTAATCATTCATCACATTTCTATCAACATCAAAAAATACATTCAGGTGTGAAACCCTACAAGTGTTCAACGTGCAGTAAGGCCTTTACTCGATCATCACATTTATATCAACATCAAAATATACATTCAGGTGTGAAACCCTACAAGTGTTCAACGTGCAGTAAGGCCTTTACTCGATCATCAAATTTATATCAACATCAAAAAATACATTCAGGTGTGAAACCCCACAAGTGTTCAACGTGCAGTAAGGCCTTTACTCAATCATCAAGTTTATATCAACATCAAAAAATACATTCAGGTGTGAAACCCTACAAGTGTTCAACGTGCAGTAAGGCCTTTACTCAATCATCAAATTTATATCAACATCAAAAAATACATTCAGGTGTGAAACCCTACAAGTGTTCAACGTGCAGTAAGGCCTTTACTCATTCATCAAATTTATATAAACATCAAAAAATACATTCAGGTGTGAAACCCCACAAGTGTTCAACGTGCAGTAAGGCCTTTACTCAATCATCAAGTTTATATCAACATCAAAAAATACATTCAGGTGTGAAACCCTACAAGTGTTCAACGTGCAGTAAGGCCTTTACTCAATCATCAAATTTATATCAACATCAAAAAACACATTCAGGTGTGAAACCCTACAAGTGTTCAACGTGCAGTGAGGCCTTTACTCAATCATCAAGTTTATATCAACATCAAAATATACATACAGGTGTGAAACCCTACAAGTGTTCAACATGCAGTAAGGCCTTTACTCAATCATCAAGTTTATATCAACATCAAAAAATACATTCAGGTGTGAAACCCTACAAGTGTTCAACGTGCAGTAAGGCCTTTAGTCAATCATCAAATTTACACAAACATCAAAAAATACATTCAGGTGTGAAACCCTACAAGTGTTCAACGTGCAGTAAGGCCTTTACTCAATCATCAAGTTTATATCAACATCAAAGAATACATCCAGGTGTGAAACCCTACAAGTGTTCAACGTGCAGTAAGGCCTTTACTCAATCATCAACTTTATATCAACATCAAAAAATACATGCAGGTGTGAAGTCCCACAAGTGATCTGTGTGTGAAGACCTTCAGTCAATTATCAAATTTAAATGAACATCAAAAAATACATACAGGTGTGACGTACTGAAAGTGCTCGACGTGCAGTTAGGCCTTGACTCAGTTCTCAAGTTTAAAGAAACATCAAATAATCCAGATGAAAGATAAACCGTACAAGTGATCTGAGTTTAACGAGGCACTGTAAGCAGACATTGAACTCCTGTACAAATAATAAAGGACAACATTCCTGAGGGAGTTGTGAGTACCAGTGACTTTGGCCTAAATAATGATGATTTGATGTTCAATGATCAAAATCTCACCGGATACCTCGAATTGTGAAAACATGATGCCAAAGGTAGAGAAATGCAACACTTGGACTCGACACACGTTCCAAATGCACCTTGTTATGTAAAACAAGTTAATTTTGTTTTCATTCATTTTGTTTTGTTTATTAAACTGTTTTTTAATTCATTCATGATTCTTGTGATTGATAAATGATTCTTGTATGGAAGCATGAGTCGCCCAAGTTTGAAGTGGTTCCTCTGCACCAACCTGTGTTCCATTGGTGGGTATCTTTCTATTTCTGGACCAAGCAACCAACCTAACACAAGTGTCACAACACAACCCAACCTCTGTCACAAAGTGTGTAAATCTCAAACCCGAGCATGAACTCGTGGAATCGAACTTGTATCAGTCGGTGTCGGAACAATGCATTGATGTCGATGGTAAAAGGAGAGAACTCAATTGTCTCACTGGATGGAATACTTTACTCGTGAGAGACGTGAGAATCCTGCCAGGATATAAACGATTATAAAGAAGCTTCGAAGTCTTATCGAGACGATTTCTGAGATTAAGAGGAATAAAAATCCAATATCATATTGCAACAGCTGTAGGACCGGTACAGGAGTCCGGTTCAAGTTCCCTGGGCCGTGTCAAAATGACCACAACCGCCAGCTTAGTCCACAGCCCCAAGCAAGTTCCCTGATCTGTTTGAAACGTTACAATACTTGTTGAGACCGTGTATTAAACTGAGTGATGTGCCGATAGGTGCTCACAGTCTTCCTTATCTGGCCGAGCAATCACGAGCGCTCTGAGCTGGATTGAGCTAGCTCATCGAGTGACACCAATATCATCAAATGAGATCACCACACCGAGCACAATCCAACCCTGAGACCAGTTCAATTTATTTAACAAGAAAATAGCACTCGTTGCTTTACTGATGGGATTACTGAGAGAGGTGGAAAAAAGAGGGGTTGGGGACAGAGGGAAAGAGAGAGCAGGGAGGGGAGCGAGGAAGGGTGGGGGAACAAGGACAGAGGGAGGGAAAGTGAAGGGGGGAGGAAGTGTGAGGTTAGAGGAAGTGAAGGCAGATGTGCAGTGGAGTATTAATTTCGATTCAACTCTCATCATAATCCTTCTGCATGGAATAACAGTGAAGATGGAAACAAAATAATGTCTGAAATCCATTTTCTACAAGTCCCTACTATAAATCCCGCCCAGAGACAGACACGTTCGGACACAAACACCATCCGGACGCGTCTGGAGCCAAGATGTTCTGAGTCAAACTGCTCGGACATGTCCGGAGATGAACTCCCGTCCAGAGACAAAGACTGCCTGAACACGCCTGGAGCCAATCTGTATGGAGACAAACACCACCCGAACACGTCCAGAGACAAACACCGACCAGAAACAAACATCGCCCTGACATGTCCTTTTTACCAACACCGACCCGAACGCGCCCAGAGACAAACACCTCCCAAAAACAAACATCGCCCCGTCATGTCCTTTGACAAACACCGACCTGACACATCCGGAGATAAACACTGCTCCAATGCGTCTGGAGATAAACTCCCGTCCAGACATAAACACTGCCCAACACTTTAGGGTACAAACACTGCCTGAACACGCCTGGAGAAAAACACCACCCGAACACATCCAGAGACAAACACCGCCCATAAACAAACTGCCCCGCCCAGTCCGATGACAAACACCAACCCGACACATCTGGAGATAAACACCGCCACGATGCATCTGGAGATAAACTCCCGTCCAGACAACAACACTGCCCGGCACGTTTAGAGACAAATTTTTGGCCCGATCTCTCAATGGTGAAGAATCAGTTAAAATTAAATAATTATTATATTCAGATCGAGATTCGGATCTTCACCAAAATTGGATCAATTCTTCCTCGTGGCTCTCCCAACCTGTCCACCAAGTTTCGTGTGAATCCATCGTTTACCTTTAATTTTGAGATATTGTGCTAAATATAGTTTTTGGCCCGATCTCTCAACGGTGAGGAATCACTTTAAAAATTCTCAGATCCAGATCTGGATTCGGATCTTCACCAACGTTTAGCGTTGCCGTCCTTGGCCGGTCACCTACACACAAAAAAAATATTCAAAAAAATTGTTTGAAAACTGTGGCGAAATATCGTGTGACAAACAAACAGACAAGCCGGTAGGCGGACATGGGAAGTCGACTACCCAATAGAACCTGACGCGATGGGCCCGTTCGATGGGGAATGACCAGAGGATTAAGTACAAGAAAATTCATGATTCTTCAAGGTTGATGCTGCAGATTGTTTTTTTCGTTAAAATACCCCCACATTTAGAGGTTTTTCGGCCATTGCTGGGCAACGGGGGGGGGGTCCATAGCAACGGTTCTTTCTCACACATAACGAGGACATACCATGAACCTTCCATACCATTTTCATGTATATCTGACTCATAGTCTCTGAGATATAACGAACTTCGTTTTTTTATTGTTTTCGACCAGGGTTCATTCAAAGTATATCTTCTCCGACAGTTTTCATAGGATCCGGCTGGAAACTTTTGACAATATGGCAGAATGTACTGCCCACAGTCGCTCGTGGCCCGATTTTTGATGTTCGAAAAAATAAATTTTTTATGATTTTTCAAAAATTTCAAAGTCGCGTTGCTAGGCAACGGTGGTGTCCATAGCAACGGTTCTCATTTGCACACAACTGGGTCATGGTATGAACTTACCAACCAAGTTTAATCGAAATCGCCATTGTATTAACTGAAATCGCCATTTTAAATACTGATAATAAGGGGAGAACAAATCTCAAATAAAAAACAAACATTTTTCGACGAGATCGACTACCCAACAGACAGAAAAACGTTGCAGATCAACATACTTAACAAAAAAATTTTTTCACCAAGTAACAAACGGATCCAAACGCAATACCGTCTCCTTCGTTGAGGGTAACGAGCTTTTAAATTTGGACATTTCAAGATGAGGTTTCCCGTAACCCTGAATGAGGTTGTGGTGGAGGTTTTCTCAATAAGCCAAGGCTTTGCTGAGAGATCTCACTGGAAGCTGGTCGATGGAAGAAAAAAAGTGATGCCACCACCCTGAGAAGTGGAAGAAGAGGGAGGAAGAAGAGCCTGCAGCATGAAAATAGGTTATCCATCTGTACATATAGTGAAACAGTGAAATGTGTTCTTGTTTTTGACCTTACAGCTTTGAGCTGCCAAAGTTAATTCGTGACAAAACTTTCTATGATCAGATTTTTACTGTGCATCAAAATAGGCATTTTAAACAGTCCTGAAGCGGTCATTTGGCCCATTGTTTCCATGTTGCTCTCCAGAGTTAATTTATTTACTGGCATAAGTTAATTTATTGACGACAGCTTCACTCCTTTACACCCTCTTCGGCTTGTTGACCCCATAAGACCCTTAAATACCATTTTAGACCCTGTTAAGGCCTTTTAGACATATCGACCTGAAACCTTTCGACACTTTTCAGACCTTGAAGCTTCTTCAGACCATTTGGACATTTCAGACCCCTTTTGCTTTTTCACCTGAAGACCCCTTCACTGTTGAAAGCTGAGTACGTCTATTAATTACGTATTATTGAAATGTGAGTTCGTCTGTGAATTACCATTAAAACCTGAGTACATCTATCAATTACATACTATTGAAATGTGAGTTGGTCTGTTGATTGATTATGTAGCGTAGTTTTGGAACGTTTGTCTATTGAATACTTGCGAATGGAATATATGACTTTTAATCATGTGCCAATTATTGGTTGGAACGTTTCATTACGAATGATTACTCATTTAATTGTATAAATTACACAAAAACACACAAAACACGATGCAAAAGAAGTCCTAGTGAGGGACAGCAATATCTGATTACCTTCTCTTTTTCAGCCTCCCCCGATACTGCTGCAGGATAACTCCTGCAGGATAGGGGAAGGGTTATTGCTGTTGTCGGGGTTGTTTCTGCAATTAGTGGACCCCAATTTTTTGCAATTTCTTCTCTGAAACTGCACACATGATTTTGATGATACTTGTCCACAACCTTCATCATCCAGTATGCACCAAAGTTTTTCACGGCATTAAAAAAATCGGCCCTGATGTGGGAGGTTGCCCACCAAAATAGGTATTTA
>NC_140981.1:648712-714924 GCF_056783735.1 Eptatretus burgeri
CAAAGCAAATGAAGGAAGAAATGAAAGAGCTGCGGGGTGAGACGCGGAACATGGGCCGAAGCCTGCAGGCGGGCATGAAGGCATTAACCGGGGAGCTCAAAATGGCGATGCCACGTGTGGGAGCGAACGAGCTGGGAGGGAGTGCAACGGCTGTCAGGCCCGCGGTGGAGGCGGGTAAGGAGAAAATAATTAGGAAGACAAGAGACGAGGTGAAAGGAATTGCGAGAGAGAGAAAAGAACAATTAAGACGGAAAGCAAGGATGAGGTACGCGGAGATCGTGAAAGAGCAAGGAGTCAAAAACAGGGAAGGACGGGAGCGACTTAAGGAGAAAGCAAGGTTGACCTACATAAAGATAAGGGAAAGACGCCAGAAAGAAGCAGAGACCAATAGACACGAGGAGACGACAGAAAGAATAAAATGTATAGAGACACGGGAGATAGAGGGTGAATTGGACAAGGTTAGTGACGCACACACACACACACAGAGGTAGTGGAGGACCATGAGGGGGAGCTGGCAGACTGGGTGGAGACCCAGTGCGAGCAGCGGGATGGCCTCCTCCAGGAACGAGGGGAGGGAGTATGCCCCCTTGAGGCGAGTCACGACCAGGTGGGTTCGGTCGTGCTTTGCGAGGTCGGGGGGAGGAGTGCTGTCGACAGGTGCACGGAGAGCTTGGGGGGTATAGAGGCCCCGGAGACCCTTGTGGGGACACGAATCCCCAGTGTGGTTGTCCCGGTGTGTGTGGTGTCGAGGTGTGTGTTCACGAGTGTGGCGAAATGCGTGCTGCAACGCACGCATAGCGCGGGTCCAAGGGCGTGTGTGAGAGCGACCGGGTGGGTGACAAAGACCCCGTGTGTGGAAGCGACCCCGTGTGTGAGTGGTGTGGTGGTAAGTGTGCAGAAGGGCGTGCTTCCCAGCACGCCGTGTGTGGATGAGGCACCGTGTGTGAGTGTCGCCGTGTGTGTGAGTGAAACGGCCAGTATGAGTGAGGCACCGCGGGCGAGTGCCCCCACGTGTGTGAGTGGTATGGTTTGTGTAAGGGAAATGGCACGAGTGAGTGAAAGGCCGCGAGTGAGTGGAGCCACGTGTGCGAGGGAGGTGGCATGCGTGAGTGAAACGGCCAGTATGAATGGAGCACCACGTGTGAGTGGTATGGGTAGTGTGAGAGAAATGGCAGGCGTGAGTGAGCGGCCGAGTGTGAGAGAGACAGCGTGTGCAAGGTCGTTGTGTGTAAGGGAGATGTCGGTCGGCATGTGTGAACATGCAGCCGCGTCTCCCGCTGTGAGTTTAATGGTGAGGTGTGTTAGCGTCGTAACACGCGGGAGTGTGTGTGTTGAATGGCGACGACGACGGCGACAGAAGAAAGAAAGCCGAGTAGCGGCTGTAGTTGTTTCGGGGACCGTGCCGGGTTCACCCAGCAGCGAGCACGAGGTCCGTGCTGTGCAACGCACGAGGCCCCCACGTGCTCGCTTGCGAGAGTGAAGTCCCGGTCCGGAAACGCACGCGGTGGATTTGCCGATCCCGCGGACGGACAAAGTTTAGGCAGGATTATGGATTTGGACCGGACGGGTTCTCCACGCGATCGTGTGTGTTAAGCTCCAATGGGCAAAGCACATGTGTTCGCGTGGGGAACCCCTCGAGACGTGGGGCTTGTTTTTTTTATGCGCATGGTGACATCATGGCTGCACGTGGGGTTGGAATCCGGCAGGAGGGGTATCCCTGCCGGATGGTACCGTCCAAGGAGGGACGAGGTACACGTGCAGCTGCATGACGTCACGGGCAGGTGCAAAGTGCGCGAGCTGTGAGTTTCCGCGCTGGTGCTGCGCATGTAAAAAAAAAAAAAAGCAAGACTCACTTTCGGGTGCACAGGATTCCCTGGCAAGGGGTGGGAGACCCCCTTACTAGGGCACAGGATGGAAACTAGTTAGGGGGAAGGGTTAGCTTAGTTAGACTGACTTCATGGGGCAGGGGTAAGTCCTCATGGAGTCCGTGGAATGGATTAGTTGGAGGGATTGTAGCGAGATTTAGGTTGGGAAATTGATTAATGGGATTATTTGGAGACAGTGACTGACAATGAGTGTGTAGCGGGGACGTAGCTTAGCTACGTAGTGTTAAAAGGAACGTGCTACTAGTTTAAGGGACGACGTGGGAGCACGAGTTAGTTAGGGGAAGTAGTTAGAAGAATGGCAGAGTTCAGCGGTGAGTGTGTTGAAGAGTTGGTGAGTGAAGTGGAAGCATGTGCATGGTGAGTGAGTGAGGCCAGCAGGTCTGTGTGAATGGAGCGAATGGGGACTGCATGGTGCGATGAGTGATTGGGGGGAGGAGTGGCTCCCGCCCAAGGGACCCCGGGGTCAGTGTAGAGTGAGTTAGGGGGTTAGTTAAATTGAGAAATGGAGGTCGTTTTGTTGTTGGTGTGAATGTAGGCTCGAAACCCATTTGGAGGGGTGCAGGAGCCCTGTTGACGGGCTGGGAGCGTGGCTGCGAAAAGTGAGTATCGCTGAGTGGGTACCCCGGGCACCAGGCTAGTCGGCCGTGGTAGGCCAAGGGCCCATGGGGGGCCGGGATAGCATAGTGGGCACGGGTGCGCCTGCTTGGTGCGGGGGCCCGGGGCGCCATTAGCCGCGTGGGCAGTGTTGTGGGCACGGGTGACCCTCGGAAAGGGGCCCGGGAAGCCAGCCTGCCATGTGTGCGTTTCAGGGGAGGTGCCATGGGGGGCACTCCCCGGTGTTAGGGAGCTGGTAGGCTCGGAGGCAGTGTAGTGCCCGGGGGTGCCATCGTCGGAGAATCGGCAGAGGGTCGTGCCTGCCAAAGGGAGCCACGTGTCCCAGCCATGAGACCATGTGAGGGCACGGAGAGAAAATTGGGGGGCGAGGCCCGAAATTGTGAGGACACCAACACAGGCGACGGGAATCTGGGTTGTTAGAACCAATAGTTTAAGCGAGAGGCGCTTGTTGAAAGCCCCAGGTAGTTTAACAGTAAAATGGTTAGGGTAGATTAGGAAGTGTACCCCTCCGCACCATCCATCCCCTCGCTCTCGCTGTGGGCCGCTGGACCCACTTTGGGTTCGATCGCTGAAGTCTGGGGAGGCCATTCTGAGGCTTCTTTGGGCCTCGACACAGGACGTTAGCTCTCCCTTATTCCCCTCTGGGAAGGGAACGTAGGGGTTGGGAGTAGGCTAGGTCAGGATAGGTTAGCCAAACAAGGACAGTACAGGGGGTTAGGGGACGATTTATAGTGGGGAAGTAAACATAAAAACAAAAAAATATATATATATAAGTTGGGGCTAAATTGGGGTTTGACAAATTAAGGGGGTGGGTATAGACAATGACAGGCAAAGGCGATAGGTTGGGAGGGAGACCGTAGAGTAGGTCCGAGCCCGCCTTCCGAGTGGCCAGCACCACCGCACTCCCTCCACCAACCTCCACTGAACGGCAAAGGCTGGCCAGCTTCATCTGCTGGCTGCGTTGCTGCAAGGCAAAGGCCGGCCCACTTCATCGGCAGCGGTTGCTTTGCTGCAAGGCCTGTGCCGGCTGGATCGTCTGCAGCTGCTGTGCTGCAAGGCCTGTGCCGGCTGGATCGTCTGCAGCTGCTGTGCTGCAAGGCCTGTGCCGGTCGGATTGTCTGCAGCTGCTGTGCTTCAAGGCCTGTGCCGGCCAGTTCATCTGCCGGCTGTGTTTGCCTGCAGCGGCCTGGTTCTGCAGGCTGTGTTTGCCTGATCACATTTGCCATACCATGCCCACTGCCCCTGTTCACCCCCCCCGTTCAATTTTTGCTTGCCCCCCTGTTCATTGCCATGTGCGCCAGGATCAGAAAGCAACAGTTTGCAAGCTGCAAGAACTGCCCTGTTGGCAGCTACAACACGGGCCTGCAGTGGCGGCCCGTGCACCGTGTTTGCGTGCATCCATTCATCCATCCATTCGTGTGCTCATTGCGTGTGCCACTTGAGCTGGCACGGAGACTGCGTTTGTGCAGCCCATGCACCGTTGTGGTTCACTGCGTTCAGTTTCAAAAGGGAAGGCCTTGGACTGCGAGTGAGCAGCCAGCCACGTTCCCTGTCGCCTGCATTGTTTGAGCCAGAGACTGTATGCGGGCAGCCTGGCTCCCTGCTAACTGCTTTCTTTTTGCAGAGTTCATTGATCCAGGGCCATGGTTTAGTGTAAAATTTGTAAGTTAAGGGTAAGATGTACTGTACATATGAGTGCGCCCCCGGCATGTCTGTCTCAGCGCCGGCAATTTTATTTAAGTCGTCCGTGTGAGTGAGTTTGTTTAGGTAGTTACTCAGCCCTCAGGTTATTTATTTTGGGGACACGAATACCATGAATGTCGCACTCAGGGATCCGTAGGTAAAACGTACTAGGGGAAAACTACACATGATGGCACACGAAAATTTGACGACTCGGGACGAGTCTGTAAAAAGGGGAGGGGGTAGTGTTGTGGTTGACGAAATTCGCACACCACCATTCAGGTCCCTTAGGTGAGATATCTCCGTAAGTATATGTGTAGTTAGGCCCAAACCCGTTGTTTAGAGGGAATACATGTCATTCACTCGGGCTGCGACTCTTCAGGATAGCCGTTTTTCTTTTCCTATCTTTATTTTGGACCAGCC
This sequence comes from Eptatretus burgeri, assembly GCF_056783735.1. Classification (NCBI taxonomy): domain Eukaryota; kingdom Metazoa; phylum Chordata; class Myxini; order Myxiniformes; family Myxinidae; genus Eptatretus; species Eptatretus burgeri. Next base: position 653,317 of record NC_140981.1, read on the forward strand.
GCCATTTCTACCACCACCAACCACGTCTCAACAGCCATCACACAATAACCACCAACCACAACGCCGCTTCACCACAACAGCCACGACCTTTACCGTCACAACTCGCCAACACCAGCATCACCACCATTCTTGCGCCACTTGTGGGCACCGATACTGGACTCGTGCAGGGCGCGCACCGAGCAGCGTGTTCAAAAACATCACAGACTTTCCGCAGGAAACGGATCAAAAATGACTCACGCCCACTTTTGTTCCGTCCTATCGGAGAGCGTGGGGCGATTTGGCCCCGCCTCCAGGGCGTTGGAGTGAGGTCGCTATAGGCAAATTCATGGATCAAAAAGCATTCACGCCCACTTTTCCTCGGTCCAATGGGGAGCCAGTTAGAGAGGTGAAGGGTCGGAGGCCGAGGGTCAAAGGTGAAGGAGCGAAGCCACGGGGCTGATATAAACGGCTGCGTTCGTCAGTCAAGTGGTGGTGCGTTGGAACGAGTTGTCGGTGGAGCTGGGAAGAAGAGTTGAGTGCGGAGTTCAAGAGAGTCGTCGGTGGAGCTGGAAAGAAGTGGTAGGAGTCAGTTGGAAGAGTTGGGACGAGCCAAGAGAGGAGACGGAGAGGGCGATTAGACGGAGCTGTGGAGAGGTGGTGGCGGTGAACGCGGACGAGGGGGTGCTCGCGTCGGTGTCGGGAGCTGCAGAGGGAGAGGCCGACGGCGCGACCGAGGTCGAGGTGGAGACGCTCGTCGCGGGACCCGAGAAAGGGTGATATCCTCTCTCCCCCGAGCATCAGCAACCCCCTCCTGTTTCCCCCCGCGCTGAGATAGTGCGACAAGGGGGCCCCTTTCCCATCCCCTACCAGACACTGTCCGCGAGGCCCGCGGAGTTGAGGCGCCACCGCCACTTTGCGTCTCATCATCAGACGGGTAGGCCCGACACGGTCTCGGCCCCAGGCCCGCCTACCCCCTCATCCTGGAGGGTGGTTCTTTTTCTTTTGCTTTGGGTATGTGTTGTCGGCGCCGTCTGTGAAGTAAAATTGTATAAGTGTTGCCGTGTGCTCGGTAGTCGGATAGCTCTGCATTGTGTTTCTCTTTTATATTTGCTTTTTGTGTAATATTGCATTGTCTTCTTCTTTTACATGTGCTTTTGGTGGAATTGTATGTGTGTGCTTTCCGTTCATCGTGAAATAAATGTGAATTATGTTGAACTGTTTTCCCGCTTCGCTTCGTCTTTTCTTTCATTGAATCTCCATCTTGCTTCACGTAAAGGGTTGGTCGTGGGCTGAAACGCCCGATAATTAATCGAACCGTCGAGGCCGACGAATAACACCGCTCGGTTATCCCGATAGTACGGAACGGGTCGCTTAAAGTGGCCCGTGTCCGAAGTCGACCTGCGGCGAGGTGCGATCGCCCGGTCTACCCTCCGCGTGGGTACTTAGGAAGGTCGAATTTGGCGAGCAACCCTATCCCACGCGGGGGCCGATTGGCACGATCGCGGTGAGACCGAAAGGTCCACCCGTGACTAGTTCCCGGCGTTAGTCCGAGAGGGTCACGACTGGATTGTCCGTCCGGTGGGTGACGTGCCGCGATTCGAGTTACGTGGCCGTCCGCACGCCGGCGGGCGCGGAATCCGCAACAATATATATATGTATATATATATATATATATATATATATATATATATATATATATATATATATATATATATATATATATATGTATATATATATATATATATATATATATATATATATATTTATATATATGTATATATATATATATATATAGATATATATTGGAGCAGATTTCAATGGACATGTTGGGGAAGGGAATAAAGAGGATGAGGAGGTGATGGGGAGGTACGGTCTCAACAAGAGAAATGTGGAAGGGCAAATGGTGGTAGAGTTTGCAAAAAGAATGGAAATGGCAGTGGTAAACACGTATTTCAAGAAGAAGGAGGAACACAGGGTGACATATAAGAGTGGAGGAAAGTGCACACAGGTGGATTACATCTTAAGTAGGAGATGCAACCTGAAAGAGATTAGTGACTGTAAGGTTGTGGCAGGGGAGAGTGTGGCTCGACAGCATCGATTGGTGGTCTGTAGGATGACTTTAGAGGTGAGGTTGAGGAAGGGAGTGAGGGCTGAACCAAGGACCAGATGGTGGAAGCTGAAGGAGGAAGACTGTTGCATGAAATTTAGGGAGGAGGTGAGACAGGCGTTGGATGGTGGTAAAGATGGGTGGGATGATTGGGCAACGACAGCAGAAGTTGTGAGGGGAGATAGCTAGGAAGGTACTTGGTGTGACATCTGGACAGAGGAAGGAAGATAAGGAGACTTGGTGGTGGAATGAGGAAGTACAGGAAAGTATAAGGAAGAAGGGGTTGGCGAAAAAGAAGTGGGATAGTCAGAGATGAAGAAAGTCGGTAGGAGTACAAGGAGTGGCGTCGAAAAGCAAAAAGAGAGGTGGCTAAGGCCAAGGAAAAGGCATATGACGAGCTGTATGAGAAGTTGGATACAAAAGAAGGGGAAAATGATTTATACCGATTGGCAAGACAGAGGGACCGAGCTGGGAAGGATGTGCTGCAGGTTAGGGTGATAAAGGACGCAAATGGGAATGTGCTGACGAGTGAGGAGAGTGTGTTGAGAAGGTGGATGGAGTACTTTGAGGAGCTGATGAATGAAGAAAATGAGAGAGAGAGAAGGTTGGAAGAGGTGGAGATTGTGAATCTGGAAGTGGGGTGGATCAGTAAGGATGAAGTGAGGACTGCTATGAAGAAGATGAAAAGTGGAAAGGCGGTTGGCCCAGATGGTATACCAGTGGAGGCATGGAAGTGCTTAGGAGAGATGGCAGTGGGGTTGTTAACCAGATTGTTTAATAAAGTCTTGGAAAGTGAGAGGATGCCGGAGGAGTGGAGATTAAGTGTGCTGGTTCCGATTTTCAAGAATAAGGGTGATGTGCAGAGCTGTGGAAATTACAGAGGGATAAAGTTGTTAAGCCACACCATGAAGTTGTGGGAAAGAGTAGTGGAAGCTCGGTTGAGAGGAGAGGTGATGATCTGTGAGCAGCAATATGGGTTTATGCCAGGAAAGAGCACCACTGATGCGATGTTTGCTTTGAGAATGTTGATGGAGAAGTATAGGGAAGGCCAGAAAGAGTTACATTGTGTGTTTGTGGATTTAGAGAAAGCTTATGATAGGGTGCCAAGAGATGAGTTGTGGTATTGTATGAGGAAGTCGGAAGTGTTGGAGAAGTATGTGAGGATCGTGCAGGATATGTATGAGGACAGTATGACAGCGGTGAGGTGTGCAGTAGGAATGACGGACCGGTTTAAGGTTAAAGTGGGATTGCACCAAGGATCGACTCTGAGCCCTTTCCTGTTTGCAATGGTGATGGACAGGTTGACGGACGAGATCAGACTGGAGTCTCCATGGACCATGATGTTCGCGGATGACATCATGATCTGTAGGGAGAGTAGGGAGCAGGCTGAATCGAGCCTTGAGAGGTGGAGGTACGCACTGGAGAGAAGGGGAATGTTAGTCAGTAGGAGTAAGACGGAGTACATGTGCGTAAATGAGAGGGAGGGTGGTGGTATGGTGCAGTTGCAAGGAGTTGAGGTGGGGAAGGTGGATTGGTTTAAATACTTGGGATCAACTGTCCAAAGTAACGGAGAGTGTGGGAGAGAAGTGAAAAAGAGAGTGCAGGCAGGATGGAGTGGGTGGAGAAGAGTTGCAGGAGTGATTTGTGACAGAAGGGTAGCTGCAAGAGTGAAGGGGAAAGTATACAAGACGGTAGTGAGACCAGCTATGTTGTATGGTTTGGAGGCGGTGGCGCTAACAAAAAGACAGGAAGCAGAGCTGGAGGTGGCAGAGTTAAAGATGCTGCGATTCTCGTTGGGAGTGACGAGGATGGATAGGATAAGAAATGAGTGTAATAGAGGGACAGCGCAGGTAGGACGGTTTGGAAACAAAGTGAGAGAGGCGAGATTGAGATGGTTTGGACATGTGCACAGGAGGGAAACGGAGTATATCGGGAGAAGGATGTTGAAGATGGAGCCGCCAGGCAGGAGGAGAAGAGGAAGGCCAAAGAAGAGGTTCATGGATGCGGTGAGGGCGGACATGCGGGTGGTTGGAGTGTCAATGGAAGATGTGGAGGATAGAGAGAAATGGAGACAGTTGGTCCGCTGTGGCGACCCCTAACAGGGAGCAAAGCCGAAAGAGGAAGAAGAAGATATATATATATATATATATATATATGTATATATGTATATATATTTATATATATGTATATATGTACGTATATATATATATATATATATATATATATATATATATATATATATATATATATATATATGTTACGGCTGTGGAAATTCGCAAACCACCATTCAGGTCCCGAAGGTGAGATAACTCAAAGTACATGTGTAGTTAGCCCCAAACCCGTTGTTTAGAGAGAATTTATGTGATTCATTCGGGTTGCGACGCTTTGAGTTCGGCGTTTTTCTGTTCTTATCTATCTTTATTTTGAATCAACCGCCATAACCATCAAACCACCACCGATAAAACCTACACCACCCTCACCTCTCTCCTTCGACGGCCATTCCCGCATCACCTGTGAACACTGAGCGTTGGGCTGTCTCGGGCTCGTTCAAGCGATACGCACCGAGCCGCGAGTGCAAATAGCGGCCTTTCCGCTGGAAAATTCGGATCAAGAATGCTACATGCCCACTTCTGATCCGTCCAATCAGCAAGCGCGGAGCGGCTTGGCCCCGCCTCAAGGCGTGTCCATGTGAAATCGAAATATGCAAATTCTAGGATCAGGGGAGGTTCACGCCCACTTTTCCTCCGTCCAATGGGCGAGCGTGGCTCCGCCCCCGAGCTCATCCTGATCCGGAAATTTGCATATTGGTTCTCCTGCCGGCCTATAAAACGCCGAGCGCAAGGCGAATCGTGGCAGAGAGTTTTGAAGGCAGAGTCAGTTTTGGTGGCAGAGAGTTTTGAAGGCAGAGTCAGTTTGGAAGAGCAGAGTGTGGCAGCAGCAGAGTCGGGTGGCGAAGGCACCGAGTTGGGTTCTGCAGTCGGCTGAGGAGAGTTGGGGGAAGAGGCCAAGGAGCTCGGGTCCGAGGCGAGAAGGACGGCGGTCAGCGACAAGGTCGCGGCGGGAGATCGCTCGTCGCCGGACCCAAGCCAGCCAGCCATTCTCCCTCCCCCAGAGCATCAACAATTCCCCCTTTTCCCCCGCGCTTAGATAGTGCAACCAAGGGGGCCCTGTTCCCACCCCACTCCAAACGTCGTGCCAACGAAACCCGCGAAGGAGCACGGAGTCGGGGCACAGCCACGTGGCCACGTCTGCGGCTCGTCCGCCAACGCGCCATGAGGACACGGGTAGGACCCACCCGGTCTCGCGGACCTGGCCGCTCCTTCAGGTCCCGCGCACATATTGGCCTACAGGCCTGTCTGCCCCCTTGTCTATGAGGGTGGCTTCTTTCCTTTGCTTTTGAGTAAATGTGGGTTGGCGCCGTGTCTTGTAAGGTAGAACTGTGTAAGTGTTGCCGTGTGTACGCGTATTCGGTTGTAACTCTGCGTCGTTGTTTCTTTTGTTTTCCTGATATAAGTGCATTCTGACTGTTTGGCTGTATATGTGTGCTTTCTGTGTGTCGCGTAATAAATGTGCATTGTGTGAACTATTTTCCCGTTTCACTTCGTCTTTTCTTTATTGACCCTCCATCCTGCTTCACGTAAAAGGGTTCGGAGTGGGCTTAAAACGCCCGATAATTAATCGGAACCGTCGAGGCCGACGATAACACCGCTCAGTTATCCAGATAGCACGGAACGGACCGCTTAAGCGGTTCGTGTCTGGAGTTGGCCTGCGGCGAGGTACGATCGCCCCGTCGACCATCCGCGCAGGTACTTAGGTAGATCGAATTTGGCGAGCAACCCTATCCTGCGCGGGTGGGCAATTGGCACGGTCGTGGTGGGGTTAAACCCCCACCTGTGACTGGCTCCCGGCGTTGTTCCGAGAGGGTCACGACAGAATTGTCCGTTCCGGTGGGCGAGGCGGCCGCCATTCGAGTCGAGCGGCCGATCACACGCCGGCGGGCGTGATTCTCAACAATTTTAGAGGAGAGAGGGCTTTTGATAGCAAAGAACAGAATGTACAGCTTATCAGCCCGGTCACCTTGTACTTGCAAAAGAACCAAACAATGTCCAAAGTGTCAAATAAAGACAAGTTTATAAGGAGGTGGTAGGCTTTAACAATTAAATAATAGAACAGTAGAGAGTAAAAAACAAACACTTTGACCTACTCAGACTGAGGCAAAGGTTTCTTGTCTGAAGAGTAATAATTTCCCCAACAGTGTTCTGTGAATTTCCACAACCGTAACAATATATATATGTAAATATGTTTGCATATCTAGAAATATAGTAAAGGTTTTTTTCTGGGGAGATTGAACACATGCTTGGAATGGCAGACAAGCTCAAAATTGCAGCTCGGAGGGAAGGTAGTGTTATAAAGGAAGCGAGCCGAGGGTCGAGCTGTTTGATAAGCATCGGGAAAAAGTTTCCCTCGTCCCAAATTTCTGAAATCCTCAATTTTCATCCGATTGACTTGAAATTTGAACGGGATTTTCATATCACCTTCCTGAATTCAACCACCAACTATTTTTGAGGTCAACATCAGCCAAAAGGTCAACATACGTTAAATTTCTGAAACCCTAAATTTTTATGAGAAGCCATTCGGGAGTTTCTATCAGATCTCACAGAAGGAAACTCCAAGGAGGGAAAACCCATCTGTCTTCCCTTTCCCCCATGATAAGCCCCACCCCCCCCAAAATGGTCACTTTTCACCATGAAAAGGGCACCCATTCTATGACATCACCCAGTAAACATTTTTCATTCATTTCCAAATCTGTGCTGTTGTCGATCTGACTCTGCTGTTCGACAAAAGGTTTGTCGATGTAACTGCACCTGTGTGTGAGTAGAGATACTTGGTAAAATAAATAATTTGTCAATTATAAATTAATTACACGAGGAATCAAAAAGAGACATCGGGATGGACCTTGCATATCATCATGGTACCATCCCTACCTTGTTTAAATACCTTTTGGTGTGACCATCCCCACCTGATAAATTCATTCATTTTTTTATGTTTCATGAAAATATTAAAATATTCATTCATTTAAAAAATGTTTTTTACACCTGTTGAACTGAAGGTAAGAAACTGAATTCTCATCTTACAAATGGAAAAGGGTTGTTGGACTTTCGATACAATTAACAATTTATATTCGTCCATAAATAATAATAATCAGATTAAAGTTCCAATTTACATTGAACGAGGAAAGTAATCAAAGATAAAGGTTGAAAAGATTGGGAAAAACAAACAATTTAATGGTCAACACCTGTACACCTGATCATAAGACGAACAAAGAATAAACCCTTACAGGTGATGTGAAGAACTTCCAACAAGAGGAACAACAAACACAGTCATGGGATTAAAGATATCCCAAAGTTTGAGAAACAAAATAGAATTCCAGTTCATGTTTACACTTTTAATAAATAAAAATTACCCCCGTGTGGGGTGACGGTCATCTCTATAATGTTTTTTTACGATCATAATCGATGAACCGTTGCCAGATATCTCCTAAAATGACAGACTCGATAGGTTTTGAAAATGGCGACTTTTATAACTTACGTGACCTCGTGACCTTGACCCTGACCTTGAACCCGGACAAAAGTTATATCGTTGTGCAACACTCATCGACCTCTACCCACATACTAAGTTTCATGAAGATCGGAAAGAAAAATTGGTGACGGACGAACGTTCGGACGGACGGATGGACATTTGGTCCGGCTTTATTAGGTCATCTCAGTGGAGATGACCTAAAAATGAATCGTGTGGGTGTGTTTGAGTGTGTGTTTATTTGTTTGGGTGAGTGAGTGTGTTTGTGTGTGTTTGTGTGTGTGTGTGTGTGTGTGTGTGTGTGTGTGTGTGTGTGTGTGTGTGTGTGTGTGTGTGTGTGTATGTGTGTCCACCTCCATTTTGGTAAAGGGTCATGTTTGGTCGAGCAAGTTGTGAAGTTTTCTTGTTTTCAGAGTTTAGTTCCGAGGGTTCTTTTCAGGATAATCACTGATCCCCATTCAGCCTCCAACTCTCGTTCGTTTGTAGTAATATCAACTCTCAGGAATGTTTCAAAGATCTCAGTGAGGTTCTTCTTGATCACTCGAGTTGCACCAATCACTGACACAATGTCGACACTCTTCAACTTGCAGGTTATTTTGACTTCATTTTCCAGATCCAGGTATTTGGTCATTTCCCTGATGACACGGTTTTCACATCGAAGTCGTTGGGTCCTCGCACCTCTGTTGTATCTTCGTGTGTATTTTTTGATGACGAGAAAAATTTGATAAATCAGCAAATGCCTTGTTACAAACAGAACACTGGTAGGGTTTATCCCCAGAATGTGTTTTTTGATGACGATGTAAAGCTGATGAAGAAGAAAAGGCATTCGAGCACACAGAACACTTGTAGGGTTTATCTCCCGAATGTCTTCGTTCATGTCGATGTAAAGATGATGAATCAGTAAATGCCTTGTTACAAACAGAACACTTGTAGGGTTTATCTCCCGAATGTCTTCGTTCATGTTGATGTAAAGATGATGAATCAGTAAATGCCTTGTTACAAACAGAACACTTGTGGGGTTTATCCCCGGAATGTGTTTTTTGATGACGATGTAAAGATGATGAAGAAGAAAAGGCATTCGAGCACACAGAACACTTGTAGGGTTTATCTCCCGAATGTCTTTGTTCATGTCGATGTAAAGATGATGATTGAGTAAATGCTTTGTTACACACAGAACACTGGTTGGGTTTATCCCCGGAATGTATTCGTTCATGTTTATGTAAATTTGATGAATCAGCAAATGCCTTGTTACACACAGAACATTTGAAGGGTTTATCCCCAGAATGTACTCGTTCATGCTTTTGTAAAGATGATGATTGAGTAAATGTCTTGTTACAAACAGAACACTTGTAGGGTTTATCCCCAGAATGTCTCCGCTCATGTCGATGTAAAGATGATGAAACAGGAAACGCCTTCGAGCACACGGAATATATGAAGGGTTTATCCCCGGAATGTAATCTTGTATGACGATATAAATTTGATGAAGTAGTAAAAGTCTTGTTACACACAGAACACTTGAAGGGTTTCTCGTTTCCTTGGATCTGCTTGATCGCCTTTAAACAACTTTTGTGGTTGTTGAAAGAGACGCTGCTCGATTTGTGATTGTCCTGGGAAGAAGGCATTTGCTGATTGAAATGATCTTCTGTGTCGAACTGCGCAGAGTTGGTAAAAGAAATTATTTCTTTTTCTGCAAATAGAATGAAACACAAAACTAACTGGAAAGCATGAGAAATGCATCATTAGAACCCCCCCCCCACCACCACCCAGCCCCCACAGTCCTGTCGACCCTCTTAGACCCCGACATACAGCATGTATATATATATATATATATATATATATATATATATATATATATATATATATATATATGCATATATTATAAAAAAAAAAATTTAATGTCGTGAAAAAACTTGGGGTGAATGTTGTTGTCAAGTTTCATTGAAATTGTGTCATTTCGGAGAAGAAAGCAAATAAATATTTTGGGGGGTGTTGATGCAAATTTCTCCAAAATTAGCAGAATGGGTTTGAGGGTGCCCAAAAATTGAAAAAGAATGTGACCAATTAAACTTGATTGATGATTAACTTGAAAAATTTAATGTTTTTGGGATACAGCACAATGTATTGTTATAACTCTTTTATGGGAAATGTACTCAAATACAACATGATTATTACATTTATGTACTTAAACATGTATCTATTTTAATAATACGTATTTGCATTTTAAATGACCTTGTATCCCTTGACTGTATTGGAAGGTTACCAGTCTGATAAGTAAAAACAACCATTGTTCCCCAAAACAGATTGGCGTTCCAAATAATCTTTAATCTTCATTCAGGATAATAGAATCACCTCGTATTTTATTTGGCTTACGAAGGGATTCCTGCATATAAATAATTATATGCTGGTGCCTGAACGTCTGGCTGGAAACAAGAGTCCAGCTTAAATGGAATGTGTGTGAAAATAATGACCAAAACTCCCATCAACCTTCAGGTCATAAATATTCCTTATCCCTGCAAAATTAAGCTGATCTCCAGATGGCGACTGCCACAAAGCTGTGAGTGATTATTTCCCCTGAACCCCAAAAACATCAGGTGTGGCGTCAGCATGTGTGGAGGATGAACAGACATAGTGTCACTGAATACTACATTGGAATTCAAAGTTTCCATGTGCGTACAGCAGAATCAGAGGAAGACTATGTGGCTCATTGCAGCACCTCTGAATTCTCCATCTCAATATGTTCGTGTTTGCATATGTTTTGTTTCAATAAATGACTCAAATATACAGAAGGAATTGAGAATTCTTCGACAGGGGAAACCCACCCATAGACCCCTCAGACTTCGATTTTTCAAATGCTGTTTCCAGACTTTGCTACGTCATGGGTGATGAAGGTTGTGGTCAACTTTGATCAGAATTATTCGTGTAATTTATGAGGAGAAAAGAAATACCTATATCGGGAGGCACCCCCCTCCACCACCACATCAGGCCCGATTTTTTTCATGCCGTCAACAAACTTTGGTGCATACCAGGTGATGAAGGTTGTGGTCAAGTATCATCAAAATTGTGTGTGCAGTTTCGGAGAAGAAATTGCGAAAAATTGAGGTGCACAATTTGCAGAAACAACCCCGATAACAGCAATAACCCTTCCCATCTCCTCCAGGAGTATCGGGGGAGGCTTAAAGAGAGAGGGTAATCAGATATTGCAGTCCCTCACCAGGACGTCTTTTGCACAGTGGTTCTGTGTCATTAATACAATTCAATTAGTGATTATGCATAATTAAGACGTTCCAACCTGTAATCGGGACATAATTGAGAGTCATACATTCCACGAGCAAGTATTCAACAGATAAACGTTCCAAAACTACATAATCAATCAATCAACCAACTCAAATTTCAATCGTATGTAATTGATAGATGTGCTCAGGTTTCAATGGTAATTAACAGACGTACTCACATTTCAATAATATGTAATTAATAGACGTACTCAGCTTTCAACAGTGAAGGGGTCTAAGGGTGAAAAAACAAAAGGGGTCTGAAATGTCCAAATGGTCTGAAGAGGGCTCAAGGTCTGAAAAGTGTTGAAAGGTTCAAAGAAGGTTGATATTGTTGTGGGCCGAGGTTCGGTGGCGATCAAGGACCACGAGGTGGAGCAGTGGAGTCGTTTCCCACCGAACATCCGGAATTTCGGTCGTAACCCTTGGATAACTCCAAAGGTCACGGGTCCCTTAGTGGACCGTGGTCGCCAATATTTTGATGCCATGGGGTAAGGTTAATTGCCTAATTTCAATATACCTAAATACCCACGTCGTCCAACCACCGGAGAAACCACACCCTCGGCCGACTTTGTCCGAATCGAGTCGCTATCACCGACTCAGATCCGGCGTAACCGAGCGGAGTTAACAAAGCCGCGCCGGACCAAATGAACAATTTACGGCACGATCGGCCTTGCTAATTCTCAAACCCACACCATGCGAGGCCAATGAAGGAAAGCACAGAAAAGGAGCTGGAACATTTAACAGGGGTTTATATTACAAAGAATAATCAGGGAGGGGAACACAGAAAGAGCAGATTTTTTTCGAATAAGAAATGTAATGTACAAGGAACGAAAACACTTCACAGCTCCACTTAACAGACTGGGCCCACGGACACACACACACCCAAAAAGAAACTGGACCCCGTGGGTCTATTTCGGTCAAGCCGGGCCGGGGTACCTGCCTGCTTCGTGCGGCCACACCGACTCCGAAACCACCACGGTGGGACCCGAAGTCCACGGCCCACGAACGAGGCCGCTCAACCACGATCACCACTGTCTCAGACTGCTCCAACCACGACCGCAACCGTCTGCAAAACGCTCGTCGACAACCACAAACCGCGCCGCAATCGCCAGGATCACCGTCTCCCGAACGCTGGTCCAGACAACCACAGACCGCGCCACAATCTCCACGATCACCATCTCCCAAACGCTGGTCCAGCAACCACAGACCACTCCGCAATCGCCACGATCAATGTCTGCTCAATGCTGGTCCAGACAAACACACTCCTCCTCTTGAGAAGGGAGGGTTTCTTCTCCCTCGCCATTCGCCTCCTGATTGGACCGTCAGTTGTCAGGCGACTCGTGGCGGCCTCCCGATTGGCTGGGGCGTGCGTGTGGTGTTCGCCCTCCACTCATTGGCTGGAAGAAACGCTGTCTGCTCCTCCTCGGAGCGGAGCTTCGAGCCGAGGCGACAAAGGCTCCGCCCACGTCCTCAGCCAAAAACACGTGCGTAATGGCGACCGGGTCGAGTGCAGGATGGCGCGCTGTTGTTGTTGTGGATGTCGTAGTTGTTGTTGTTAAAAGATCAAATAAACCTGAGAAAACAATAATTCATAGCGCACACATGTAATTCCCATTAGACAAAGTGGGGATTCTAACTGTAAACACATCCTTATCGAAATAACTAAGCTGAGGGACTCTAGCTGTTTGTGTGCACAAGGTTTCCAAATCCGTAACAATATGTCTAAAAAGGGTCTAAATGGGTGTGAAGGGGTCTAAAAGGCCTTAACAGGGTCAAAATTGGCATTAAAGGGTCTAATGGGGTCTACAGGCAGAACAAGGTGTAAAGGCATGAAGCTGTTGTCAATAAATTAACTCATGTGAGTCAATAAATTAACTCTGGAGTGTAACACGGAAACAATCGGCCAAATGACCTCCTCATGACTGTTTAAAACGACTATTTTGACGCATCGTGGTTAAAAATCTGATCGCAGAAAGATGTGTCATGAATTAACTTTGGGAGCTCAAAGCAGTGACGTCACAAACAAAAACACATTTCACTGTTATTTCTGATTTGAGAGATGGATGACCGATTTCATGCTGCAGACTCTTCTTCCTCCCTCTTCTTCGACTTCTCAGGGTGGTGACGACACTTTCTTTTCTTCCATTGACCAGCTTACAGTGAGAACTCTCAGCAAAGCCTTGGGTTGTCGAGAAAAGCTCCACCAGAACCTCCTTCAAGGTGATGTGAAATCTCACCTTGAAACGTCCAAATTTAATAACTCGTTATCCTCACTGAAGGAGAAGGTATTGCATTTGGGTCCGTTCGTCACTTGGTTAAAAATTATTTTTGATATTTATTTTATATATTGGTCCTTTTTATTTTTTTTATTTTTTTAAAGGCTCACTTGGCTGTGCCTGGATGGGTTTGGGGGTGGAGGAGTAGCAGCTGAAATGTGAATCCTATCCAGGTTCCCCCTGATGACTTCATCTTTGCTTTTTGCTTGTTTGGGTTCCTTCTGATTACTCCAATGCATTACTGTCCCGATTTGGTGTTCCATTTGATTTGAATTGAATTTATTTTAATCCCATTCCAAATTAAATGGAATGATAATAAAGATCAAGGGTCAGGCTCAGGGTCAGGGTCAGGTGTCCAATCAAAGCGGGACGTCTTGGTACCCGGTCATCATTGCCAGCAGTTATAAAGTGGAGGTTCCAAATTATGTATCTTTATACTGATGTAACACACCAGTACACAAACACCAGACAAAACAAGTTCTGGCAAGGGTCTGCAATCTCTGATTGCTCTTTCTAGTTTTAATTCGCAACGATAAATGTAATCACATCATGGTTCTGGAAACACCTCCCAACCCCTGAAAAACTCATTAAATCTTGTATATACACCCACCCCCACCCCACCCCACTCCAAGCCCCAACCCCCACGCATTAGGTACGTAATCTTTGAATGCCCCTGAGATAAGACATCGTTCAGAGGTCAGCAAGATCAATAATATTTGTCAGAAATTAAATATATCTCACCTGTCAGGCCAGGTCAGGTACGGGAGGATGCACCAGAGCAGCGCATCATTGTGTCCACTTTTCGCCGGTACTCCAGAGGTCTCCGTCTGGCCATCACACAGACAGATGCCTGGCCCACTCCCATCTCCTTGAGATGCTGATCAACCTGCTGCAACCACGAGGCACGTGGTCGGCCCATTGGCCTCCTCCATTCACGAGGATCCCTCGCCGAGAGAATCTAGTGAGCAGGATCAGCATCAGAAAACGAGCCACATGTCCACACAGCCGCAGCTGACGCACACAGACTATGCAGGATGCAAACCTCATTGATACCAAAGAAGAGACCTCGTACCAAAGGAATTAAGTCTCCGTCTCAGATCCCTGATCAGAGTCCAAGTCTCACATCCATCGAGCACGACTGGAAGCACCAAGGACCTGAAGACTCGGACTTTCGTCCTCCCGCACAGGTACCGGTAGCGCCACACTCCATGATCTAGTGAATCCATGACTCCCCAAGCCCGACCCAGAAGTCTCTTGACCTCTGGCTCAGAGTCAGCAGTGACATGAATATCACTGCCAAGGTAAGTGAATCTCTCTGTGACCTCAATATCCTCGCCACAAGCAACGCTAACATCCTCGACAGCTGGTGGATCAGCCTGGTACAGCCCTTCAAAGTAACTGGCCCAGCGGGCCTTCACTTCGGACTCCTCCATCAAGAGCCTACCACCCTCTGCTCTAACTGCAGAACACCGAGGGACGGGCTTGGAGGAACGCAATGCGCGAATTCCCCTGCAAGTAGGATGAGAATCACTTGAACACAGGTGATGCTCTACTCCCTCACAGATTCCTCACACATTCGCCTCCTTGTCCATCCTGAGCGCATGGACAGTTTTACCCCTCAGATCCCTGAACAGCTCAGCTCTGCCAGTCAGCCTGGCCCTGCAACTCTGGTCAATGGTATCCAGTGTTCCTTGAGAAACAAAATTCTTCTTCGCCCTCCGGTGAGTTCCAAAACATCCACCGGACCCATCAAGGATGGTGGTCTTGAAGGCACTTCACAAATCTTCAGGATTCCCCAAAGCACCCAGACCCCCTAAATCTCCACTCAGCCTGTTCGCAAACTCCTCAGCTGCCCTCTCATCTTGAGCTTGCCAACATCCAGCCTCGGCTGGGATGGTGCCATTCTCCTGGATTTAAGCTGAAACTTCAGAGTTGCCACAACAAGCCTGTGTTCAGTGTTGAGGAACTGAACACTCCAGCAGACCTTGCAGTTCTGGATCATCTTCCAGTGACCATCAACGAGCACATGGTCAATCTCCTTTGCCACACCGCCAGCGTTGGAATTACAAGTCCAGCGATGAGCCTGTTGGCGCTGAAACCATGAACCAGCCACCCTAAGTCCGTGACTTCTTGCAAAGTTAAGGAACTTAGTGCTATTCTGGTTCACAGTTCCACACCCATGGGGACTAACGCACGTCTCATAACCATCCCGATCAGTTCCAGTCGATGCATTGAAATCCTCCAAGACGAGAAGAGTATCTCGCCTGGGGCACTGATGAACCACAGACTCGAGTGTGGCATAGAATGTGTCCTTCACAGTGAGATCACTCGCCTCAGTCGGAGCATAAACAGAGACCAGGGAAATGACACCGAAGGAGTGATGAATCCTTAGTCTCATTACATGCTCATTGACCGGTGTTACCTCAATTATCATAGGAGTCAGCTTCTTGGACACAACCACAGCAACTCCTTCGGCATGGTAACCACCAGAGCGACCAGACCAATAGTAGGTGGAACCACCCGCCATGATGTCGCCACTACCTGGTCTCCGAACCTCAGAGAGTGCTGCAATACCGATGTCCAAACGCTTAAGCTCAGATGATAACAGAGACAGATGATCATCCTCTCTTAGGGATAGGACATTCCAGGCCGCAACCTGAAGGGACCACCTCAGGTTAACCCAAGGAGACCGCCGTCTGGTGGACACCTCAGCACCACTCCGACACACACCACCACAATCTGACCCGGGAATGTTACCCCGTGGTTTTTCCTCCTATCATCTAAGATTGGGGGTCCCGAAGGCTTTGCCCCAATCCCGTCATCCGGTGAGCTGTCCTGCGGAGGGGAGCTGCACACGAGGTTCTCCCACAGAGTGGGTTTTCAGATTTCTTTGTGGTACGTTTGCGGAATGAAGGGTTTTCCGGTGGTCGGAGTACAAATCCTGCCTCGAACCTCCTAATAAAGAGTAACCCCACTGCAGGAGGACGTCCGCTAACACAGTTGGTCACCAGATACGGATGGACGTTGGCTCACAAGGAGCTCCTCCACCTTTTGACAGGTTTTGTTTTTAATCCTGATGGGTGTCCATATCAAAACACCCTCGTCACCAGAAAACCTGGTGGGGGAGACTTTTTAGTCGCTGGCAACCCGACCATGGAACAGGTGAGTACAAGAGACCTTCAGCAGACCTTTCTCACCTGTGATTGACTATTTCTGTGACAGTGATCAGAAACCATTTGAAAATTAAAAAATTAATGGTTGCCAAGGTTACGGGCTCCACCCACTGCAATCTCTCCTCACTAAATTTTTCTTTGAATTCCCCTTTCTAACAATAAAACCCACTCCAAACATTTCCTCATTTGACGTGAGACATCCACAATTAAATTAAACAAACATCGACGATAAAAACACAAATCACGATGTTAACTTGGTTTTTTTTTCAGGCCGAGAGTGTCTTGGCAGGTAAAACACCACGTGGTGCTTCATGGTGAATTACAAACCTCCACCAGGCTGAACCGTTCACGATTTGTATCCACTGATCGGATTCGAACCTGAACCAACATCGAATCGGCTTGTTCTCGTCACCAAACCAAATCATCCACGACTTTTAGAAATATCATCAAGTGTCTCGTTTTTGTCCCCGTCTCTCAATGGTGAAGAATCACTTTCGATATTAAATAATTCTCGTGTCCGGATCCGGATCTTCACCAAAATCGAATCAATTTGTCCTTGTCACACACCGAACCGGTCCACCAAATTCCGTCCAAATCCATCCGCAACTTCTGAAGATATCCTGTTCACAGACAGACAGACATGGGTGAAAACATAACCTCCGTCCACCCTGGGTGGTGGAGGGAACAACGAGGGGTGAAGAGGAGGGATGAGCAGGGATTTCCCCGACACGGTGATGACGTCATACCGCAGGCGACCCCAGCTCGCCCCCCTCACCCTACCCCTCCAGGATCCCCTACTCACCGCACGGACGTTTCCACTCCTGACGGTGGAGAAATTGTGCTGCGGTCAGTAACGTGTCCATGTTGATCGCTCGTTATTCAAATGGAGGATCCCGGGTCTCATGGGTACCTCGAGTACCCTTCCCCTCCACCACAGCTTCCTCCAAGGATTCCCTTTGATCGGCGATGCACCCGCTGCCTGAGCCCCGACCTCCCCAAGCCGTGCTCGCTCACCACTCCCCTCCTCGAGGGCGGAATGGGGCCTAAACCCCCTTATCATGTCTCGGACAAACGAACCACCCAACGTCCCGTTCCGCCGACCCCACTCCCGTCCGTTGAGGTCTCCGCACGATCAGTGTCCAGACACAGGAACGTGATGCACGAAACTTCATCGGCACATCGTCGGTAAAATGGTGGAAGATGGGAGTGCGAGGGCGGAGCACGTGACGTCAAAACAGTGGGAGAGTCACAAAACACGGACGAGAATCTCTGGATTCGGAATGACCTTTACCCTGGACCTTTGGATTCGAAGCGAATTTTACCCCAAACCTTTCGCAAATGATGTGACGTGGGATTTATATAAAATAAACCGGATGATTGATTGATATCTTCTTGTATTCTCTCACGTTGTCGTCATTTCCGGACCTAAAAGGTGGGATTGTGCAAACTCCCGTGATGAGGCTGAGTCTTTGGGTCTCTAACTCTTTCACGTGGTCTTTCTGTCTTCTAACGTCTCCTCTCCGGCCTTGCCACTTGTCTCCGCCGACACGACGTCGAACCGCCCCTTGCTTCTCGATCAAGCCTCCTGTCTGGCCCCGCTTTCTGTTCCTTATCTCCGACCTCACGACCTCGACGAACGGCCTCTTGCCTGGTCCTGCCTGCTGCTCATCTCTTGCCCCCCCCCCCCACTTTGGACTCCGCTCCTCTCCACTCGAGCCCCTCCTGTAGACACGATCTCCACACGTACGGTTGTAGCCAAACAACTCAACCATTATCGGGTGCCGCACCACGGAGCATCCCTCCCCCGAAACGCTCAGTTACCGAGAAACTGTAACCTCAACTCCCTCCCTCCATGGCTGCAAAAGTCCCTTTCACAATTGGGTTTACTTTGTCTGAGTGTGTGTCTGAGAGTGTTGGCGCCTGTCCGTTAAGTAAGCCTGTATAAGATATTTTATTGTTTTGATTGTTGCTTTATTAATCACGCGTCAAGTCTGCACTGTGTCTGCTTTGTAAGTTGCTTGTATAATTGCCGCACCCCACACCTCTCTCATCTTTCCCTGCATTACACTCCCAATAAACCTTTGTTGTGCCACGTGCTTTTCCTCGCTTATTGTAAATAATTAATTGTAGAAATGTTCCCAGCTCGCCTTTGTCTTTTCCCTCATTGGTCCAGCATGGTTCGAATCCAGGTTTTGCCGGGTCTTTATTCCCAATGGTCCGTTCCTTCTCGCCAGTACGTCCTTGGCAGTGTCGCTCAGCTGCATCCGGTCCGGAAAGGAGATCCAATCCGGTTCGGACAAGGCGTACCGAGGGCGTGGTTCCCCGGTGGTTAAATTGCGTGGTTAATTAGGTAACCCGATTCACACATAAGTGGGAGGACCCGAGGTCACGCGGTTGAGTTATTGGAATCCACGGTCGGTTAAGCGACCCACCACGTCACGGAATTATCCGTGAGCAACGGCCTTCAATTCCGGGGAGTCTGGTGGGAATCGACGTAGCTTTCCCCCACCTAGTGGTCTTCTCACCCGACCCCGCCGGCCCACAACAATATGTCCTTGTTTGCATGTTTTGTTTCAATAAATGACTCAAATATAAAGAAGGAATTGAGAATTCTTTGACAGGGGCACCCCACCCATAGACCCCTCAGACTTCGACTTTTTAAATGCTGTTTACAGACTTTGCTGCATCATGGGTGATGAAGGTTGTGGTCAATTTTGATCAGGACTATGTGGGTAATTTCTGAGGAGAAAATAAATACCTATTTTGGTGGGCAACCCCCCAAATAAGGCCCAATTTTTTTTATGCCGTGAAAAACTTTGGTGCATACTGGATGATGAAGGTTGTGGACAAGTATCATCAAAATCGTGTGTGCAGTTTCAGAGAAGAAATTGCAAAAAATTGGGGTCCACTAATTGCAGAAACAACCCCGACAACAGCAATAACCCTTCCCCTATCCTGCAGGAGTTATCCAGCAGCAGTATCGGGGGAGGCTTAAAAAAGAAGGTAATCAGATATTGCAGGCCCTCACCAGGACTTCTTTTGCATGGTGTTTTGTGTGTTTTTGTGTCATTAATACAATTAAATGAGTAATTATTCGTAATGAAGACCTTCCATCCCATAATTGACACGTAAATAACAGTCATACATTCCATTCGCAAGTAGTCAAGAGACAAACGTTCCAAAACTACATAATCAATCAACAGACCAACTCACATTTCAATCGTATGTAATTGATAGATGCACTCAGGTTTTAATGGTAATTCACAGACGAACTCACATTTCAATAATACGTAATTAATAGACGTACTCAGCTTTCAACAGTGAAGGTGTCTTCGGGTGAAAAAGCAAAAGGGGTCTGAAATGTCCAAATGGTCTGAAAAGGTCTGAAAAAATGTCCTCAAGGTCTGAAAAGTGTCGACAGGTTCGAAGAAGGTCGATATGTCTGAAAAGGGTCTAAATGGGTGTGAAGGGGCCTAAAAGGCCTTAACAGGGTCTAAATTGGTATTTAAGGGTTTAATGGGGTCTACAAGCCGAACAGGGTGTAAAGGAGTGAAGCTGTCATCAATAAATTAACTCATGCCAGTAAATAAATTAACTCTGGAGAGCAACATGGAAACAATGGGCCAAATTACCGCTTCAGGACTGTTTAAAACGCCTATTTTTATGCACAGTAAAAATCTGATCGTAGAAAGTTTTGTCACGAATTAACTTTGGGAGCTCAAAGCAGTGACGTCAAAAACAAGAACACATTTCACTGTTTCACTATATGTACAGATGGATAACCTATTTTCATGCTGCAGACTCTTCTTCCTCCCTCTTCTTCCACTTCTCAGGGTGGTGGCATCACTTTTTCTTCTTCCATCGACCAGCTTACAGTGAGATCTCTCAGCAAAGCCTTGGCTTATTGAGAAAACCTCCACCACAACCTCATTCAGGGTTACGGGAAACCTCATCTTGAAATGTCCAAATTTAAAAGCTCGTTACCCTCAACGAAGGAGAGAGTATTGCGTTCGGATCCGTTCGTTACTTGGTGAAAATTTTTTTTTGCTCAGTATGTTGATCTGCAACGTTTGTCTGTCTGTTTTTTGTTCGTAAAAACAAAAAAGGAGATTTTTAATCTCCCACCGTCGAGTCTTCAAAAATCCAGTGACCCTCAAAAATGTTCATACTGATCGGATGTCACGTTCCACATATGCGATTATGACGTCATAACGAAGACACCTCTGAGGACATAAAAAAATCACATTCATTCCCCATGAGAAGTCCTTGCCATGCACCAAGTTTCAATTTTTTTCCTTGGTGCCGTTTCAGAGATACAGAGGTCCAAAGTTGTTCAATTTTTTTCCCCAAATAGGTCAACACGTGACCTATGACGTCACAACTATCATTAAAACATTCTACATAAGTTGTCGCACCGACGATGAAAATTTCATCTCGATCCGACAAGCGGTTGCCGAGAAAAACACAAAGGTTCTCTGCGGACAAACAGACAGAATCCCTCCATATGGAGTCCAACGACACTCCATGATGTGGTGCTTTGTCTGCTTCCTTGTTTATGACATCTCACCTCTGTGCTCCTTTTCTATCCCTACAATGGTCATGATGTCGATCAACATGACCCCGGGATACTCCTGCCCGGTCGAACAGGACAACACCTTTTCGTCCATGTCCTGCTTCTTGCTGGTCTCATGCGTGGGCACAGACGGGTCCTTCACGGAGTGAATGTCTTCCTCCACGCACTCATGACAGTTGGTGCAACCCTGTGGACCTCCTCCCACTCCATCGCCACCGGTGACCAGCGCACGCGGCAGGGTAGCGCACAACCGTATCGTATCGGCTGGACGGGCCAGGACGGCTCCAGATAGGGCACGACCCGCGAGTCCGTCGAGGACCCCATCAATATCTCGGTCTCGTCACAATCCACACCACATCCAACGCCACCACGGGGCCAGGATGGATGGGTCGTGCCACAAATGCAAGTCTTTCGACGCGATATTCGACAATGGCACGAGTGTGGTCTTCAGGCCCCCCATCCATCCTTGGGCACCGCTGTGTGGACCGTCTGACATTTCAGACGGGGTGTCCGCATCGCATCGCTCGGGGTCATGTCCGTCGGGATGCGTTGCGGTCACCATATCCAGCACCACACTCGACGGTGGGGGGGGGGGGGGGAAGAGCAGGACATCTCAAACCGTCACTGGGGCGTGGTTAAAGAGAGTCATGTGACCCGCCCATGTTCTGGAGCTGTACCGAGTGGTTGAAAACGCTTGAGTGGCACACCTTTTGGAATAAAGAAGTACAGTGCATGCGAAAGTTGGCTGTCCTGCTTGCTTGCTGGTCTCTACCTGCATCATGTACCTGCCAGCCTATGACAGTCTCCACCACCAACACCCGTCTGCTTTCCCTGCCATGACCACTGGCCTGTGTGCCGTCTGTTTTGTTCCACGACTACCAAAGCCAGCCATGCCCGTCGTGCCCACGTGACCCCCCCAACGTGAATACTTCCAACATTCGTGTGAATAAAATAAAAATGTTTCCATCATGAGCTATTATTTGAACAGAGACCCCAACACTGACACCCGTCATCTTCTCCACAGATGTCGGTGATGCGTACATCAGTAGATCCAGCCTTGCCAGACTTTCCAGATCAGTCGATATAGAGTCCAGTGCGTTCCTGTATTAGCGAATCACGTGTTCGTGACGTCAGATTCGCGGCAAAACACGTGACCTTCAAAAATTACGCGGGGAAACTCACAGCATGATGAGTTAAAAAAAAAAAAAAAAAAAAGAAACATTTTATTTTTAAAAGTGAATTTTGGGTTAAAATCGCGTCCGTGATTTCAAATGAATTCAAAGAATGAAAGTTCAGTTTGAACGGATTGTTTGTGTTTCAGATTCTGTTGTGAAACTGGAGTTCGAGTCCAAGTTCCTGATGATTCGTTCCCTCGACACGAAGGTTCGAATGAAACGACATTCTTTTTGTTCTATTTTTATATTGACACACATTAACACCCTTACAAACCAACATACATCACCATTGTAGTGTAGTGTTTGCAAGGTACAAACGTCCATCTCCTCCTCGTCCTCTTCCTTTTTTTTATCAATCCAAATTATTCCTTCCTGTGGAGTTGGATGAGGAACGGTTCGATCCTCTTGTGACGACAACTTCCCCAGAACTGATTAGGAATAGAAAGATAAATAAATGGGAATTATTTAATAATTAATATAAGGGGAATCCCCCAACAAACTGTCAATGGACCCGCCAATGTTCATTTGGGACGGTTCACGACCATTTAAAGTGTGTATACATCCGCGGGGGATCAAAACACGCCCACTTAAAGGCACGCCCACTTAAAACCACGCCCACTTCCGCTGCTTTGCAATCCGCCAAGTGTCTCTTACTCCCTCGGTTCGTCTCCCATTGCCTTTCACTCTCTCACCCTCTCACCCTCTCACCCTCTCACTCTCTCACTCTCTCACCCTCTCACCCTCTCACTCTCTCACCCTCTCACTCTCTCACCCTCTCACCCTCTCACCCTCTCACTCTCTCACTCTCTCACCCTCTCACCCTCTCACTCTCTCACCCTCTCACTCTCTCACCCTCTCACCCTCTCACTCTCTCACCCTCTCACTCTCTCACCCTCTCACTCTCACTCTCTCACTCTCACCCTCTCACCCTCTCACCCTCTCACTCTCTCAACCTCTCACCCTCTCACTCTCACTCTCTCACTCTCTCACCCTCTCACCCTCTCACCTTCTCACTCTCTCACCCTCTCACTCTCTCACCCTCTCACTCTCTCACCCTCTCACTCTCTCACCCTCTCACTCTCTCACCCTCTCACCCTCTCACCCTCTCACTCTCTCACCCTCTCACCCTCTCACTCTCTCACCCTCTCACCCTCTCACTCTCTCACCATCTCACCCTCTCACTCTCTCACTCTCTCACTCTCTCACCCTCTCAATCTCTCACCCTCTCACTCTCTCACCCTCTCACTCTTTCTCCTCCCTGGGAATCACTATCTGCAGGAGTCAATGGGTTGAGGACTTGGTACGATGCAGCCCTGGTGATGTGGACGCCCTTCCTCGCTGTTCTGTGTTTTCTTCTCTGTTCCTGTGAAGGTGAGACTCCATTATTGTTGACAACGGCGCAATGGCGGATCCAGGGGTCGGTGCACATGAACTCCCCCCCCCCACCCCCCATCCGCCCGGACAATCGGCAATTGCACATATTTTGCTTTCACTCTGCAATTAATCCGAGGAACCGCCATATTCAGTTGGAATGAACATGGTGATGATGTAGCGCAGGCTCGACGGTCCAAACGGCCTCCTCCAGCGTCCAAGGACCACGTGGTGTCGTTTCCCTGATGAATTCCGTTGACAAAGAGAAGGCAAGATTTGACGTTGTTGCGTCATGACGTCTTCGCGTTGATGGGTGTGTACGTCACGCCGACTTGCTCCCCGTGCTTCGTTGTCCACGTGCTTTGCGAGTGTTCCTCGTTAAAACGACCGAACGATGGGAAACTGTTTCAGCGGTGATCTTGGTCCCACTCGGTCCACACTCCGACACTCGCACACCCTAAACATCGCCATGTTCGGCTTGGACTTCGCCGGGAAGACCGCGCTGCTCTATCACCTCATGCTGGGAGAGTCCGTACGGACCGTGCCGACCATC
This sequence comes from Eptatretus burgeri, assembly GCF_056783735.1. Lineage (NCBI taxonomy): Eukaryota > Metazoa > Chordata > Myxini > Myxiniformes > Myxinidae > Eptatretus > Eptatretus burgeri. Next base: position 677,373 of record NC_140981.1, read on the forward strand.
GCCTTCAACACCGAGTGTGTGTACGTGTCCTCACCTCATGGGCGAGAACGTGTCCCCCTCCAGGTGTGGGATGTTGGTGGGAGGGAGAACGTGCGGCCATTGTGGCCTCACTTCGCACGTCGAGCACGTGGTCTGGTGTTTGTGGTGGACTCGGCGGACCCTGAACGTTTGGAGGAGGCTCGTTGGGAGCTCGTCCGTGTGGTCCGGCTCTGTGAGGGTCGGCAGGTTCCGGTGCTCGTGTTCGCTAACAAACAGGATTCACCTGGGGCGGTCGGAGCCGAGGAGCTGGAGAGGATCCTGGGGCTACGTGAGGTGTGCGCGGGCACCACGTGGCACATACAGGGGGTCAGCGCGAACACGGGTCGGGGTCTACACGAGGGTCTATCGAGGCTCCACGAAATGATCGTGATGGGGAGAAAAGTCCTCAACACTCGCTCCATGAGCCTCGGCCACACACGGAAACGGTCGAGGTCACGTGGGCTCGGACCCGACCACGAGGATCACCGGTCATACAGGTGAGGGGACCGAGCAACAAAAACAACGACAACAACAACAATGCATCTCTAGAAACAGGTGTGGGAGGCACGGACGTGCGGTGTGAATTGGAGTTTCACGACGATCACTTCACGACGATCACGATCACGTAATACCCTTCATTCACGATCACGTAATACCCTTCATTCACAATCACGTAATACCCTTCATTCACAATCACATAATACCCTTCATTCACAATCACGTATTACCCTTCATTCACAATCACATAATACCCTTCATTCACAATCACATAATACCCTTCATTCACAATCACGTAATACCCTTCATTCACGATCACGTAATACCCTTCATTCACAATCACATAATACCCTTCATTCACGATCACGTAATACCCTTCATTCACAATCACATAATACCCTTCATTCACGATCACATAATACCCTTCAGTCACAATCACATAATACCCTTCATTCACAATCACATAATACCCTTCATTCACAATCACATAATACCCTTCATTCACAATCACATAATACCCTTCATTCACGATCACATAATACCCTTCATTTACGATCACATAATACCCTTCATTCACAATCACATAATACCCTTCATTCACGATCACATAATACCCTTCATTCACGATCACATAATACCCTTCATTCACAATCACATAATACCCTTCATTCACGATCACATAATACCCTTCATTCACGATCACATAATACCCTTCATTCACGATCACATAATACCCTTCATTCACGATCACATAATACCCTTCATTCACGATCACATAATACCCTTCATTCACAATCACATAATACCCTTCATTCACGATCACATAATACCCTTCATTTACGATCACATAATACCCTTCATTCACGATCACATAATACCCTTCATTCACGATCACATAATACCCTTCATTTACGATCACATAATACCTTTCATTCACAATCACATAATACCCTTCATTCACGATCACGTAATACCCTTCATTCACGATCACGTAATACCCTTCATTCACAATCACGTAATACCCTTCATTCACAATCACATAATACCCTTCATTTACGATCACGTAATACCCTTCATTCACGATCACATAATACCTTTCATTCACAATCACATAATACCCTTCATTCACGATCACGTAATACCCTTCATTCACGATCACGTAATACCCTTCATTCACAATCACATAATACCCTTCATTCACAATCACATAATACCCTTCATTCACAATCACATAATACCCTTCATTTACGATCACGTAATACCCTTCATTCACGATCACATAATACCTTTCATTCACAATCACATAATACCCTTCATTCACGATCACGTAATACCCTTCATTCACGATCACGTAATACCCTTCATTCACAATCACATAATACCCTTCATTCACAATCACATAATACCCTTCATTCACAATCACATAATACCCTTCATTCACAATCACATAATACCCTTCATTCACGATCACATAATACCCTTCATTTACGATCACGTAATACCCTTCATTCACGATCACATAATACCTTTCATTCACAATCACATAATACCCTTCATTCACGATCACGTAATACCCTTCATTCACGATCACGTAATACCCTTCATTCACAATCACATAATACCCTTCATTCACAATCACATAATACCCTTCATTCACAATCACATAATACCCTTCATTCACAATCACATAATACCCTTCATTCACAATCACATAATACCCTTCATTCACGATCACATAATACCCTTCATTCACGATCACATAATACCCTTCATTCACGATCACATAATACCCTTCATTCACGATCACGTAATACCCTTCATTCACGATCACATAATACCTTTCATTCACAATCACATAATACCCTTCATTCACGATCACGTAATACCCTTCATTCACGATCACGTAATACCCTTCATTCACAATCACATAATACCCTTCATTCACAATCACATAATACCCTTCATTCACAATCACATAATACCCTTCATTCACAATCACATAATACCCTTCATTCACGATCACATAATACCCTTCATTTACGATCACGTAATACCCTTCATTCACGATCACATAATACCCTTCATTCACGATCACATAATACCCTTCATTCACAATCACATAATACCCTTCATTCACGATCACATAATACCCTTCATTTACGATCACGTAATACCCTTCATTCACGATCACATAATACCCTTCATTCACGATCACATAATACCCTTCATTCACAATCACATAATACCCTTCATTCACGATCACATAATACCCTTCATTCACGATCACATAATACCCTTCATTCACGATCACATAATACCCTTCATTCACGATCACATAATACCCTTCATTCACGATCACATAATACCCTTCATTCACAATCACATAATACCCTTCATTCACGATCACATAATACCCTTCATTTACGATCACATAATACCCTTCATTCACGATCACATAATACCCTTCATTCACGATCACATAATACCCTTCATTTACGATCACATAATACCTTTCATTCACAATCACATAATACCCTTCATTCACGATCACGTAATACCCTTCATTCACGATCACGTAATACCCTTCATTCACAATCACATAATACCCTTCATTCACAATCACATAATACCCTTCATTTACGATCACGTAATACCCTTCATTCACGATCACATAATACCTTTCATTCACAATCACATAATACCCTTCATTCACGATCACGTAATACCCTTCATTCACGATCACGTAATACCCTTCATTCACAATCACATAATACCCTTCATTCACAATCACATAATACCCTTCATTCACAATCACATAATACCCTTCATTTACGATCACGTAATACCCTTCATTCACGATCACATAATACCTTTCATTCACAATCACATAATACCCTTCATTCACGATCACGTAATACCCTTCATTCACGATCACGTAATACCCTTCATTCACAATCACATAATACCCTTCATTCACAATCACATAATACCCTTCATTCACAATCACATAATACCCTTCATTCACAATCACATAATACCCTTCATTCACGATCACATAATACCCTTCATTTACGATCACGTAATACCCTTCATTCACGATCACATAATACCTTTCATTCACAATCACATAATACCCTTCATTCACGATCACGTAATACCCTTCATTCACGATCACGTAATACCCTTCATTCACAATCACATAATACCCTTCATTCACAATCACATAATACCCTTCATTCACAATCACATAATACCCTTCATTCACAATCACATAATACCCTTCATTCACAATCACATAATACCCTTCATTCACGATCACATAATACCCTTCATTCACGATCACATAATACCCTTCATTCACGATCACATAATACCCTTCATTCACGATCACGTAATACCCTTCATTCACGATCACATAATACCTTTCATTCACAATCACATAATACCCTTCATTCACGATCACGTAATACCCTTCATTCACGATCACGTAATACCCTTCATTCACAATCACATAATACCCTTCATTCACAATCACATAATACCCTTCATTCACAATCACATAATACCCTTCATTCACAATCACATAATACCCTTCATTCACGATCACATAATACCCTTCATTTACGATCACGTAATACCCTTCATTCACGATCACATAATACCTTTCATTCACAATCACATAATACCCTTCATTCACGATCACGTAATACCCTTCATTCACGATCACGTAATACCCTTCATTCACAATCACATAATACCCTTCATTCACAATCACATAATACCCTTCATTCACAATCACATAATACCCTTCATTCACAATCACATAATACCCTTCATTCACAATCACATAATACCCTTCATTCACGATCACATAATACCCTTCATTCACGATCACATAATACCCTTCATTCACGATCACATAATACCCTTCATTTACGATCACGTAATACCCTTCATTCACGATCACATAATACCCGTCGTGTGTGTGTGTTTGTGTGTGTGCTTATGTGTGTGTGTGTGTGTGTGTGTGTGTGTGTGTGTGTGTGTGTGTGTGTGTGTGTGTGTGTGTGTGTGTCCTCCCTCGCTCCAAAACCATGAAACCTTGCAGCCTGAAACTGCGTGCAGACTCAGGGAACTCCAAGGAAGCGATGAGTGAAAATTGGGTGTTTGTGTTAATTAAAACACCCATTTTGATGATAACGAAAGGCCTTATTTAATTATATCCTTTATCAAGCACCATCCTCGGCCACCTCGTTCTCTGGGGTCTTCAGGCGTTTCCTGGGTTACCTCGCTGGGGTCTGTGATGATTCGCCCGTCTCAGCTGTCGCTGATTCGCCAACAAGCGATGAAACCGGTCCTGCAGCTGAGGGGTGTGTATCATTGGGATCCTCTTGGGTGTACTCTTTGTGAATGTCTTTCCAGCTGTGGAGGAACTCTGGGAAGGGTTTGAAACAGCAAATGGCTTACTTTGAGTGGCCTTTCATGGTTCCTTTATGTAGCTTCTTCGGCTGGAAGAGCATCGGAGGATTCGATTTATTTTTGTTTATGTTTATGTATTAAAGTACTCACTGACACACAGACATTCTTCGAGCTTCTCATGAGGCTCATGGATAAGGCGAATTGAAGATTTTATTAATGACCAAAAGCCAACTTTGTGTACCATAATACTTAGTGATTGTTTCAATGATTTCCTTCCATGATTATTCCTGATTGGATTGTTTTACGACAGTGTAGAGACTCCTTGTTCTTGCAAGGTGGATGTCCAGCAGCTTGTTGTATTTTCCGTGTGTTCGCCGGATAATTTCATGGCTTCCTGAATGAACTAAAACTCGGAGCTGATCGATGTGGACTTTGTGCTGCTGATGTCCCACCAGGTTGGAAAAAATGCCTCTGAAAGCCCCGATGCACCTGAAGACCTTGCCGCTGCAGAAGCGGCCACACCTGAACGATGTGCCCACATCGGACCTGATCAGCCCACCGCTCGGAGACCTCAAACAACTGACGCACCTTGAGAGAAGAGTGAGCACCGAGGAGGTCCCTCTCTTCACGGACATTTCCCTCCTGGAGCGGTGGACCAATGTCCCCTTGTTTCCCTTCTCGCCCACTGCATTCACGGCCTTGGACGGCTGTCACCTTTCCTGTGAACCTCATCAAGCAGAAACAATTGTGCCGGTTCTTCATTTTACCGCTTCAGAGATGAGGGTTTCAACCGAGGACGACTGTAAGGAGGGTGAAGAAGAGAAGCAAGAAGTGGATGACACTGGACTTTGTCAAGGATTCAGAAAGATGAGGACCCCACCACTCCTCCCAACATCATCCATGAGTTTTGAGGATGGAGCCGAAGATGGCCCAGCCACAAATGGACAGAGAACAAGGGTGAAGGTGATGCCCGAGGAGATCTTCGACTCTAATTCGGGGATTTGTCGTGAGCACTCACATGCTGAACCAAAGAATGGGCCTCGTTCAAATAGTGACCTGATCTCTGGTCCTGTTCAAAATGGGAAACAAAGCATTGACAGAAAGTCTGCAGTTCCAGAACCTTTGAGGAAAAACAGGACTCTTGAAAGGGTTTCAACAACTTTGAGGAAATACCTGCTCCTTTCACGGCCAGCCAAGTACCTTACTCCCCGTAATCCTCTTAGCAGACTCAGCCAAGTGGAGGATGGCACCCTGACGAGAGAGGATGAAATGCCCACCTTTTCATCCTCATCACCTGAAAATCTCGACATGAAAAATGGCCAGACGCCACAACGCCTTTCTTGTCCTCCATCTTTTATCCGAAGCCCCTTTCTCGCTTCAGACGTGCACATCAGTGAGAACCAAGCTCTCTCAACGCAAGGAAGGGGGTCATTCGGGACGAAGGACTCAAGCGATTGCAGCGACAGCGGTGGATCCTTTGAAACCGAGGAGCCTGGCAAGAAACCTGCAAACAAATCTTGTCCGAGGATACCTGAACTATTACCTTGCAAAGGGTCGAGCAAGGTCCACCCTCAGCATCAGCACGGTTCTGTTCATGGGACTTGGTCTTTGCTTTCTTCGGATGATGAACTTTCTTGCACGGACCAATGGTCGTCATCTGCGTTACCGTGTGGGGGTCTGCGTGGTGAAAAGACCGTCAAGCCTTTGATGGCTACTTCAGACAATGATATCTGCGACCAGGAAGTTCCACTTGTTCAGGATCCCCGATGCGACGATCTGGGTCCATCGCTCGATCCAGACCCATCGCCTGATCTCGGTCCATCAGTGGATCTCGGTCCATCGCTTTTTGATGAAATGATGGGCGAAATGGCAAATAGTTGGGGAATAAAATAGATTTGTTGTCCGTTACGTGGTCCCTGTACTCCCTGTACTTCCCTGTACTCGGTATAAGAGAAGAAGGTTGCTTCGTTATTGTTTTTAATTTTCGGTTTAACGACTCGCCATTGACATTGACATTCAATTGATGTCAATGACAATGATCTTTCCTTCCCTGATCTTCAGTATCCCCTTACAACTGTACCAAAAGAGATGACGTCACAGTTGCCTTTTGTTTGTTTAAATAATTTCGATGCATCAGTAGTTGTCCTTCATCCACGTCACAGGACTTGACCTCAGATGTTTGGACCGTTTGGAATCAAAGTGAATCAAGTGGACGTCATGTTGTCAAAGTGTCGGAATCACTTCCTCTTTTTCCTTCCTTCCCACACGTCCACCTGGTGCTCGAAAAGATCGTCTTACTCCCTCGTAGGGTCTTTCGATGGTCATTCAACAGCCGTTATCGTTGGTGGCCGTTTCCCTCGTACAACCATCGTTGTTGCTTTTGCTTCACGCAATGCTCCTTGTACAGATCATTGATTGAATAAATTGATCATTTAACTGATTTCAGATGTTGATTTAATTTTCGGTGTTTCATCAATCATGGGATAAAATCATCAATCGATCGATTATAAATGTGGAACTGCATCCGTAGAGCGCGTAGTGTCACCTACTGGCGTGTTAATTCCGTTCACTGCAAACCCTGCGACGATGGCCCAATGCTATTTCATAACTGTATCATCCATACACCTGTGTATTGGCTTAACGGTCAAGGACAGCTGGCTTTAGATCCTCGGGTGTTGAGTTCAAGCCGCTGTCAAGCTGTTGAATTAACACCAGGTGGTGTTGACTCAGCCAGTCATCCTTCTGTGGTCGGCGAAATGAGTATCAGTGTGCTGGGAACAGGGGAATTGTGTCAACTGAGCAAGCAAAAACAATAAATGATGCAGCCAACCAGCCGCAGGCTACATACCAATAAATAAATCCATGCTCCCTATGATGTCACACACATTGCCATTATCTGTTGCTTTATCGATTGATTGATCGTTAGGATATTTAACAAACACTTTTTTGCACATTAAGGCTAAATTGCATCAATGAAGATGAATATGAAACACAGGGTCAGGTCATGGACACGTAATAATTCCCTCCTCATCATCCCCCAACCCCTCTTTCTCCCCCTTGGTGTTTGACCCCCGCCTGATGGAAGGGGTATCGACACCACATTTCGCTCCGGGAGGTAGCGGGTATCACTAGTACGTACTTTTAAATACCGATTTGCTGTTTCACACTGAGTAACTGGGTAATGGCTTCAAACAGCATGTCTCAAAAATAATTTTTTTGGGGAAGATTGGCAGATTGAAGAAAGGTTTGGATGAATTGGGCAAAGAGATTGCTTCAACAATCGGATTTGAGACTTCCAGAAGACACGATCGAGCCACCTCCGAGTTATCCAGGTGTCTTGTCAGAGTGGGTGAGATTCGTGAAATCCGATGTGACATCAGTGATGTAAAATCATCCCTAGTTTACCAGTAAGTACAATCAAACACAAGAAGCAGGAAAACAGATTTCTGCAAATATCAGTAATGATCAAGTATAATTAAAAGTGAATTTGTTTATTGGAGCAGGAACTCAAACAGTACACTTCTGATGTTGATATTGATACCCTGCCGAAGTCTACGGATATTGATAACTGATGAGACAACACAGATGACCCGGGTTGTTCAAACGTTGGGGGCACGGCAAAAGGCACAGAGGGTCCAAGTTGTGTGAACGTTGAAGGTGCGCCACCGATGGACAACAAATCAGATTAATTAATTTCCAACATACAAAACATCACGTATGATGCAATTTAGGTGGTGGGTTGTGGACAGCAACCGCTCAAGGTGGTACCACCGTTCTGATTTAAGAGAGTTAAAGTGGTGCCCGGAACCATCTTACACTCTCCGTGTCAGGATTGCTGGTCTTACTTACTGTCTCGAACTATAACTACCGGGCTCGCTTTAATATCTTCCTCTTGCAAACAAACGTCATCAACTTTTCAAACAAACATCATAAACTTTTCTTTCTCACTCATAATTTACTCACTTTGTTATCAGCCTCGCTCGCTGCCACACGGGGTGTGTGTGTATGTGTTTGTGTATGGAGCTGTGTGGACATGTGGCTCGTTTTCCTGACGCTCATCCTGCTCACCAGATTCTATTAGTGAGGGAGCCTCGTGAGTGGAGGAGGACAACGAGCAACCAACCACGTGACTCGTGCTTGCAGCAGATTGATCGGCATCTCAAGGAGATGGGGATGGGCCAGGTATCTGCCTGGGGTGATGGCCAGATGCAGGCCTCTGGTGATGCGCTGATCCGGCACATGCTCCCATACCTGACCTGACAAACCACCCTCCCCTTAAATATCCAGTTTTTCCTTCCTGACAACTCTTCAATGAGCCTTGACTTTGTATACTGAAAGGAAAAAAGACCGGACATTCAGAAAACGCGGAAATCATTCAGGCCAGCAATAAGCATCTGTTCACGCTCCATTCCGACCGTGCTGCCAACTACGTCTGACTTGAGGAACGGAGGGGATAGAGGGGGAAGGAGGGATAAACCAGAAACTCAGGACAAAGGAAATAGCATCCTTTATTAAAAGCACAAGGTTCACATGAAACACGAAAGAAGATCTCACTAAAAGGAAAGGTTATGAAGAATTACAAATAGTTTAAGAGCATCGAAGAGACCAATCAGTTTCAAAGCAATCAGCATTTAAAATGTTGATAAAACTGAATAAAAGGGCAAGAAATCCCGAGTGCACGGACACTAGACCCTCTCATCGAGGAGTTCAAGGGTCTTCACTTGTGGACTTGCCGGATGCAAGATCTTCATTGGACACATCAGTCTTGGAGAAGAAGTCATGCTGCATTGCGTCACTTGCGGTGACACGGGTTTTGGGGACGAAAGTCAGAAATTTCTGAAAAATAAGGGTGACCATATTTATACAACATGATCATCCGACATAATCATCCATTGGGGGGGGGAGAGAGAGAGAGAGAGAGAGAGAGAGAGAGAGAGAGAGAGAGAGAGAGAGAGAGAGAGAGAGAGAGAGAGAGAGAGAGAGAGAGAGAGAGAGAGAGAGAGAGAGAGAGAGAGAGAGAGAGAGAGAGAGAGAGAGAGAGAGAGAGAGAGAGAGAGAGAGAGAGAGAGAGAGAGAGAGAGAGAGAGAGAGAGAGAGAGAGAGAGAGAGAGAGAGAGAGAGAGAGAGAGAGAGAGAGAGAGAGAGAGAGAGAGAGAGAGAGAGAGAGAGAGAGAGAGAGAGAGAGAGAGAGAGAGAGAGAGACAGAGACAGAGAGAGAGAGAGAGAGAGAGAGAGAGAGAGAGAGAGAGAGAGAGAGAGAGAGAGAGAGAGAGAGAGAGAGAGAGAGAGAGAGAGAGAGAGAGAGAGAGAGAGAGAGAGAGAGAGAGAGAGAGAGAGAGAGAGAGAGAGAGAAAGAGAGAGAGAGAGAGAGAGAGAGAGAGAGAGAGAGAGAGAGAGAGAGAGAGAGAGAGAGAGAGAGAGAGAGAGAGAGAGAGAGAGAGAGAGAGAGAGAGAGAGAGAGAGAGAGAGAGAGAGAGAGAGAGCCAGAGAGAGAGAGAAAGAGAGAGACAGACAGAGAATGAGAGAGAAAGAGAGAGAGAAAGACAGAGAGAGAGACAGAGAGAGAGAGAGAGAGAGAGAGAGAGAGACAGAGAGAGAGAGAGAGAGAGAGAGAGAGAGACAGAGACACAAACAGACAGAGAGACACAGACCGACAGAGAGAGAGAGAGACAGACAGACAGACAGAGAGAGAGAAACAGAGAGAGAGAGAGAGAGAGAGAGAGAGAGAGAGAGAGAAGGAGGAGAGAGGAGGAGAGAGAGAGAGAGAGAGAGAGGAGAGAGAGAGAAAAGATATATATATATATATATATATATATATATATATATATATATATATATATATATATATATATATATATATATATATATATATTGTTGCGGATTCGCGCCCGCCGGCGTGCTGACGGCCACGTAACTCGAATCGCGGCACGTCGCCCACCGGACGGACAATCCAGTCGTGACCCTCTCGGACTAACGCCGGGAACCAGTCACGGGTGGACCTTTCGGTCTCACCGCGATCGAGCCAATCAGCCCCCGCGTGGGATAGGGTTGCTCGCCAAATTCGACCTACCTAAGTACCCACGCGGAGGGTAGACCGGGCGATCGCACCTCGCCGCAGGTCGACTTCGGACACGGGCCACTTAAGCGACCCGTTCCGTACTATCAGAATAACCGAGCGGTGTTATCGTCGACCCCGACGGTTCGATTAATTATCGGGCGTACTCAGCCCACTACCAACCCTTTACGTGAAGCAAGATGAGGATTCAATGGGAGAAAAAGACGAAGCGAAGCGGGAGAACAGTTCAATAATAAAGCACATTTATTCGCGGCACACGGGAAGCACACATCTTCAATTCCACCAAAAGCACACAAAAAAAAGAAAACACAATTCCATTTACACAAAAAAGCAAATATAAAAGTGAAAACACAGTGCAGAGCTAATACCGACTACCGAGCACACGGCAACACTTATACAATTCTACTTCACAGACGGCGCCGACAACACATACCCAAAACCAAGGAAAAGAAATACCCCCAAGAATGAGGCGGGCCTGAGGCCGAGACCGGGTCGCGCCTACCCGTCTGGTGATGAGACGCGGAGCGGCGATGGCGCCTCACTCCGCGGACCTCGCGGACAGTGTCTGGCAGGGGGTGGGAAAGGGGCCCCCTTGGTCGCACTATCTCAGCGCGGGGGGAAACAGGAGGGGGTTGCTGATGCTCGGGGTATAGAGGATCTTTATTATCCCTGGTGTGCGTCTCCACCTCGGCCAGGTCGCGCTGCCGGCCTTCCTCGGGCGTGCAGCTCCCGGCACCGTCGCGAGCACCCCCTCGTCTGCCTTCGCCGCTGCCGCCTCTCCGCCTCTGGACTCTCCACCCTGGACTCTTCTTTGGGCTCTCCTCGTTCGACTCTCTTCAGCTTCTCCAGCTACTGCAGGCTTCGGGCTCCAGACTTCCACACACCTCTGACTGACGAACACGGTCCTTTTATCCCCCCGTAGCTTCGCCTTTGACCCCCTCCCTTTGACCCCCTCCCTTTGACCTTTCACCTCGCTCCCCATTGGCCCGAGAAAAAGTGGGCGTGAAGGCTTTTTGATCCACAAATTTGCATATATCGATCGTTCTGGAGGCGGGGCCAAATCGCCCCTCGCTCACCGATTGGACGGCAAAAAGTGGGCGTGTGTCGTTTTTGATCCGTTTTTGAAGCACAAAATCCGTGATTTTGTACACGCTGTTCAACGTGCGCCCTGCACGAGTCCAACACCGGTACCCACAGCGGGGCAAGAACGGTGGCGATGCTACGGTTGCGAGGTGTGACGTGGCGGTTGTGGTGAAGCGGTGGTTGTGGTTGTTGGTTGATGTTGTGGTTGTGGTGGTAATCATGGCGGTTGGTCCAAAATAAAGATAGTAAAAGAAAAACGGCTATCCTGAAGAGTCGCAGCTCGCATAAATGACATGTATTCCCACTAGACAACGGGTTTGGGCCTAACTACACATGCACTTACCGAGATACCTCACCTAAGGGACCTGAATGGTGGTTTGCGAATTTGGTAACCACAACACTACCCCCTTCCCTTTTTACAGACTCGTCCCGAGTCGTCAAATTTTCGTGTGCCATCATGTGTAGTTTTCCCCTAGTACATTTTACCTACGGATCCCTGAGTGCGACATTCATGGTATTCGTGTCCCCAAAATAAATAACCTGAGGGCTGCGTAACTATCTAAACAAACTCACTCACACGGACGACTTAAATAAAATTGCCGGCGCTAAGACATACATGCCGGGGGCGCACTCATATGTACAGTACATCTTAACCTTAACTTACAAATTTTACACTAAACCATGGCCCAGGATCAATGAGCTCTGCAAAAGAAAAGCAGTTAGCAGGGAGCCAGGCTGCTCGCATGCAGTCTCTGGCTCAAACAATGCAGGTGACAGGGAACGTGGCTGGCTGCTCACACGCAGTCCAAGGCCTTCCCTTTTGAACTGAACGCAGTGAACCACAACGGTGCATGGGCTGCACAACGCAGTCTCCGTGCCAGCTCAAGTGGCACACGCAATGAGCACAACGAATGGATGCATGAACACAAACACGGTGCACGGGCCGCCACTGCAGGCCCGTGTTGTAGCTGCCAACGGTGCAGTTCTCGCAGCTTGCAAACTGTTGCTTTTACGATCCTGGCGCACATGGCAATGAACAAGGGGGGCAAAGCAAAAATTGAACGGGGCTGGTGAACGTGGGCAGTGGGCATGGCATGGCAAAGGTGCAGGCAACACAGCCCGCAGAAGAAGGCCGCTGCAGGCAAACACAGCCGGCAGACGAACTGGCCGGCACAGGCCTTGAAGAAAACGGCCAGCCGGCAGATGAAGTGGGCCGGCACAGGCCTTGAAGCAAAACACGGCCAGCCGATGGCACAGGCCTTGCAGCAAAACAACAGCTGCCGATGAAGTTGGCCAGCCTCTGCCTTGAAGCAAAACACGGCCAGCCGATGAAGTTGGCCAGCCTTTGCCGTTCAGTGGAGGTTGGTGGAGGGAGTGCGGTGGTGCTGGCCACTTGGAAGGCGGGCTCGGACCTACCTACCTATCTCCCTCCCACCTATCGCCTTTGCCTGTCACTGTACATACCCACTCCCTTAATTTGTCAAACCCCAATTTAGCCCCAACTTATTTTTTTTGTTGTTTTTTTTATTTTTACTTCCCCACTATAAATCGTCCCCTAACCCCCTTTATCGTCCTTGTTCGGCTAACCTATCCTGTTACCTAGCCTACTCCCAACCCCTACGTTCCCTTCCCGGAGGGGAATAAGGGAGAGCTAACGTCCTGTGTCGAGGCCCAACGAAGCCTCAGAATGGCCTCCCCAGAGTTCGGCGATCTATAACCAAAGTGGGTCCAGCGGCCCACAACGAGAGCGAGGGGATGGATGGTGCGGAGGGGTACATCTCCTAATCTACCCTAACCATTTAACTGTTAAACTACCCCGGGGCTTTCAACAAGCGCCTCTCGCTTAAACTATTGGTTCTCACAACCCAGATTCCCGTCGCCTGTGTTGGTGTCCTCACAATTTCGGGCCTCGCCCCCCAATTTTCTCTCCGTGCCCTCACACGGTCTCCTGGCTGGGACACGTGGCTCCCTTTGGCAGGCACGACCCTCTGCCGAATCTCCCGCTATGGCACCCCGAGGCACTACACTGCCTCCGAGCCTACCAGCTCCCTAACACCGGGGAGTGCACCCCATGTCACCACCCCTGAAACGCACACGTGGCAGGCCGGCCTCCCGGGCCCCTTTCCGAGGGTCACCCGTGCCCACAACACTGCCCACGCGGCTAATGGCGCCCCGGGCCCCCGCACCAAGCAGGCGCACCCGTGCCCACTACTCTATCCCGGCCCCCCATGGGCCCATGGCCTACCGCGGCCGACTAGCCTGGTGCCCGGGGTACCCACTCAGCGATACTCACCTTTCGCAGCCACGCTCCCAAGCCCGTCAACAGGGCTCCTGCACCCCTCCAAACGGGTTTCGAGCCTACACACCCACCAACAACAAAACGACCTCCATTTTTCAATTTGACTAACCCAGCTAACTCACTTTACTCTGACCCCGGGGTCCCTTGGGCGGGAGTCACTCCTCCCCCCAATCACTCATCGCACCATGCATTCCCCATTCACTCCATGCACACAGACCCGCTGGCCTCACTCATTCACCAAGCACATGCTTCCAATTCACTCACCAACAACTCTTCAACACACACACCACTGAACTCTGCCATCCTTCTATCTACCTCCCCTAACTAACTCGTGCTCCCACGTCGTCCCTTAAACTAGTAGCACGTTCCTTTTAACACTACGTAGCTAAGCTACGTCCCCACTACACATTCACAAGTCTGTCACTGTCCTCGAATGTCCCCAAAAATCAATTTCCCAAGGGGGGGGGGGAATTTCCTCCCTTCCTACTGGGCTCGTGAACTCGTCGCAAGACTCTGAGAGCCCTGCGCCTCTGCGGGAGCGGCTGTTCCAGCACCGACTCCTCCGGCAAGACATATCCATGAGGGCGTAAGGTCGCCCTTGTAAGGCCTCAGGCGGTCCGCGTGGACGATCCGAGAGAGGGCTCGTGGTCCCATTTTAATTTTTAGGACCACGTCACTGACTTGCGCCAGGACGACCCCCGGGCCCTGCCAAGGTGAGGTGAGCTTCGGGCATCTGCCCTTCCTTCGCCGGGGGTTAAAGAACCAAATCTTTGCCCCCGGTGGGTATTTGCTCACCTGGCTCCGGTGGTCGTACCTGCGCTTCATCTTTATGCCCGCCTGTTGGAGCTGGTGTCGTGCGAAGGCGTGGACCTTCTCCAAGCCCTCCTCCAACCGACGGGCATAGCCCTCCCCGGGGGCCTATCAAGCCGCTCAGGCGTCGGACCGCACAATAAATCGACGGGGCTTCTCAGCTCCCGTCCATACATCAACAGCGCCGGACTACATGCGGTAGACCCGTGCTGGGACGCGCGATAGGCCATCAGGAGGTACGGAAGGTGTTCGTCCCAGTCCTCCTGGTTAGTGGCGGTGAAGAGGGCCAACTGTTGGACCAGGGTCCTGTTGAACCTCTCCACCATGCCATCAGACTGTGGTCTCAGGGGCGTTGTCCGTGTTTTTCGAATTTCCAGGAGCCTGCACACCTCTTTTAGTAATTCACTCTCAAAATTTCGTCCCTGGTCCGTGTGCAGCTCCTGCGGAATCCCATACCGGCATGTAAATCCTTCTACGAAGGCCTTGGCCACAACCCCTGCTTCTTGGCTGGGAAGGGCAAAGGCTTCTGGCCATTTGGTGAAATAGTCCATAATTACGAGGACGTACTTATTACCCTGGCGAGTGGGGGGCAGTGGTCCCAAAATGTCCATGGCCACTCGCTCCAGGGGAGCCCCAACCTGATGTAGTTGGAGTGGGGCCCTCATCCTCTGTGGCGGTCCCTTTTTTGCAGTACAGGCGTCGCATGCTCGACACCAGTCCTGTACATCGCGCCCCATGTTAACCCAATAGAACCGCCGGCGGGCCCGAGATTTTGTTTTGGTCCTGCCCAAATGGCCGCCGGCGCGGGTACCGTGCACCTGTTTCAAAATTTGGGTCTTAAACCCATCAGGGACTATCACCAGCCAAGAAGTTTGTTCAGAAGGAATCTCCACCCACTTGCGATACAAGATGTTGTCCCTCATTTCTAGGGTCCTCCACTGAGCCCAGTATGCCTTTGTTCGCGCCCCGAATGGGGCGATTTCCTCCCCACTGGGCCTCCTGTTTTCCTGGACCCATTTGTACACTGGCCCTAGCACGGGGTCTTCCCGCTGGGCCGTGCTCCATGCCAATCCACCAAATTCCTCTCCCGCGGTTAGTGGCAAAGTTGGGCCTACCACCCGGGCCGCACGGACTGGGAGTTTCGGGGAGGCGTCTGCCAATTGGTCCCTCTCCTCATGTCTCGTACAATATTTGCAGTTTTCCCTCAGACAGGGGCGTCGAGAGAGCGCATCGGCATTCCCATGAGCCTTACCGGCTCTATGGACCACACTGAAATCGTACTGCTGCAATTTTTCCAACCACCTTGCAATTTGGCCCTCCGGTTCCTTGAACCGTAAGAGCCATTGCAAGGAGGAATGGTCAGTTCGAACCAAAAATTTCCTCCCGTACAAGTACGGGTGGAAATGGTTCACGGCAGACAGCATAGCCAATAGTTCCTTACGAGTTACGCAATAATTTCGTTCGGGCCTACTCATGGCCCGACTGTAATACGCGATCACTCTTTCCACGCCCCCTGTGTCTGAGACAAGACTGCTCCCAATCCTTCCTGGCTTGCATCCGTGTCCAGGGTATACATCCCGTCATCGGTGGGGTACGCTAAAACAGGTGCGGATGTCAAACACCCCTTTAATTTGAGGAAGGCCTCCTGGCACTCCTCCGTCCAATTAAATCTCAACCCCTTCTCCGTCAACCGGTGAAGGGGCCTGGCTATCTCCGCAAAGTTTGCCACGAAACGCCGGTAGTAGGAGCAAAGTCCCAAAAAGCCCCGCACCTGTTTGACAGTTGTAGGTACGGGCCACTCCTCTACCGCTGTAATTTTTCCGGGGTCGGTCTTCACCCCCTCGCGGCCTATCACGTGTCCGAGATAGGCCACCTCTGTCGCGAACAAAGTGCATTTCTCTGGGCTCAATTTCAGCCCTGCCTGCCTGAGGTGCCCAAACACCTGGTCCAAATTGGCTATCTCCTGGGTGAATGTTTTAGCGTGTACCAGGACGTCATCCAGATACACCAGGCATGACTGCCACGGCATGCCGCCTAGTACACGCTCCATCAGTCTCTCAAAGGTGGCGGGGGCGTTACACAAACCGAACGGCATCACAGTGAACTGATACAGTCCCTTCCCTGTGGAAAATGCCGTTTTCTCCTTCCCCGTCTTATCCATCTCCACCTGCCAATACCCACTCTTGAGGTCCAAAGTTGAGAACCATTTAGAGCCTGCAACGGCGTCGAGGGTATCGTCAATTCTAGGCAGGGGATAGGAGTCTTTGAGTGTCACGTTGTTCAGCTGGCGATAGTCCACACAGAAACGCGTGGTCCCATCCTTCTTTTTAACCAGCACAACTGGTGACATCCAAGGACTTCCCGAGGGCTCGATGACACCTGCATTGAGCATCTTTTCAACCTGTTCATCAGCCTCCTCTCTTTTGCTCCATGGGAGCCTTCGAGCAGGCTGACGGACAGGCCGGGCCCCATTGGTGTGGATCTGATGTTGCACCAGGCCCGTACGTCCAATATCCTCGGGTGACAAGGACAAGATCCCGATGTGTCGGTCGACCAGCTTGTATAAGGCCTCCCGCTGGGCCTCCTCCAAATCTACACTACTCCGATTTACCATCTCACAAATGGGACCGGGCCAATTCCTAATCGAGTCTGGAGACTCCTTCTGGGGCCTGTCCGGCTCGACGTTATCGTCCCTCAGCTCTGCGACCTCTTTTACTGGGATGCAATCTGCCACCTTCGTGCCCTTCCTGATAGTGCGTGGTTCCGTGCTAACATTTATCACCCGTACGGGCACTACTGGCCCGTCGGTACTTACCAGGGTGCGGCCCACGACCAAGCCCGGGGTTGACAGCCCTGCCGGTAGTTCCGCTAGGCCGCAGGGGCCCTGCCACGTTGGGGGTGCTCGCCACCGGGCCGGGACCACCGCCTCGGCACCCGGGGGAATGACCACGGAGTCAGGAGCCTCCAGCTCCACCCTCTCGTCCGTGCTCACGCCTCCTAACGGCAACTCCTCACCACCCAACTGCATGACCCCCGGCCCAAGTCGATCTTACAACCACCGGCCGTCAGCACATCCAACCCTATTAGACATGGGTCGTACACCTCTGCCACCCAAACCTCTATCTTGGTTTTCACAGTGCCCAATTTAAACGACACGAAACCACGTCCTATGATAGGGGCCGTTGCCCCGGTAGCTAGCTGCAAACTATGGTTTTGCAGACGGTGGATCTCATCCCAACCGTCTACACTCGAATCAAGGACCACAGGGCTGATGATCGTGGCGCTTGCTCCTGTGTCCACCACGGCGTCTACCCCTACGCCGGCAATCTTGCACCGAATTGTTAAGCTACCTTTGCCAATTTGGCCACAACTGATGACCTGTCGCAGTTCTGAGGGCTCTTCTCCGTCTGAGTCTGCCGAACACGGCCCTACATGTTCGGCACTTCTTAGTTTCCCGGGAACTGGTGGGGGGGTGATGGTTGGGCCTGGCTATCCCTATTGACCCGGGGCGGAGTTGGTGGTCTAGGGGGCCGTGGCTCTTCTCTTCGCGGGGGCCTTTCCCTGCGCGGGGCGTTGCACCTCCGCTGCAGGTGGTCCCCTGCGCCACAATTATAACACCTCTTCTGGTAAGGTGTTTGCCTCCAGTACGCCGAATTATACCCGCCTCCATTCCGAATTGGGGTACCCCCGATGGCCCATCTCCCGCCCTTCCCGGGCCCGACCGCCTCTCCACAGGTCTCCCGAACCGGCGGTCGAACATGCCCTGCACCATCCTTTCCACTCGCGCTTGGTCGCCCAGGGTTGCCCGGCTCCCAGCGCACTGTCGTGCACGGGGTCCACCTGTCGGACTGCCACCGCATGGCGCCCAGCCCCTCCCAATGGCGTTCTGGCTGCCTCCCAGCAGGCAGCAGTATCAGCCGCCTTCTGGAGGTTGTCCGGGCGCCATACGGTGAGCAATGCTCCGACATCGGTGCCCCTATTGCTCGAAGGAAATGGTCCAGGGCAATCTCCTCCCGGTACTCCGGCGGCATGTTGGTGTGCGCGATCCCCACCAAGCGGCGAATGTCATGTGCCAATTCTCCCAGTGATTCCTGGGGACGTCGTTTGCGCCCGTTGAGCTGAGCTTTAACAAGCTCGCTCTGCTGGTCCATGCCAAATCGGTTTTTTAGGGCCGAATGGAGATCCTCCAGGGTCGCCCCCTCACTGGGTACCGTGGTCAGGACTTCCAAAGCCACGCCACGCAGGGCCGCTGTGAGTTGTGCCACACCCTGCACCTCGTTCCAGCCATTGCCTCTGGCAACACACTGGAACTGGGCCATATATGCCCTCAAGTCCGTCTTGCCATCGTACGGGGGTAGCGGCACCCTCGGTTCTTTCGAGGTCTCCTCCCGTTCCCTAGGGACTCCGGGAGGAGTGTACCTCCCCAGTCCCAACGGTGCCTCACTCCCGCAGGGTCCGAGCCATTTGCCCGGGGGCTCCACCACCCTTGTCTGCGTCTGTCCGTGCCCCGCGTTGTCCCGCTTATTCTCCCAAGCCATTGGACTCACACTCTGCACACCCCCTGGAACAGTCATTCCGGGTACCCCCATTAGGCCAAAAGACCCCGCGGTCTCTACCCTCCCCAAGCTTGGCATGCTCACCCCCGCATCGGGCAAGCCTCCTCCTCCGCCCTGTGACACCGGCCCCACCTGGGCACGATCCGCCTCGAGGGAGTATATCCTCTCCCCCTGTTCCCGAAGGAGGCCACCCTGCTTCTCACACCGGGCCTCCACCCTATCCGTCAGTCTCTTCTCCATTTCCTCCATTTTCCCCTTTATTACCCCATTTATTTCCTCCCCTATCGTTCCTAACGACAGTTCCCCGACTTTTTCTCTTATTTGCTCCACCTCCCCTTGTACCTGTGTCACCATCTTATTTGTCTTGGATATTTCCTCCCTCGTTGTCCTAAACTGCTCTTCTGTCTCGCCCCGGTTTTTTCCTATCTGCTCCCCCAGTTCCTCTGTCTTTTCTCCGGCTTTCCGCTCCATTTCATTAATTACCTCCTCATGTCTCTTTCTACATTCCTCCGCCACCTTCTTTAATCCTTTCTGTGTCTCCGCTTTTACCTCCTTTCGCAGGTTTTCAACTTTGTCTGTCATTTCCCGATGTCTTTTCTCACAGTCCTCCTTCACGGCTCCCAATCCCTCCTTTATTTTCCCTTGTTCTCTTTTAATTCCTCTATCGCCGTCGTGTTCCTCCCGATTTCCTCCTTTATTTGGTCTTGTCCCTGTTTTACTTCTCCCAATCCTTTTCCTACTTTGTCTATTTTTCCCACCACCGTCTTTATTTCGTTTACCCTCTCTTGTTTACTTTCTTCCATTGCGACTCCCACTCCTTTTACTTTCTCTTTTAACCCGGTCACCTCCGCTCGTATCGTGTCGACTTCCTTTTTCATTTCGTTTTTTAGTTCTTCCAAGCTTCCTTTTAGGCTCATTCCCATGTTCTGCGTCTCACCCCGCAGCTCTTTCATTTCTTCCCTCATTTGCTGTGTATTCGCATCCATCGTCGTTTTCACTTCATTTGTATTTGTATCCATCTTTTTGTTCATTTGTTGTGTATTCGCATCCATCTTTTGTGTATTCGCATCCATTTTTTCGATCATTTGTTTGTTCATTGCCGCCAGCATGGCGCATAGCTGGGCCATGTTGGATGCACTCAGCTGAGCCGTTTCGGCAAGGGTTGGGGAAGGGTTTTGGTGGAGAGGGGGGGGGAGGTGTCATACACCGCGGCCGCTGCCGCACCCATTTCGGGCTCTGGGTTCAGTTGGGCGAGTCCGTGTTCCTGCACAATCAACATTTCCTGCTCGGGGATTCCATCCTGGACCATGGATCCTACACATTCTACATCCATTTCTAATACCCCCGGCTCCCACTCGCCTTGAGACGCCATCTTGCTTCTCGTGAAGGGTTAATTTGCTCGCTCGTAATTTGGAGGGAATCGGGGGTCGCTTCTCTCACCCCTGGACCGATTCCCGTGAATTTAGCCGGAGACAGGAGAGCCCGTTTTCCTGTTCTCCGATACCAGTGCCGCGAGGAGGGCGATGAATTTGTATCGCACGACCTGACACCAGTGTTGCGGTATTCGCGCCCGCCGGCGTGCTGACGGCCACGTAACTCGAATCGCGGCACGTCGCCCACCGGACGGACAATCCAGTCGTGACCCTCTCGGACTAACGCCGGGAACCAGTCACGGGTGGACCTTTCGGTCTCACCGCGATCGAGCCAATCAGCCCCCGCGTGGGATAGGGTTGCTCGCCAAATTCGACCTACCTAAGTACCCACGCGGAGGGTAGACCGGGCGATCGCACCTCGCCGCAGGTCGACTTCGGACACGGGCCACTTAAGCGACCCGTTCCGTACTATCAGAATAACCGAGCGGTGTTATCGTCGACCCCGACGGTTCGATTAATTATCGGGCGTATTCAGCCCACTACCAACCCTTTACGTGAAGCAAGATGAGGATTCAATGGGAGAAAAAGACGAAGCGAAGCGGGAGAACAGTTCAATAATAAAGCACATTTATTCGCGGCACACGGGAAGCACACATCTTCAATTCCACCAAAAGCACACAAAAAAAAGAAAACACAATTCCATTTACACAAAAAAGCAAATATAAAAGTGAAAACACAGTGCAGAGCTAATACCGACTACCGAGCACACGGCAACACTTATACAATTCTACTTCACAGACGGCGCCGACAACACATACCCAAAACCAAGGAAAAGAAATACCCCCAAGAATGAGGCGGGCCTGAGGCCGAGACCGGGTCGCGCCTACCCGTCTGGTGATGAGACGCGGAGCGGCGATGGCGCCTCACTCCGCGGACCTCGCGGACAGTGTCTGGCAGGGGGTGGGAAAGGGGCCCCCTTGGTCGCACTATCTCAGCGCGGGGGGAAACAGGAGGGGGTTGCTGATGCTCGGGGTATAGAGGATCTTTATTATCCCTGGTGTGCGTCTCCACCTCAGCCAGGTCGCGCTGCCGGCCTTCCTCGGGCGTGCAGCTCCCGGCACCGTCGCGAGCACCCCCTCGTCTGCCTTCGCCGCTGCCGCCTCTCCGCCTCTGGACTCTCCACCCTGGACTCTTCTTTGGGCTCTCCTCGTTCGACTCTCTTCAGCTTCTCCAGCTACTGCAGGCTTCGGGCTCCAGACTTCCACACACCTCTGACTGACGAACACGGTCCTTTTATCCCCCCGTAGCTTCGCCTTTGACCCCCTCCCTTTGACCTTTCACCTCGCTCCCCATTGGCCCGAGAAAAAGTGGGCGTGAAGGCTTTTTGATCCACAAATTTGCATATATCGATCGTTCTGGAGGCGGGGCCAAATCGCCCCTCGCTCACCGATTGGACGGCAAAAAGTGGGCGTGTGTCGTTTTTGATCCGTTTTTGAAGCACAAAATCCGTGATTTTGTACACGCTGTTCAACGTGCGCCCTGCACGAGTCCAACACCGGTACCCACAGCGGGGCAAGAACGGTGGCGATGCTACGGTTGCGAGGTGTGACGTGGCGGTTGTGGTGAAGCGGTGGTTGTGGTTGTTGGTTGATGTTGTGGTTGTGGTGGTAATCATGGCGGTTGGTCCAAAATAAAGATAGTAAAAGAAAAACGGCTATCCTGAAGAGTCGCAGCTCGCATAAATGACATGTATTCCCACTCGACAACGGGTTTGGGCCTAACTACACATGCACTTACCGAGATACCTCACCTAAGGGACCTGAATGGTGGTTTGCGAATTTGGTAACCACAACAATATATATATATATATATATATATATATATATATATATATATATATATATATATATATATATATATATATATATATATGTATATTTATATATATATATATATATATATATATATATATATATATATATATATATATATATATATATATATATATATATATATATATATATATATATATATATATATATATATATATATATAATATGTATATATATATATCCCAGCCCTGGGCCATGTATATATATATATTTATGTATATATATATATATATAAATATATATATATATATATATATATATATATATGTTTATTTATGTATATATATATAAATATACATATATATATATATATATATATATATATATATATATATATGTATATTTATGTATATATATATATATATATATATATATAAATATATATATATATATATATATATATATATATATATATATATATATATGTTTATTTATGTATATATATATAAATATACATATATATATATATATATATATATATATGTTTATTTATATATATATATATATATATACATAAATAAACATATATATATATATATATATATATATATATGTATATTTATATATATATACATATATATGGTGGGGGAGGATGTGGTGGAAAAGAAAAGCCGAATTAAAGCCAGAAGCACCAAATTGAATCGTTTTGTTATCAGTTCATGGCCCAGGGCTGGCAGGATAGACCACAGAGGTGCACTCTCTCCTCTGAGCTGTCCAGCTTGGGTTCGAATCCAGACCCAGCTGTAAACTACCATCCTGGTGTTTCACAGGTTGAACGAGGCATCTTCGTGTGTGCCGTTCCTCAGATGGACATTAAGCAGGAGGACCCATCGGCCCAGGCTGGTAGTTCGTGGTTAATAATGCCTTTCGTGAGTCGGCGAGTTATCTTCGACACAATCAACAAATTACTTATTCCTGCCAAAGTCACCTTCAGTCGAACGTCAGGCCTAGCCATCCGATTTATGAAAGACTTGGGACAAAAACGTTTGACCTGCTGACTCCACAACAATGTGGGAATAATTGGGTCCATTAAAGACTGGTGTACTAATGTTAATACGGTGCAGTCACTATTTGCCCGGCGTTATCTTAAGCATGTAACAGGTCGTGTCATGATTACATCATCAGGTCATTACCGTCACCCATGGTGTTACTTCAGATAACTCCAACCCTGGAGGAAGAAAAATGCCGGCACCACATCAAACAAATCCATCATTGGTCATCCTTCATCCTCAGGGAGTGTTTGGTGCAAATTCCAAACTCGGAAGGAAATCAAACGACATCCAGACTGAACACATCGATTCGAAAGCATTGATTTTGAGGTCCAGCAGTCAACAGTGAGAAAGACCTTCAGATCTTCCTTCCCGACCGCGTGGCTTTCTTGGTTGTACTGCTCAAGCAGGTTCGGAGGGACTCTCGAGCTACCCGAGTTGCCTGCAGCGGGGAATCGGACCCGTGTGTTGTGGGTCTTTAACATGCAGCATAAAACAGGTCGATGAAGCCCCACCAATCGCACTTTTCCAACAGCAACGATGAACCACCACTGGTGGCCGTGAAACAGTCGGGACGAGTTTAACATCACGAGTGCGCCAAGACAAAGGGAACACTCACCAAGAGCAGATCCTTGGCGATCGGTTCGATCCCGGGCACCTGGACCCCGGTGGGTGGTTTCTCTCGTTGAACAAAGGACCAGCGAGGCAAAACAAAGTCGCTGGACCAGCAATCTTCGTCCGGTAACCCCAGCATGCTGCATGGTAGCAAGATGGTGGAAAAGCAATTGCAGTTTAATTTCACAGCTGGTTTTACCTGCACGCCAGGTGTATTCTTGAACTTGCTTTGCACTCTGCAGACAAGTTACAATCAAACGTGGGATTCAAAATCCTCTTTGTACCTGACGCAGGTGAGTTACACGAATAGCTTACTCAAATATCTGGGTCAGATGATCGATATCACAGTGTCCATCGAATAGAGGCCTGCAAAGGGAGCAAAGGGCATCGACGACTCAAATATTGTTGTGGAAATGATTCCTCGGGGTAAACAAGTCTATAACAACGAGAAAAAAAAATGTTAAAACATAAAAGGGATGAAATCTCAAAAAAAAAAACCAAACAAGGTCGGAATAACATCACATGACGACACCACATCACGAGGCCACAACACGACACCACAATCCTCATGGATTAGCATCACGATGTCTTTTGACATTTTACTTTTGTTGTGCGAAGAGGAGGGAGTAGTGTGGAGGGTAAAGGAAGTGCGAGGGAGAGAAGTGAAGGGGCATTTTGTAAGGTAAAGGAAGTACGAGGAGGAGAATGGAAGAGGAGGGTGTATTTTGGAAGTATGAGAAGGGAAGATGAGGAGGCAGTTTTGAAGGTAAAGCAAGTATGAGGAGAAGAAGGTTAAAAGTTGAAGTAGTTTTGGGGGGTAAAAGGAACAGTGAGAGAAACAAAGCCCAAAAGTAACAGGAGTGAAGTTTGGAACAGAAAGGTACAAATGGAGAGGATAAGTCATGCATCACGTGACCTGCGAAGGTAAAGCTCTGCAAAGATGCACCCGATGCTCCAGAGGTCGACAGGTATCCCGTAGCTGGAACCGAGCAGCACTTCAGGGGCACGGTACCATAAGGTCACGACCTGTGTGAGAGAGAGCTAGTCGGTTTTGGCACAGGACGGAGAACCTCACTGCCTTGCAGCCAGAGGTTTCACAAAGCACAACCAACACCATGGGAACAAGTCAGAAAAAAAAAACATGTCGGGATGGAATCCCCAAAAACATCCAAACAAGGGAGGAAGGAA
This sequence comes from Eptatretus burgeri, assembly GCF_056783735.1. Classification (NCBI taxonomy): domain Eukaryota; kingdom Metazoa; phylum Chordata; class Myxini; order Myxiniformes; family Myxinidae; genus Eptatretus; species Eptatretus burgeri. Next base: position 703,189 of record NC_140981.1, read on the forward strand.
TGACACCACAATACAACACCAGAATCCTTTTAAAGAGTGATCACGAATGACATCTTTTGACATGTTTGTTGCAGGTGGCAATCCTTAATAGAATTCACAGGTCGGTCAGGTCAGGTCTGGGAGCATGTGCCGGAGCAGCGCGTCGCTGCGTCCACTTTCCGCGGGTACCCCGGGGGTCTCCGTCTGGCCATCCCCCAGGCAGATGCCTGGCCCATCCCCATCTCCTTGAGATGTCGATCAACCTGCTGTAACCACGAGGCACGTGGTTGGCCCATTGGCCTCCTCCACTCACGAGGATCCCTCGCTGAGAGAATCTGGTGAGCAGGATCAGAGTCAGGAAAACGAGCCACATGTCCATAAGGTCGCAGCTGACGCTCACGGACTATGCAGGTAACAAATCTCATTTGCGTCTCTCTCAGTAACTGCTCATTGGACACAAAGTCTGACCAGCGATCGCCAAAAATTCTCCGAATAGACCTGGAACCAAAGGAATTAAGTCGCCGTCTCAGATCCCTGGTCAGAGTCCAAGTCTCACATGCATCGAGCAAGACTGGAAGCACCAAGGACCTGAAGACTCAGACTTTCGTCCTCCCGTACAGGTGTGGCAGTGAATCAAGTGAATCCATGACTCCCCAGGCCCGACCCAGACATCTATTGACCTCTGGCTCACAGCCAGCAGAGACATGAATATCACTGCCAAGGTAAGTGAATCCGCTCAAATTAACTGGCCCAGCTGGCCTTCACTTCAGATTCCTCTGTCAAGAGCCCACCACCCTCCGCTCTGACTGCGGTACACCGAGGGATGGACTTGGAGGAACGCAATGCGCAAATTCCCCTGTAAGCAGTACGAGAATCACCTGTCCACAGGTGATGCTCTACCCCCTCACAGAATCCTCACACATCGACCTCCTTGTCCACCCTTAGCGCACGTACAGTTTTACGCCTCAGCTTCCTGAACAACTCAGCTCTGCCATTCAGCCTGGCCCTGCGACTCTGGTCAATGGTATCCAGTGTCCCTTGAGAGACAAAATTCTTCTTCTCCCTCCGGTGAGTTCCAAGACATCCACCACCACCATCCTTGATGGTGCCCTTGAAGGCACTCCACAACTCTCCAGGATTCCCCAAAGCGCCCTGACCCCCCAAATCCCCACTCAGCCTGTTCACAAACTCCACATTTTTAATTTTATGAATATGAATAATGAATTTAATTTTTTTTTAATGAATATAAATTTATGCACATTTGATGGGGCGGCCATTTTTTTCCATCCCATCCCGACACATGGAGCACTACGATGCTCCATGATAACGAAGAAGTTGATTTTCAATTGGTCTCGTCAATGGATCACAAATTCATAAGCACAGAGTTGGTTTTGTCCACAGCTCAATGGAGGACTGCTCTCTACTCTTGGATGGGGCTCCAGCACCACATCTGTCTCTGCTGCATTTTGTTGAATCGCAATCTCTGAAAATTCTGTTGGAATCTTTAGTGATGAGACCGAAGCTCAAGGTGTGTTTCTGTCACATTGCAAGCAGATCGGTGTTCTCTGTTTATTACCTCTTCTCCTCCTCCGGCCTGACTCCATCTGCTCTCTCTCAATCCTCAGACCCTCCCCAGCCCCTCCAGTAACCACATCCTGGTTCAATTCACATAAACCTCGCTGACCCCACACCTTCCTCTCATGTCCTCTTCCTCCAGTTTAAGGAACTGCCTTCAATCCCACTCTTCCCTCCAGGACTTCAATCAGGTGGTGCAAGACCATCTCAACCCGAACCCCATCCCGACCGACAATCTTTACTACCCCCATTAACTTCATGTCTCCATATAACCCATTAACCCTCTTCTTGCATGTTGTGTGCACCTGCTGCCCCACCATCAAATGTTATAAATATTATCTTCCATAAACAGGAGAGCAATGAACAAGACCTAAACGAAAATAATCCCTCCACCCAATCCTCTTGTCTAATTCCCTAAACCTTGTCTGACTTCTCTGTCTACATTTAATGCCACGTGACACTTCCAGATCGATCCCTTCAGACAATCTTGTTCCCTTGTCTCCCTTTGCCATTCAAACTCTTCTCCTCGTTTTGCAGAATCCCATTAATCAATCCCAAGTCGATTTTAATGGGAAATTATTGGTCGTGCCCTTTGAACCCAGTGCCTCCTGGATGTTTGACCTTTCTACACGTGGCTGCTCCTCATCAATGTGATCCTCAGTCCGGTCTGACAACCTCGCACACTTGTCGATGATTGAACCTCCACCGCGATGCAGCAGCATGTCGTACAACTCGGTGGAACCTTTTATTAAACTGGAGAGTTCATCGAACACCTGAACCCACACAGTGTTGAAGGACATCGCACGGGAAGGCTTTTCAATTCTTGACTTGCGTTTCCGAGCACAATCGATATTTTCTCTGAGCCGTCAGTTTGTCTGAATCGCAATGTTCCCCGATGCTGAAAGTGGCAAATTTGATTGGTCAAGTTGGTGTAAGATGACGTCATAATTTGTCCAAGTGCTGCGAAACTGGAGGTTTTTTTGAAAGAGCCAAGGAGGCGATTTTTGTTCCGCAGTGTTCAAAGTATATAACTCAATTCAAATAAAATAAAGGTTTTAAAGGTTGGAGAAAAAAAAATAACTTTTTTTCAGAAGTTTGCCGCCGTTGACGCACCATCTTTGACACCGCCTTATTTAACACCACCCTCGTTCTTCGTGGCTGTTGCGTCCTTCAAGACGTCCTTAAAAACAGTAAGTTTCCTGTTTGGAATGATTTGCAATTTCGTTTCGGAGTAGAGGCAGAGAGAGTAAACAAATTATCTCACTCCTCTCTGCTCACGCGCGATCGGGACAAATTCAGAGCCAAAGTGCTGCTCAACTGCAGGGCTCATCTTCCGATTCGTGTCCAAAATATCACGTTCGTCCCTCGATCACGGACTGACGTCTGTAGACGGACAAGAACCGATCGCTTAACCCCGCTTCGTGCAAGCGCACGGGGTCAAAAACAGGACCGAACATTCAGCCACAAGACGGACGGAAATTCTGAGACTCGCCAAGGTACGTACCACAGACGTGAGCGACTTCTGGAAGCTGTACATTTGAGCCAGGCCAAAGTCAGCAATTTTGAGCTGCCCACAAGTGGTCACCAAGATGTTCTGTGGCTTGAGGTCGCAATGCACCACCCGGTGCATGTGCAGAAAATCCAGGCCTTTCAGCAGCTGGTACATCATGTCCTGTGGTTATACCGGAAATGGGTGAACACGTGATTTACATCAACAAAGAACGACAACTCAATGTGGTTCACACGCTTGCGCAGAGCCGTACAAGCTGTTCATCCATGTCGACCTCAAGTGAGGTCCAGGTTCCCCTTTGTGGGAGTTGTTACGCTTCATCTGTGCTCCTGGAGGCTGCAGTGGGACCTCAGGCTACGGCGGTCAATGGTGTCTCTCAACGATACACATTGAAACTTCTCTCTTAAGAAACAGACAGGTGAGCAGCCTCTCAGTATTTCCCCCCCTCTTCCACCTGGCCTGTTACCATCGACGTGGCAATCTCCAGGTTTATGATCAAACCTAAGTCTAAGCTCTCCGCTCACCTCCACGTTTGGTGTCTCCTCCATGTCTATCCAATGTACCTCTTCCCTCGAATACGAAAAGCTGATCACCCACCAAACCATCATGACATCAGCCATTGTTAAACCAAACCTTTACCCAGGCTCATCCCCCAATGATTGCTAAAATATAACAAGGAGTCAGTACAAACACTTGTCGCGGCGTGCACGGAATGGCTCTTCGTTGATGTGGATGTGTGGAGGAGGGTACCCGGATTCGAGTCTCCGACAGGCCAGGCGGTGAGACAAGTTCCAGTAACTTGGAGAGGTCGTGATCGATGAAGTCAAGCACCAACGACAGGCACACCGTTTTGTCTGTGACCTCGTCGAAAAACACGTCGAGCAATCTGCACAAACATACACAGACACAAAGATACACAGACACAAAGAACAATTGATTATTCGACTCGATTGCTTTTTCTATTATATAGTTTCTCTGAACGTCGACGTTGTCTTTGGTACAAGAAGCCTCACGTGCGTGTCACTCACCTCCGCAGGTGTGATTTGTCTTGATGAGTTTGTCCGTCTGTGACGTGACAAGTGCTGCACTTCCACGGACCTCGATTGTTGAAAGGAAATGTTTCCTTATCCCAAAAGATGCCCCACTCGGTGCTGTCCCTATCAAGATCCTCAGGTCTGTGTCACACATATCTTCACCATTCTTTCATTCAAAATCGTCACTTCCCCAGGTGAATGGCGCACACGTACACGACCATCCACGTGATCGAAAAGAAAATGGGACTCATCGGACCAGGCGACCTTCTTCCATTGCTCCAAGGTCCAGTTCCGACGCTCGCGTGTCCATTGTAGGCGCTTTCGACGGTGGACAGGGGTCATCATGGGCACTCTGACCGGTCTGCGGCTACGCAGCCCCATACGCAGCAGGGTGCGATGCACTGTAGATTGTGACACATTCCTCCTGTGACCACCATTAAAATTTTCTGTGACTTGTGCCACAGTACACCTTCTGTCGGTTCGGACCAGACGGGATAGCCTTCGTTGCCCTCGCGCATCAATGAGCCTTGGGCGCCCAACACCCTGTCGCCGGTTTGTGGTTTGTCCCTCCTCGGAACACTGTCGGTAGGTACTCACCACTGCTGACCGGGAGCACCCCACAAGCCTTGCCGTTTAAGAGATGCTCTGACCCAGTCGTCTGGCCATAACAATTTGATCCTTGTCAAAGTCGCTCAGGTCTTTACTCCTACCCATTTCTCTTGCATCCAACACATCAACTTCAAGAACTGACTGTTCACTTGCTGCCTAATCTCTCCCACCCCTAGTCAGGTGCCATTGTAACAAGATAAACAATGTTATTCACTTCACCTGTCAGTGGTCATAAAGTTTTGGCTCATCAGTGTCTAAACACATATATATATATATATATATATATATATATATATATATATATATATATATATATATATATATATATATATATATATATATATATATATACAGTGGGGAGAACAAGTATTTGATACACTGCCGATTTTGCAGGTTTTCCCACTTACAAAGCACATTGAGGCCTGTAATTTTTATCATAGGACACGTCAACTGTGAAAGACAGAATCTGAAACAAAAATCCTGAAAATCACATTGTATGATTTTGAAATAATCAATTTGCATTTTATTGCATGAAATAAGTATTTGATACATCAGAAAAACAAAACTTAATATTTGGTACAGAAACCTTTGTTTGCAATTACAGAGATCAGATGTTTCCTGTAGTTTTTAACCAGGTTTGCACAGACTGCAGCAGGGATTTTGGCCCACTCCTCCATACAGATCTTCTCCAGATCCTTCAGGTTTCGGGGCTGTTGCTGGGCAACACAGACTTTCAGCTCCCTCCAAAGATTTTCTGTTGGGTTCAGGTCTGGAGACTGGCTAGGCCACTCCAGGACCTTGAGATGCTTCTTACGGAGCCAATCCTTAGTTGCCTTGGCTGTGTGTTTCTGGTCGTTGTCATGCTGGAAGACCCAGCCACGGCCCATCTTCAATGCTCTTGTTAAGCGAAGGAGGTTGTTGGCCAAGATCTCATGATATATGGCCCCATCCTTCCTCCCCTCAATACGGTGCAGTCGTCCTGTCCCCTTTGCAGAAAAGCATCCCCAAAGAATGATGTTTCCACCTCTATGATTCATGGTTGGGATGGTGTTCTTGGGGTTCTACTCATCCTTCTTCTTCCTCCAAACACGGCGAGTGGAGTTTAAACCAAAAAGCTCTATTTTGGTCTCATCAGACCACATGACCTTCTCCCATTCCTCCTCTGGATCATCCAGATGGTCATTGGCAAACTTCAGATGGGCCTGGACATGCGCTGGCTTGAGCAGAGGAACCTTGCGTGCGCTGCAGGATTTTAATCCATGACGGCGTAGTGTGTTACTTTTGGTTTTCTTTGACACTGTGGTCCCAGCTCTCTTCAGGTCATTGACCAGGTCCTGCCGTGTAGTTCTGGGCTGATCCCTCACCTTTCTCATGATCATTGAGGCTCCACGAGGTGAGATCTTGCATGGAGCCCCAGACCGAGGGAGATTGACTGTTATCTTGAACTTCTTCCATTTTCTAATAATTGCGCCAACAGTTGTTGCCTCCTCACCAAGCTGCTTGCCTATTGTCCTGTAGCCCATCCCAGCCTTGTGCAAGTCGACAATTTTGTCCCTGATGTCCTTAGACAGTTCTCTGGTCTTGCCCATTGTGGAGAGGTTGGAGTCTGATTGATTGAGTGTGGACAGCTGTCTTTTATGCAGATAACAAGTTCAAACAGGTGCAGTTAATACAGGTAATGAGTGGAGAATGGGAGGGCTTCTCAAAGACAAAACTTACAGGTCTGTGAGAGCCGGAATTCTTACTGGTTGGGAGGTGATCAAATACGTATTTCATGAAATAAAATGCAAATTAATTATTTAAAAATCATACAATGTGATTTTCAGGATTTTTGTTTTAGATTCCGTCTTTCACAGTTGAAGTGTACCTATGATAAAAATTACACACCTCTACGTGCTTTGTAAGTGGGAAAACCTGCAAAATTGGCAGTGTATCAAATACTTGTTCTCCCCACTGTGTGTATATATATATATATATATATATATATATATATATATATATATATATATATATATATATATATATATATATATATATATATATATCAATACCCACCCACATCTCTCACCTGTGAAAAGAGGGACTAGCCAATCAGCTCTCACCTCATCAACTCGACACAGACGGCTCGGATTATATAAACAATTGACACCTCCAAAACTCCTCTTGCCGAAGAAGCTGCATAAAGCAACCCAAGAAGGCATACACAAGGTAAGCACTTTGCTGTTTCAAACTGTTCCCCAAGTTGGCTTTATGGTTGTGTTGTGGAGGAACTCAGACGGATGGTTGTTCTGTGCAGATTATGTGGTTTGCTCACCATAAGTCAGGTGTGTCTGATTGTGTGTGTGTGTGTGTGTGTGTGTGTGTGTGTGTGTGTGTATACACATATATATATATATATATATATATATATATATATATATATATATATATATATATATATATATATATATATATATATATATATATATATATATATATATATATATATATATTAGTCGTGTATGTATGTTTGTCCTCTTATAACTCGAGAACTACGCATCAGAGAGCAAAACTAGTCATATTCGGAATCAGCACGTCACAGAGGTATGACAGCACACCTTAGATGTTTAAAAAACCGAAAAAAACATCGTCGATTTTTTTTGGCCGTTTCAATTTTTCTGCCGCAATTGATTGTTTTTTCCGCGTCGCGACTTTTTTATTCACAACCTGATCAAAATAAGACAAAGACAGACCAGTGGACGGACAGACCAGTGGACGGACAGACCAGTGGATGGACAGACCAGTGGACGGACAGACCAGTGGATGGACAGACCAGTGGACGGACAGACCAGTGGATGGACAGACCAGTGGACGGACAGACCAGTGGACGGACAGACCAGTGGACGGACAGACCAGTGGATGGACAGACCAGTGGATGGACATACCAGGGAACGTTTACAAAGTTTCTGATCAAAATTAGACTTTGTGATTTTCGATGCCCTGAAGAAGGAAGAGCTCTATTGGTCCCAAGGCAACTGCAGCTCAGCAAAAAATACACACTAATAGACAACAGGAGACTGAAGAGGAGCAAGATGTCAGGCTAAACGAACAGGCACAGCAGCAACAACAGCAGCGACCAAATGATACTGAAGAGGAGTGATGAGCCAGGCTCAATAAACAGGCACATCGGCAACAACAGCGGCGAGCAAATGAGACTGAGGAAGAGTGTGATGCAAGACTTGAGGCAATGCGTCACCGCACTGCAGAGGCACGAGCACTGGTCCGGGCACAAGACTACAACAATGCCAACAGGGTGGCAATCACGTATGACCCGGCTGACCCAACAAGTCATGCAGACATTGGCCGAATGGACCAAGTCTGCACCCACTGCTCTGCTTACAAGTTCAAGGGAGAGACCAAGGGTGTGGGCTGCAGTGATGGCAAGGACGTCCTTGAGCCCTCTCCTGCCCTTCCTCCCTTGCTGAAAGAACTTCTCTCAGGCGAAGGTCCCCTCACTTCCTTGACAACATTCGGACATATAATGGCAGCTTTGCGATGACGAGCTTTGGGCACAAAGAAGCTGAAGTCCAGGGCTGGAACCCGAGCTTCCGGATCCAAGGTCAAGTGTTCCACCGCATTGGCAGCTTGCTCCCGCCTGAAGAGGGCCAGCCAAAGTTCCTACAGGTCTACTTCCTGGACTCACACGTCAAGGAGCTGGCTGCCAGGAACCACAGCGGCCTCAAACCACACGTCCTTGAGATGCTCACAAAGTGGTTTCACGAGAATAACCATCTGGTCCGTGAGCTCAAGACTGCAAGAGATGTACTTGCGGAAATGCTCCAGGGAGGACGAACGCTGCACAGCACCTTCAATATCCCACTCGACACGCACCTCAAAGAGCAGCCAACATGCAGCATCAAGCGTGGAACAGCATTGGCCAAGGTCATCAATGTTGCTGCTACCATCATTGAAGATGAGGCCCCGATGACTCACAAGTCAGCCGATGATGCTGAAGACCGCACACTGCAGGACATCACAGGAGTCCAGCAACCCATGGGAGGCATCCCCACACTGCTCTGCGGAGACTTCCGGCAGATCCTTCCAGTGATCAAGAGAGGCACCAGATCCAACATTGTCAACGTCAGCCTGAAGACGTCCTACCTGTGGTGCCATGCGATTGTCAAGCACCTGACCACCAACATGCGAGCTCACCTCTCTGGCGATGAAGGGGCCACCAACTTCTCCAAGCTGCTCCTGGAAATTGGCAATGGACAGATCCCATTTGCGGCCGAACCAGACAGGATCGCAATTCCTCCTGGACTGGGCAAGGTCGTCTCCACACTGGATTTGCTCAAGGCTGAAGTCTACCCTTGCTTGACCACAAATGGAGTCAGGTCTGAGTGGCTGGCTGAGCATGCAATTCTCTCTCCGACAAACACCAACGTCAACCAGCTCAACAACTGGCTCATGGGACAGTTCCCCGGCGATGAGAGGATCTATAAGTCTGTGGACAGTACCATCTGCGACGAGGAGGCAGTCAGTTACCCTGTTGAGCTGCTCAATTCTCTCGAGCTGTCAGGAATGCCACCACACCTCTTCAAGCTGAAACTCGGTGTGCCCATCATGATCCTGCGAAACATGGAGCTCCCCAAGACCATCAATGGCTCCCCAAGACCATCATCAAATGCTGCATCATAATGCATGCCCATGTCATTGAGGCCACCATCTCCTGTGGACCATACAAAGGAGAAGTCATCATTCTGCCGAGGATTCCGCTCATTCCGTCCGACTCCGAGCTGTCTTTCCAGTTTCACCGACTCCAGTTTCCCTGCAAGGCATGCTTTGCGATGACGATCAACAAGGCTCAAGGTCAGACGTACAAGGCAATCGGTGTCAACCTCTCTGTCCCGTGCTTGTCCCACGGCCAGCTGTATGTGGCTGCCTCTCGGACCGGCAGCGCAGTAAAGCTCAGCATCCTGGCACCCAACAGTCAGACACACAATGTGTCTGATGTCTGATGACGAACGCTGACAACGACAACAAAATGTGAAATGTGTCCAAATTAATTGTGACATATAAATGTGATACATATTAAGCACAACAGTTTACCCCTTTCTTATTCCTGTTTTCCCCCGGGCAATGCCGGGTACTCCAGTTAGTATTGTTACGAATCTGGAAGCCATTTGCACGCAACAGCCAGAGTCCCCGCAGTTCAGTTATTTCGATAAGTATGTGTTTATAGTTCGGGTCCAGTCCCTATGTTTAATGGGTGATTAAGTGTATGTGCGCTGTGTTATTTTTTAGTTATAATTAATATCCAACAACAACAACAACAACAACATCCTCCTTCGCTCCTGCCGCCATCGGCCTTCCTCACGCGCATGCGTGCCGAGCACAGACGTGGGCGGGGCTTCCATCGGCTCAGATCAGAGCCCCACTCCAAAAAAGGGCATGGAGTGTTTCCTCTGCCCAATGAGCGAAGGGCGAGCATCGCACGTGCGCCCCAGCCAATGTGAAGCCAGAACGTCCAAAAAAAAGAAGGTCTCGACAGAAACGACAAAGAAAAGAGGATCGAGTGGTGCGCGAGGAAAGGAAACCACCGTGGTGGTTTGTGTTGGAGCGCGCGGGCTGGTGGTCGGAGCGTCCAACTTCCCCGCCAATAATCCCGGGCTCCACAGGAGCAGGTCGGCAAGCCGCACGACGCGGCCAGGTACACCACGGAACTCTGTCCCCCCAGTTGAACTATCCTCCTCGGCTGGAGGACCGAATAAAGACCCAGTGGGGTCCATTTCTTTTTGGATGTGTGTGTGTGTGTGTGTCTGTGGGCCCAGTCTTTAAGTCGAAACGGTATTAGTGCCTTACATCATTGTCCATTTGATTATATTCGGTGTAACACTGCTCTTTGTCTCCCTCCCCCCATTATAAATAAACCCCGTGTTAAATGTTCCAGCTCGTTGCCTGTCGTTTCCATGATTGACCCAGTATGGTTCAGGCTTGAGAATTAGGGAGGCCGATTGTGCCGTAAATTGCTCATTTGGTCCAGCAGGCTTTGGTCATCCCCGCTCGGTTACGCCCGATCCGAGTCGGTAACAGCGACTCGGTTCGGACAAAGTCAGCCGAGGGTGTGGCTTCCCCGGTAGTTCGACGGCGTGGGTACTTTGGTAAATTAGAATTAGAAAATTATCCCTCCCCCACGCCGACTAAATATTGGCATCCACGGTCCATTAAGGGACCCGTGACCTTCGGAGTTATCCGAAGGTTACAACCTTCAATTCCGGTGTTCGGTGGGAGACGGCCCAACTGCTCCATCTGGCGGTCGTCCTCGCCACCGAACCCGGCACCACAACAGCATATATATATGCATGTTTTGAGTGATTCAACTCTTAAAATTAATTGTTAAAAGAACCTGTGAGTGAATTTTCTTCTGCACCGCACACCTCGTCTCCTTTCCTCCTCGCTTCTCCAGTTTGTGGAACCTACTTCCAGAGGCTGTTCGACCCCACCCTGCCTCCAGGGCTTCAAGCATGTGGAGCACCACCATCTCATGTCAGCACAAATCACTGCACATGGTCTTTATTAACCCCATTAGCCTACCTCACCAAACTCAACCCTCTTAATTGCAGGTTGGTGTATTTCATTCGCTCATCTTTCTTCTCTTTTCCTGGTCTTTCATTCTCTTGCTTGATCTGTCAATCTGTTACTCCACTGCACTTTGGCTTTTTAACCTTTACCTCCTCGCTCTTCCATTAGCTTCGATCATGCGAAGTATGCAGGTGACGTGCAGGTGCATCGTGCATCGCTTACCGCACAATGTTGGGATGCTCAAACGACTCGAGATGGCGCAGCAGAGCAACTTCTCGCAGAATGCAGGCTGGAACCCCGTCCCCGTAGGTGGGCATACGTATCTTCTTGACAGCGACGATCTGTCCATTCACAAGGTCCTGGGACTTGAAGACCGTGCCGTGTGCACCGCATCCGATCGTGGAAATATTCTTGTAGCGTTTCTGTTTATCCTCCGACGTCTCCATCAATCCCTTATTCGCACCTGCA
>NC_140981.1:715424-852924 GCF_056783735.1 Eptatretus burgeri
GACCTATTTGGAGGGGCGGGGGACAATAAATAAAATAATCCATCACCATGAAATGTTGTGTGGGACGGATTGTTGTTTCGTCCATTCGAATGAGAGGATCGACTTGTTGGACATTTTCGTGAGACTTCGATCTCGAGGGTGATTTGGCGATCTTCCGGTATTCCGCATCGTGTCTCTGACCATTGAATGAGATTCCCCTCTTGGAATCCTTCCAAGGCCAAATTGAGCCAGCTTTTATAGCCGCTGCTCCGAGGAAGTGAGGGACGAGCTTGCTCATGAAAACGTTGCCAATTTTAATAGAAACTCGATGACCCGTGAAACCGTTGGGTTCCCGTTGTGACGGCGGTTGATGAAAAAATTATAAAAAAAAGAGAGAGAGAGAGAGATAGCTCCAGCGAACTATACCGCTGAGGTTGTTTACACTGATCAACTTCTCCCGAAGAGTACTTGACTGAATCGGGAATTGATTTTTGAATAATTTCTGAATCTGACTGAATCGGAACGTTTCTACAAAATAAATAAATGTTTAACCCTTTATTGGTAATCTGGGGTTTTGAGGACCCTCAGGTAAACTGGGATTTTTCTTCAAAATGAATTCATGTTTAACCCTTTATTGGTGATCTGGAGTTTTGAGGACCCCAAGGTAAGCTGGGATTTTTTTCAACAAAATTAATTAACTTTTCAGCCTTTATTGGTAATCTGGGGTTTTGAGGACCCCAAGTTGAGCTGGATTTTATCAACAGAATAAATAAATGTTTAACCCTTTGTTGGTGACCTGGAATTTTGAGGACTCCAAGGTAAACTGGGTTTTTTCATCAAAACTAGGACGGGCCCGTAGGTGAGTGCCCATAGATGAGTGCCAGTATGTGCAGTCTCTCTCTCTCTCTCTCTCTCTCTCTCTCTCTCTCTCTCTCTCTCTCTCTCTCTCTCTCTCTCTCTCTCTCTCTCTCTCTCTCTCTCTCTCTCTCTCTCTCTCTCTCTCTCTCTCTCTCTCTCTCTCTCTCTCTCTCTCTCTCTCTCTCTCTCTCTCTCTCTCTCTCTCTCTCTCTCTCTCTCTCTGTCTCTCTCTCTCTCTCTCTCTCTCTCTCTCTCTCTCTCTGTCTCTCTCTCTCTCTCTCTCTCTCTCTCTCTCTCTCTCTCTCTCTCTCTCTCTCTCTCTCTCTCTACCTCTCTCTCTCTCTCAAACCTTGAAAAGGCACATCTGCAGGTCCCCAGCAATATTCCTGGCAAGTTTCAATCGTGCAAAAGAAATAATAAATAAATAAACATTAATTGTGATGTCATTCGTGACGTCATAGCACCGTGTCCTGTCATTGGTCGACAGATAAATGGCCGTAACTTGGGAACCCCTTGTCCGATTAATATCAAACCTTGAAAAGGCACATCCGCCGGGCTCCGGCAATATTCCTGGCAAGTTTCAATCAGATCGGACCGTCAATCGTGCAATAAATAAATAAATAAACATTAATTGTGACGTCATTCGTGACGTCATGGCACCGTGTCTTGTCATTGGTCGACAGATAAATGGCCGTAACTTGGGAACCGCTCGTCCGATCGATATCAAACCTCGAAAAGGCACATCCGCGGGTCCCCGGGAATATTCCTGGCAAGTTTCAATGAGATCGGACCGGCGGTCGTCGAGAAACTGCGGTCGCAGACAGACAGACAAACAGACAGACACACACACAGAGATTGCTGGAATTATAGATAGACTTGTACGGGCCCGTAGGGGCGGGCCCGTAGGTACGTGCCCGTAGGTGAGTGCCAGTATGTGCAGCCTCTCTCTCTCTCTCTCTCTCTCTCTCTCTCTCTCTCTCTCTCTCTCTCTCTCTCTCTCTCTCTCTCTCTCTCTCTCTCTCTCAAACCTCGAAAAGACACATCCGCAGGTCCCCAACAATATTCCTGGCAAGTTTCAATCGTGCAAAAGAAATAATAAATAAATAAACATTAATTGTGATGTCATTTGTGACGTCATAGCACCGTGTCCTGTCATTGGTCGACAGATAAATGGCCGTAACTTGGGAACCGCTCGTCTGATTTATATCAAACCTTGAAAAGCACATCCGCGGGGCACCGGCAATATTACTGGCAAGTTTCAATCAGATCGGACCGTCGATCGTGCAAAACAAACAAAAAAAGAATCAATAAATAACCTTAATTGTGACGTCATAGCACCGTGTCTTGTCATTGGTCGACAGATAAATGGCCGTAACTTGGGAACCGCTCGTCCGATCGATATCAAACCTCGAGAAGGCACTTCCGCGGGTCCCCGGCAATATTCCTGGCAAGTTTCAATGAGATCGGACCGGCGGTCGTCGAGAAACGGCAGTCGCAGACCGACAGACAGACACACACACAGAGATTGCTGGAATTATAGATAGATAAATAAATGTTTAACCCTTTATTGGTAATCTGGGGTTTTGAGGACCCTCATGGAAACTGGGTTTTTTCTTCAAAATAAATAAATGTTTAAGCCTTTGTTGGTAACCTGGAGTTTTGAGGACCCCAAGGCTGGGATTTTTTTCAAAAAAATAAATAAATGTTCATCGGTAACCTGGGTTTTTGAGGACCCCAAGGTAGACTGACTTTTTCAAAAAAAACCAAAAACATTTTTAAAGGTACATTTTTTAAAAGCCATGTTTCTTCTAAAAATAATAACAATAAAATCGTTATTAAGAGTCGATTAATGTAGTTTCAGTCGAAAACTATGGCAAAGGATTTCAATTTTATATGCACATCATGTTATTGTAATAAAATGATGAGAATTTTTTTTCCCAACTTGGGGTCCGAAAGACCCCAGGTTACCCAGATGTAACTGCAGGATGAAGGTTACCTGTTGAGTGTTAAATAAATGATTTCTTGAACTACCTTTGTTTGGTATATCTTCTGTTTGCAGTTGATTTTCAGAAGCACGTGTGCACACCTCCGTGACCCAACTGGTATTTTCTTCTTTGGGCCCAGAGTCATCCCCCTCGAATGTCGAACAGCAATCCTCCTCGAGTACTGAACAGCCAGAAATATATAAATGAGCGATTGGTGCCATGCTCGTTGCCGCACCTGTGTTTGTGTTGAAGAGTCACAGGTACTCTGTGAATGTTGATAAACACACAAATCTACACACACACACACACACACACACACACACACACACACACACACACACACACACACACACACACACACACACACACACACACACACACACACACACACACACCTACACACACACACACACACACAAATCTACACACACCTACACACACACACACACCTACACACACACACAAATCTACACACACACACGCACACACACACACACACAAATCTACACACACCCACTCAAACACACAAATCTACACACACACAAATATCTACACACACACAAATCTACACACACACACAAATATACTGTTGCGAATTCACGCCCGCCGGCGTGCGATCGACCGGGTGCAGCCAAAAGCGGCCGCCTCGCCCACCGGAACGGACAATTCAGTCGTGACCCTCCGGGAACTACCGCCAGGAGCCAGTCACGGGTGGGGGTTTAACCTCACCACGATCGTGCCAATTGCTCACCCGCGCAGGATAGGGTTGTTCGCCAAACTCGACCTACCTAAGAACCTGCGCGGGTAGTTAACCGGGCGATCGTACCTCGCCGCAGGTCAGCCGAGGACACGAACCGCTTAAGCGGTCCGTTCCGTGCTGCAGTGATAACCGAGCGGTGTTATCGCTGACCTCGACGGACGTGAATATTTATTGGGTGTCTCAACCCCACTGCCAATCCTTTACGTGATGCAGGATGGAGAGTCAGTAAAAAGAAGGAGACGAAGCGAAGCTGGAACAATTGAACAAACACATTTAATACACACTCAGACAAGCACAGAAGGCACGTATTCAATCACAATAATAATACAAGGAAAGTAAATGAAAGGCACGTATACACAATCACAGTAATAACAATAAAACAAAAGAGATATTCCGACTAATGAGCGACACACAGCAACACTTCTAACAATACTACTTCGTCAGACAGGCGCCACCCACAGACATTCACACAAAAACCCCAAGGAAAAAGAAAGTTGCGACTCCCCTGAAAGCGTCGTCCAGCGTTGCGTTCTCGACCTCGAATCCGAGCCTCCCCCGATGCTGTCTGCGGCTCGTACCTGCACGTGTGGCCGCTCAACGCCACGAACGGGGCTTCCGGCACTATCTCAGCGCGGATTATGGGGGAGGGGGAATTGTTGATGCTCGAGGTCGATGAGGGGGAATGGTGGATGCTCCGTCCCGCTGGCGTGGCCTCGGGACCGCGGGCTGATCGCCTTGGCACCTGACAGAAGGCTCGTTCTCCTCCGAGGCAGACGGCAACAGGGCGCAGGATGATGATGCGCCGACTCGACTCTCTCCACTTCCCCGACTTGACTCGTAGACGAACTCTGACTTGACTCGACTCGTCTCCCGACTCTGCCCCACCGACCCCTTCAGACTCCGTTCTGACTCTTCCCCTTTCCACCGACTTCACTCGTTCTAACCCGCCCGTGTGCGTCCTTTTATACCCCGAGCCAGGTGCTGGTATGGTAATTTCGGATCAAAATGAGCTCGGGGGCGGAGCCACGCTCGCCCATTGGACGGAGGAAAAGGGGGCGTGAACCTCCCTTGATCCGAATTTCTGAGAAAAGTCGCTATTCTCCTGTAAAGGAAGGTGCCGGCGGTTAGAAGTCCGCCGCGATGCTGGGCCGATGTTGGGCGTGAAGAGGAATGTGAAGGCGGTTTTGAAGTCCGCCGCGATGCTGGGTCGTTGTTTGGGTGTCGTCGGAGAATGGTGGGCGAGGCGATGTTTGCGAGGTTGGGGTTGTGGGGGTGAAGGTCGTGGCGGTCTGGTGGAGTTGTTCGGGGGCGTTGGGGGTGGTGGCGATTTGGTAGTGGAGTGGTGTTTGGTCCAAAATATCGACAGCAAAAGAAAAACGGCAAACTGAAGATCGCAGCCCGAATAAATCACACACAGTCCCTCTATACAACGGGATTGGGCAAACCACACATGGACTTACCGATATAACTCACCTGAGGACTCTTTATGGTGTAATGCGAATTTCCACAACCGGAACAATACACACACACACACAAATCTACACACACTCACTCAAACACACAAATCAATGTGCACACAGGTCCAACAAGAAAACAACCAGAGACAATGAAGGTGACACATGCACTGAACACGGATGATCGAAACTCCTTATAAAGACGTCAAAATGACAGGTCATCAACCTGGCTCTTTAGCTCAGTGGTTAGAGTACTGGTCTAGTAAACCAGTGGTCGTGTGTTCAAATCTCACAAGAGCCTATTTCTTTTATTTCTTGGTGACGTCACGCCGCAGGAACGTTGAATGTCTCCATTTGTTGAATTAATTGATGGAATTCATTCCCTGTTTTTATTTTACGAACCAGGGGTATCAGACTGTGTCAAATGCTCGACATCCCTCCAGAGAGACCGCCCTGATCTCATGCCTGGCATTGAGGGCCTCCTTCCATCGATGAAACAGCAGAAACAGCAAGTCCAAGCGACAACGACCGGGTCTGAATCTCAACTTATGATCTGAGATCAGGTCGTTGGAGAAAAGGACTTGATGTCAACTGCAGTGACAGATTCCATGACCTTGTCTCGAATTGGAAGCAAGCTCATCGGCCTGCGGTTTCGAGGTCCCGTTTGTGTATTACAGAACCCAGAACGACTCCGATCTCATTCACATCAATCTCCGGTAAAATTTGGAGCAGATCATTTTCCATCATATTTCGGCCCAGGAAGAGGAACATAAAATCCTGAAAACTGACGTCATTGATTATTCCAGGTCCCCTGCCAAAGGTTGTAATTCCAGATCCTTCCATTCCCCAAAATTGACCACGATATTCAACATGGTTACTGCACGGTCTTCTGTGGTGACGAAGTCGCCGAATCAACTACGGCGGGATGATTAATTGTTATTGATTCTGTTGTATTGTAAGGACTTGCAGAGTTCCTGCCGGAAGCTGTGGGCTCTACTGTTGGCTCTCTCTCTCTCTCTCTCTCTCTCTCTCTCTCTCTCTCTCTCTCTCTCTCTCTCTCTCTCTCTCTCTCTCCCTCCCTCTCTCTTTCTCTCTCTCTCTCTCTCTCTCTCTCTCTCTCTCTCTCTCTCTCTCTCTCTCTCTCTCTCTCTCTCTCTCTCTCTCTCTCTCTCTCTCTCTCTCTCTCTCTCTCTCTCTCTCTCTCTCTCTCTCTCTCTCTCTCTCTCTCTCTCTCTCTCTCTCTCTCTCTCTCTCTCTCTCTCTCTCTCTCTCTCTCTCTCTCGCTCTCTCTCTCTCTCTCTCTCTCTCTCTCTCTCTCTCTCTCTCTCTCTCTCTCTCTCTCTCTCTCTCTCTCTCTCTCTGCCCCCTGTCTCTGTCTCTCTCTCTCTCTCTCTCTCTCTCTCTCTCTCTCTCTCTCTCTCTCTCTCTCTCTCTGTCTCTGTCTCTCACAGCCTGTTATTCACGGAGTTGTGCGGCTTGCCCCTCCCTCTCCGGACACCGCACTCCTCCCTCCCAGAGCTTGTCACTGTTATATCAAAAGGATACACGAAAGACAACTTACCCAATCCCTTTTCCCCGCTGTTTACTTGACGATTGTACATTTCTCTCTTTCAGAAATTCACATTCACTGAACAAATTAACACGACTACGTCCCGACTTAATATATTGATATACTACCGGCTCGAACAAACAATACATCCAAACGACGCGTTCTTGCTTCCTTTTGAATATATTGTTACGGTTGTGGAAATTCCCAGAACACCATTCAGGTTCCCCGAAGATCAGTTATTTCGATAAGTGTGTGTTCCAGGTTCGATTCCCCCACCAATGTAAAACGGGATTTGTTCGTGTGCCGGGCTGTGCATCTTTGAGTTAGCCGTTATTCTTTCTCTATCTTTTATTTTAAACAAACACAACATCTCCTCACCAACAACAACAACAACCACGTCATCTCAACAACACATCGACTCCTCCACAACACCATAACATCCTCGACAGCGGAAAAGTGCGGTTGGTGCAAACTCGTTCAGCATGTGATCGGCGATTTCAACCACGTCCGCCTGTGAGAGGGGCGGATCCAGCCTGGGTGAAGGTTCAAAGGTGAAAAGGGGGAAGGCGCCGATTTCGGGTGGCCAAGCCCCACAGTGGGAATTTATTTTGCGAATTCAGAGCTGTCACTTTCCGATACACCGCCCAAATAAAGGTATGCGTCAGAAGAACGTGTTTCATGCTTGGAACAAGATCGCCCATCGGGCGGGTACTCTGCTCGAATTCCTCATTTTGAG
The DNA here is from genome assembly GCF_056783735.1 of Eptatretus burgeri. Taxonomy (NCBI): domain Eukaryota; kingdom Metazoa; phylum Chordata; class Myxini; order Myxiniformes; family Myxinidae; genus Eptatretus; species Eptatretus burgeri. Next base: position 722,746 of record NC_140981.1, read on the forward strand.
AATGTGCATCATTGATAATCACACAAATTGCAGTGAAGTGTAGTTTGGCCATCGGTGATGGTGAGCAAGAAAAGGGAGTGTCCTTCAATGATTGATGTGCTAGTCCAGAGAGGAGGTGGAGAGAAAATTTTCCAATCATGCCATTTGGCAGCATGATCGATTCCGGTGGTGCAGGCTGGCATACAGGTTCCCCAAAATACTGATCTCATCATTGGGAGGGATTGTGGGCTTGTAATCATCCCATTGGACCTTTCTTGTCATCATTGCTGGCAGACAGGTCCTCCAGCTTAACTTCCATCCCCAGGGACGGAGTAACATCCCATTGGGCCTGCACAGAGTATGGTCCCAATCTCCTCCTCCTCCTCCCACACTCTTTTCAATCCCATTCTTTCCTCCAGGTCTTCAAAACAGCTGCCAACCACCACCTCTTATCGTCCCCCATCCAAAACCTCAGTCTTTTCTACCCCCGTTCATCCACCCCAAACCCACCTCCTTCAAATTCCCTACTTTCCTTCCTGAAAGTCCCTGTCATGTCTATCTTGTTTTCCCCCGTGTTCCCCATCCCATCCCTCTCCCTTCCCCAGATCTCCTCATGTCTCTGATCCCCACTGTTTTGTCCTTCCCTCTCCCACCCCTCTTGTCTTGCTGTGCATTGTGTGTATGCTCTCATATGAGCCTCGACAATGTACAGAAAAAAATTCTCTATCCTTCATTATCTTAAACATCTCGATCACATCTCTTCGTAACCACCCCCTTTCTCGTGTGCGAGGAGATTAGCCGTCCCAAGGACGAGTGGCAGAGCTGGTGGTGGTCACGTGATTTGGTTGTTCGTGGTTCGGAGATCTGCAGTCGTGATTTCGTTCCTTTGTCACGTGACATTTTTCCCGAACGAGGCGTTGATTCCTGAGTGGCTTTGATGGGGTTGTAATTGAAGATAGTCACGTGGAGACACCGAATATGTTGTCACAGCAATTTTTTGAAAATGTCGTTCAGCAACAGGTGATGAGGAACGAGTATGAACATTATGACATCCAGTCATGTGTACCCAGTACAAGATAGCCGAGTTTCCTGGACCGTTGACGTTTCGTCTGGGAGGAGAACAAACACTTCGCTCCATTGTCGGACAGGTCGAGCCTCGTCTCCTTCAGCTGCCCCTCATGGCTGAGTCTCGCTCGGCCCGGAATCAATCCAGTCACCCTGCGTGAATCCCTCTCCCTGGCAGCGACTGCAGGTCCTTCCTGAATTGTGGTGACCAAAACTGCACACAATATTCCAGATGTGGACCTCACGAAATCCCTCCACAATGTTCACACCACCTCTTCTGATTTGCAACTGATACCCCTCCCAATCCAACAGCAGTTCTCCCGATGGCTGCCTCATCCTCTCTGTTTCCTGTGACCAACCTCCAAAATAAAACATGAGGTCCCATCGAGATTTGAACTCGGATAGCCAGATTCAGAGTCCAGAGTGCTAACCATTACACCATGGGACATTGTGTGTTATATGTTATCAGGTGGAAAACCAAATCCTGCATTGGAATCGTCAGAAGCAATCTGAACAATAAAGCAAGGAGTCAAGATGGAGAGATCAGGAGGAACGTGAAGAGCATTCGCCTTTCACCTTCAACTGTCAAACCCATCCAGGTACAGCCAGGTGAGCCTCGTTCAAAAACGTTTCGTGGGAATTCACTCCTCCGAAGACAGATTTTACAAACAAAGAGAGAAATTGAAAGTGAAATGTAGTTAAAAGAGGGGAAAATGAACAAAAAAGAAAGCAAGAATTAGCACAAACAAAGAGAACTCTCCCTCGACATATCACGAGCTTTCGATACGGTCTGGCATCCCGCACTGCTCAGAAATCTCTCTTCCTTTGGTATCCAAGGTGATCTCCACTCATGGCTCACAGACATCCTCTCCTGTCGCAGTCAACACGTGGCTCTTGATGAAATCCCCTCTTCCTGTCCAGGCTGGAGTTCCTCAATCCAGCGTTCTGGGCCCTGTTCTTTTTCTGGTTTTCAACAATGATCTCTCCGACTGTCTGGAAAATCCTCTTCATCTCTTTGCTGATGATTCCACCTTCTCTGTTCCCTCTGATCGGCAGGAAGCAGGCTCTTCACTCTCTGCATATCTGGATAAAATCATAAACATGTCTTTCAATCCTGACAAATCTCACTCTCACGATGTCTCTCCGAAAGGACCGTCTGGAAATCCCTCACCCCGCCCCCAATCCATTTTCTCAACAATCCTCTGGAAGAAGTCCTTTCATTCAAGCTTCTGGGTCTCACTATCTGCCATGATCTTTTCTGGGAAAGCCACATTTCCAACCTGGCCTCCAAAGCCCGTCGCCGACTGGGAATCCTCCGTCATTTAAAGTCCTTCCTCAGCCCACCTGAGCTCCTGACCACATACAAAGCTTTCGTCTGCAGCCTGATGGAGTATTGCCCTCCCCTCCGGGCTGGTGCTCCTGCCCCTCACCTTTCTTGGCTTCACGCTGTGGAAACCAAGGCCTTTAGGATCATTGGTATCTCCCCTGGTGAGGCACAGTCTTTGGGCCTCTCACTGCAGGCAGGTCGGTGGTCTTTCTGTCTTCTCCCGTCTCCTCTCTGGCTGGCCCCCCCAATCTTTCCGCAGGGTGCTCAAGGTCTGCCAGCAACTCCCTTCTGCTAAAAGTACCAAAATCACGAATCACCGCTCACCTTCACTCTTTCATTTCTCTTTTTTTCCTGCCTTTGGAATAAACTCCCACACTCCCTTGAATCCCACTCTTCAAAACAGCTGTTCACCACCACCTATATTCCCCCATCCAACACCTCGATCTTTTCTGCCCCCGTTAATCCACCCCAAACCCACCTCCTTCAAATTCCCTGCTTTCCTTCCTGAAAGTCCCTGGAATGTCCATCTTGAATACCCCATGTTCCCCATTCCATCCCTCTCGCTTTCGCAGATCTCCTAATGTCTCTGTTCCCCACTGTTTTGTCCTTTCTTCTCCCACCCCTCATGTCTCATGCTCTCATACGAGCCTCGAGCCTCGTCAACGTATATAAATTTTTTTTAAAAAAGACCGTCTCCCCCACCAGGTTTCCTGGTGAGGAGGGTGTATGATATGGACACCCAGCAGAATTAAAAACAAAACCTGTCAAAGTTTGGATGAGTTCCTTGTGAGCCAACGGCCATCCACATCTCGTGTCCAACTGTCTGCGAACGTCCTCCTGCAGTTGGGTTACTGTTTTAGGAGGTTGGTGGCAGGATTTGCACTCCGGCCACCGTAAAACCTTTCATTCCCCAAAACCCACAAATGCAAAGAAATGGAGAGTTCTTCCTGTGCTGCTGTCCTTCACAGGGCAGCTCGCAAGATAACGGGATTGGGGAAAGCCTTTGGGAACCCCATTCCTTGATGATAGGAGGAAAAGCTCGGGTGTGTGTGAGTGAGTGAGTGTGTGTGTTTGTTTGGTTGTCTCTCGCTTTCCTTGTCTTTCTCACTCTCATGTGACTCTCTCTTTCTCTTCATTCCTTCTTTTTTTCCTTTTTCTTTCTCTCGTCTCCTCTCTCTTCCCATCAAATTTTTTGATCCAATTGGAGTACGTTGTGTTTTCTGTGTTAAATGTTTCATTCTAAAAGGGATTTATTAATCCTCTTTGTGAATTGCCATTGCAGAGAAACAAATGAAAAAGGATTCTTGTTCCAAGTGTTCCCCGTTGGACGACACTGAAGTTTCCTTCAATCAGCACGTGACACGGACTCTTGGTCAGGACGATGATCAACTTAGTGGTGTGTCCCACAACAACAACAACAACAACAACAACAACAAGAACAGTTCTCCAAACATCCTGGGAGAGAATGTCGAAGGAAGTGAGAAATCACACAGGTTTTCTGTGTGTTTGAAGGCCTTCAGTCAATTATCAAATTTCACTCAACATCAAAAAATACACACAGGTGTGAAGTCCTACAAGTGTTCAACGTGCAGTAAGGCCTTTTGTCAATCATCAAGTTTAAACAAACATCAAAAAATACATACAGGTGTGAAGTCCTGAAAGTGCTCGATGTGCAGTAAGGCCTTTACTCAGTTCTCAACTTGATAGAAACATCAAAGAATCCAGATGAAAGATAAACCGTACAAGTGTTCTGAGTGAAACGAGGCGCTGCAACCAGACATGGAACTCGTGTACAAATTGAAAAGGACAACATTCCTGAAGGAGTTGTGAGTACCAGTGACTTTGGCCGAAATAATGACGACATGATGTTCAATGATCAAAATCCCACATATGACACCCAGAATTGTGAAAAGATCATGCCAAAGGTGGAGTACTGGAACACTTGGACTCGACGCATGTTCCAAATGCACGTTGTTATGTAAAACAAGTTAATTTTGTTTTGTTTATTAAACTGTTTTTCAATTCATCCATGATTCTTGTGATTGATAAATGATTCTTGCATGGAAGCACGAGCAGTCCAAGTTTGAAGTGGTTCCCCTGCACCAACCTGTGTCCCATTGGTGGTTATCTTTCTGTTTCTGGACCAAGCAACCAACCCAACACAGGTCATTGCTCTGTCACAAAGTGTGGACATCTCAACCCCGAATCATGAACAAGTGGAATCGAACTTGCGTCAGTCGGTGTAGGAACAATGCATGAATGTCGATGGTAAAAGGAGGGAATAAGAGGAATAAAAATCCAATATTATATTGTAACAGTCGTAGGACTAGCAGGGGAGCCTGGTTCGAGTTCCGCAGGCCGTGTCAAAATGACCGCAACACCGGTGAAGTCCACAGCCCCGAGCAAGTTCCCTGACCTGTTTGTAACCTGTTGAGACCGGGTATTGAACTGACTGATGTGCCGATAGGTGCTCGCAATCTTCCTTATCTGGCCGAGCAATGGCGAGCGCTCTGAGCTGGATTGAGCCAGCTCATCTAATGATAGTCCAGCAGCCATTTCTCATATGAGGCCAAATTAGGAAATTCGTTCAACACCCCCTACAGAAAAGGTTTAACTTGACAGGGTGGTAGAATAGACCCTATAGAACACCTCCAGGTAGTATGTGGTTTCAAATTGTGGTATCATTGAAATTCTACAGGCCATTATACATACCAAGGGTACTTACCAAGAGGGTCACTGTGGGCTATAAAAATTTAGGGGGAGGAGTAACGTAAACGTGAATATCTTTGTCTGGACAACCAATTTTCAATGTTGAGGTATCATTGGCTTCCTATTATAATTCTCGATCAGAGAATGTACAGTTATTTGAAAATGGCATCACCAAATCTAAAATATCAAACTAATTCAAACTTTCTGACATTTTTAATTGTGTTCTCATATTAAGGTGAACGGTGTTTCTCAATTACTCCTGGTATGTCTACATTTTGGAAATCAAACGCTTAAGAAAGTATTGTTCTGCAGAAATTCATATACATCCAGAGGCAAGCATAAAGACAACTGCAACTGTTATTTTTAGCGTTCGTCTTTTTTACGAGTGTACAGCAACACGGAAGCACATTCGTCGGAGCGGTTTGTAATATTTGTGTCTGGCAACAAGGAATCACACTCGCCATGGAAGCGTGAAGATGTCACCTGTTGTAACTTTTAATCAGCGTCTTCTTCACCACTGGATTCAAAGATTGTTCTTGGATTTTCACAAGTTTCTTCGGCCATCCATGCACATGCTTCTGTGCGAGGCTTGCGTCGGTTGCCTCAACATCATCGTAGGAGTCACAGTGGCTCATTCTGCTCAGCATGGTAATGAGCTGTTTTGACCTCGTCACATGGTGAACTGCAATTCCCAGGGCCACATGCTTGGGCATGTTAGTTCTAGCATGAGTCGCACAGTGTACAACATCTTGAGCAAGCATCAACGCACGTCTTTCATCTGATGAGTTGCTACATTCTGGTGCTGAAAACTCATCTTCATCTTCCTTTTCTGGTTTGGCAACAACCCAGCGTCGTAGCCAGTAAAGACTGTCTGGTATCACAGATTTGGATTTTGTCAGGGTGAGACCCATGATATTAGGTGGTCGGACTGATATGCCTTGGCATTCATTGATCTCCGACTTGATGAGTTTCGCGGTGCGGTACAGCAGACTCACCCTGTCGCAATCATCCATCGATGTTGTGAGCTGTTTTCTTGGTACACCCGTGGCTGTTGCGGTGTTACACTGATAGGCAGAGTTGATGGCATCTTGAAGGGATATGGATCTTGAGTACAAAAGCTCGGACTTACTAATTTCATATGGCTTATGGAAGACTTTCAAAGTTTTTCTTTAGTCGAAGTGTGAGTCGCTGGGTAGTCTAGCTGTCGATTGCCACTCCCTGTCCGCGCAGAAAATGATTGTATCTGTCCAGAAGAATTGTCATATCAAATGCCCTCCCACCATTCAGGTCATCACAGATATCTTCAGCCAATTGCTTGAATGCCGAATCGTAACAAGGTTCTTGTCTCCCTTCATGGAAGCCAGGATACTGCAGATTAGCTTTGCTGATGTATGAGGCATGGCAAGCTATGTGGTATCTTGCTTCTGCTGCCACAAGATCGTTACTGACAGCACCAGTAGTCCGTAACATGTCCTCATCGCCCTTTGTGTGGGGGTTGGGGGGGGGAGGGAAGACAGTGTAAGGTGAGAGGAAGTGAAGGTGGACGTGTCGTGGGGCATTAATTACGATTCAACTCTCAGCAAAATCCTTCTGCATGGAATAACAGTGAAGATGGAAACAAAATAATGTCTGAAATCCATTTTCTCCCAGTCATACGATAAATCCCGTCCAGAGACAGACACTGCCAGAACACGCATGGCACCAATCTGTATGGAGACAAACACCGCCAGAACGCATCCAGAGACAAACACCGCGCAGAGACAAACACCGCCCCGACACGTCCGGAGATAATCACCGCTCCGATGTGTCTCGAGATAAACTCCCGTCCGACATAAACCAATCCCCCCAAGACCCCTGGGGCCAAAAAGGGGGTGCGACCCCCCAGGAATCTTGGGCAAAAAGGGGTGTGACCCCCCAGGACTTTGTAGGACCCCCACCCCCCGATTGTACTGTTATCAATGGGATCGGTTTTGATCAAAGTGGGTACTTGGAACCTATTCAAGGACAAAAACTGAAGGAAATGTTCGTTGTCCATCTGTGTTCCCTTCCCTCAAACATCAACCAAATCACTATAAATTTATAAATTTCTGTTAAAAATCTTAACTGTGTTGGTCAGTGTGGCTCGTTGGTCTAGGGGTATGATTCTCGCTTAGGGTGCGAGAGGTCCCGGGTTCGAATCCCGGACGAGCCCCGGTTTGTTTGTTTTTTTTAATCAAAGGTTCTTAATTAATTTTTATCCAAATGAGAGTTCGCAACACAATCAATCCATGTATGACCAAAACTCTCATCTTGGATGTTTGAATGTGAGAATGTATGAATGTTCCCGAAATAAAGCCAAAACCGAACACGATCAGGCAAAAATTTTCGGCCCACATTCCTCAGCATTCTCCGGCGGTGTGCCGTATCATGCTTCGTTCAAATCTGGCAACGAAAAATATGATGTCACAATCAATTCCCGATTCAGTCAAGTCCTCTTCGGGAGTATTTAATCAATGCAAACAACCTCCGCGGGAGAGTTCGCTGGAGCCATCTCAGTTTTTTCATGAAATGATTTTTTCATCGACCGCTGTCACAATGAGAAACCAACTGGTTCACGGTTCGTCTGGTTGATTATAAAATCTATCCTCCAATTACATGATTTTGTCACCGTCGAGAAGGGAGAATATATTTAATCCCAAACATTGTTTGGATTTTCGGAACGCCACCTCTTGATGGACTGGACGTAGTGCAGCTGAGGGTACATTATTTATTTTTCTCATGTTGCACACCTTTTCACACCAAGTTCAGATCGAAACTTAACTCCACCTTACCCTCAGTCTTTCGCCCTCCTCACTCCTCTCTCACGGATTCACAAGGAACAATTTGATGTCGGAGAGAGAAGGTCATCTGGCCCAACAAACCTGCACTTCGTGAATTAAACATAAATTCACTTGGGGATGGGTGTGGGGAGGAGGAGCAGCCAGAACAGTTAGACTCGCCCAGAAACCTCCTTCCAACCTTGTAAAATTCCCTGTCCTCCAAATTCCAGACAGGTTCCTCTCCCCTCCTTTTCTTTCTTCTCTGCTCCTCCCTCCTCTTTCTTTACGGAGTTCTATTTCTTCAATTTCAGGTCTCAACCCCACGCGTACGTAGTATGTAGATGGCCACTTAATTGCAGCTTCGAGGTGAGAGAGAAACATGTACGGCTGAGTGTGTGAGATGAGGAATAAACAGGTTGCTTTGTTTGTAACAGCAACAGAAGAGAGTCAACTTATTAATTTTTTTTTCGGAAAAACGCAAAAATCACCTTCACACAAATTCCAAACCTGAAAACTTTGCGAAGGACTGGGATAGATTTGCAGCTTCATGAAGCATTGGAGGAAGACCGGTTAAGGCACAGAAAGGAGCTCATTGTCTGCAGTCATATGCCAGATTCAATGTAAACAATATATGTTCAGGCAGGGCCATCCCACAAGATGTCATGACTCATGATGATGCTGAAAGATATTTGTTCCAGCTAATTAAACTGGGAGCTGGGAAAGACATTCGGGAAATGGACGACTCTCATCCAAAACAACTGCATGTCACCCGAGATTGTGAACCGAGCCGATAACATAGATGGGTCTTGTACTTGTGGATCCACATTCAGTCCTGGTTGGTACTCAGTTATTGTCGGTGAAACGATGGATATTTCTTGCAAAGAACAGTTCAATATTTGTCTGAGGTGGGTTGACGACGGCTTTCCCAAGTGTATGAGGAATCACTGGGATTTGATGAGGTGCCACATATGACCGGTGAAACCCTCCAAAAGGCCCTGCAAGATGTCCTGATATGGCACAATCTCGGACTGGATCAATGTCAAGGTCAAGCAAATGATGGAGTATCAAAAATTCAGGGAAGGATTTGTGATGTTCCTTCCCAAGTTCATCATGAGATCAACTCAGCCATTTGAAACCATTGCTTTGGACTCACCTTATCAATCAGTGACTTCAAGATGTTTCTCGCAAAAGCAAGATACTGATTCGAGATGCACTGGATCTCGTCTTTGAAATAATTAATATCAACCAAGCCGTGGATAATGGCAATGAATATGACATAACGGGGTGGATGGGCCATAATAGTGGTGGGCCATAATGGTGGCGTGTTCAGTTTATGATATTCAGAATGTTTAGTTGTTCATATTGTCAAGGTCAAGCAAATGATGGAGTATCAAAAATTCAGGGAAGGATTTGTGGTGTTCCTCACCAAGTTCATCATGAGATCAACTCAACCATTTAAAACCATTGCTTTGGACTCACCTTATCAATCAGTGACTTCAAGATGTTTCTCGCAAAAAGCAAGATGCTGATTCGAGATGCACTGGATTTCGTCTTTGAAATAATTAATATCAATAAAGCCGTGGATAATGGCAATGAATGTGACATAACGGGGTGGATGGGCCATAATAGTGGTGGGCCATAATGGTGGCGTGTTCAGTTTTCGATATTCAGAATGTTTAGTTGTTCAGATTGAGTGTGTGCAACGACGTGTCAATTCGACGAGTTGGTGACTCCTCCACCTGTGTGGACAGATCCCGACCCCATGCTTTCTCCAACCCATGCAAAGTGAGATGAGCACATGTCCTGCACGCACCACCAAGCTCATCAACAATCTGGCCTGGGGAGTTCCTCGAGATGATCCCACCCGATGATTTTGCAGACCTCACGACATTTGCAGTTGAACAATCCCCTCTTCTTTCAGGACCGGGGTGTACCCAGCAGGCTGTCTAAAACAATTACAAGTACGTTACCGCTCTCAATGGCTGACATGTACAACCTGTATAGACACATGCAGACAACGTGAACCAGGTGCTTCAAACGGAGAGAAGAAACAGGATCAGTGTCAGTGAAGCTTTCGGAAAGGGACAAAAACACCTTTGAGAGAACCAGGTAAAGGTTGATTCGATTGTCAAGTTCCTCTCAAATCTCGGATTTCCTGTTCATGGACAACACGAGGGAAACGAAGTGAGATTTAAAGGGAATTTCCTTGAATTTTGTGATTCATTTTCAAAGTATGGTGAACCTTTGAAGAACGTTCAGGGTTGTGATTTAAATTACACAAACCCAGGATTTCACAACGAAATGTGAGAGATCTGTGCACGTTCGGTTTGTCATGAAACTGTGTTGGTGGTGAACAAGACCCGCTTTTTGCAATGAGGACAGATGGGGCCAGATTGTTAAAAAGGGATTGTGGGTTCATCGGTCGTCACAAACGTTCCCAGTGTTTCATTCATCCGGATCAGGTGTTCGAGTGGGAGTGAAACATTTAAACATGTTTTTTATAATCAGTTTAAATATTAACAATAGGAATTGACATTATACAAATAAACACGACGGAGATTGGTGATGTTGGACCGTGGACATTGCGGATAGGAGAGAATATTTCTGGGTTGTTGTGGATGGAGTTTTAGGGTCGTGTTCCTTACGGAAAGGGTGCTTGACTTCGGATCAGAAGATTGCGGGTTCGATTCCTGTCACGGTCGTTTTGTTTTGAACCACACTTGGTGGTGTCATGGATGGAGGGTCCGCTCCGAGTCTTGGAGGTCGGTGCTTATGAACTACGACTGAGTCAAACGGACTAATTTTTTTTGAAATGGTCCGTTTTGTTTCATTGCGCGATGCTCAGTATTTGTAAAGGAGAGAGCACGGACAAACAACCATGGGTTGGCAACCATTGCACAATGTTTGATTCATCAGATGCCCTTCTGTGTTGAAGCTCCTTGTGTGACAGTTCATGTTGATTGCTTCCATGAGCGAATTTAACCAGTGATATGGTTTACAGTTATCTCGACCATAAAAGAGATATTTGTCTGTCTCTGTGTCTGCGTGTCGTATGTATCGCCATTATTCTCATAAATGGCCGATCGGATCTTCGTCAAACTTTCATAGGTTCATCAATGAGTGCCGGGGAGTGTTTTCGGGATGGGGGGGGAAGTTGAATTTATGACGTTGTTATAAACAGTTAATTTCCTGTTTGGAATTATTTTCAATAATTTTCAACCGAGGTTCGCCTGAGGGAGCGGCAAGGATAAAGGTCCGGCTCCGTTTTTCCGGGGAGAAGAGAAAACTTATGACGCGAGTGGTGATCATGTTCGCCTCACACGCGAAAGGTCTCCGGTGGTGGTTCTTCTCGTGGAAAGCCAGTTTTCGTCTTGCCAGACTTCGCCCTGCCGGCCTCCGTTCGCCGGGAGCCCGGTCGTGTGGATGCTTGGGCTGCTACAGGTCCGAGTCCCGCCACCCCACCAGCTCGAAGACCACACGAGGTGGACAGGTCCGAGTGCAAGCTCTGGTCTTCAGCTCGCCTTTCCCTCTGAGCTGGAGGCCTCAATAAAGGCTGTGGCCACCAGTTCGTGTGTGTGTGTGTGTGTGTGTGTGTGTGTGTGTGTGTGTATGTGTGTGTGTGTGTGTGTATTTGTGGGCCTGTCTGTAAGTAGGAATTGTTTCAGTGCTCTTTGCTGTACATACTTGCATCTCATTAGTCGTGATAATTCTGCTTCTTGCGTGCTCCCCCCTTTTCCCCCATTATTATTAAATACATTTGTTAAATGTTTCAGTTCATGGCTGTGTTTCTTCCATTGGCTTAGTGTGACACGTGTTGGTGAATTATAAAGGCTGCTGCCGCTGTAAATGTACATTTGGACCGACGGAACTTTGGCAACCGATTTGTTAGGGTTAGGGCAACCCCTCAGGTTGCGCACAGGTCGGGCACGCTAACGGCTCGACCCGTACGAGAACCGTCGAGGGTGTAAATTACATTCAAAATTGAGTAAAAATGTAATTTAAATTTTAAACTAATGTCGTTTAAATCCGACATTCAAACAATTCTTAATAATGATGATAAATTATGATTAATTGGAGGTCTATGATCTTGTATAACCCAAGTTGGGGTTATTGGACATATAGTCATGTCATGTATAGTCATATATAGTCACTATATAGGTATAGTATATATAGGTATATATATATATATAGTCATATATAGGTATATATAGTCATATAGGTATATATAGTCATATATAGGTATAGTCATGTCACTACCCTGCTCCCAGGAAACACCTGGTGAAGGCTGACTCGTCTCAATTCCCCCCATAAGGATGGTGTATGCTCTTGATGACAGACAAATTGATCCTGATATCAATTTGAATTGAAGATCTCCAAATTTTAAAATGTGATATTGTCCTTTATCGGACAAGAGGAGGAAATTGTAAAAGTGAAATCCAATTTTTGGATCTTTGTTAATTAACAAATACTCATTAACAAATACTCTGTTCTGAGGGTTTATTGAACTTCAAAGCTAAATGTTTCTTTAAAAAAATAAAACAACTTGCTGACACTCAGAGCCACAGTAAAAGATCCTTGTGAAACTCTCACAGCTGATCAGATAAGCTGAGCTAAGTAAACATGGGCTGTATTTCACAAGAGTCACCGGAAAGTGCTGAATAATATTATTTAACCGAGCTTTATCAAGGCAAATAAATAAATACTTTAAGTTTATGCACAAATGATGATACACTTTGCAGTTGCAACAATAATTATAAGAAATATATTACTTTAAAAAAATAATTGAAATTAATTGCAAGAATTTAGAATCATGTACATGTTTCGATTATATATTCTCCATGAAGCTTTTAATTGTTTGATAATTTGATGGACAATGTTTAACTGCAACAATGGCTTTTATTATAATGTGTTCATTGATTCATGACTGAGAAATTGTGAGTCTTGCAGTTGTGTCGGACAAGGGTGACATCCGGGCCAAGCTTCGTGTATCACATCGAGATCACCCAAACTACACCTCTCAACCTTATCTTACCATTTGAGATTCATCTGTGGAATTATAAATCTTTTATAATATTAATACAAGTCTCTAATAATCTGCTTTAATTTAAAACGATTTTTTAAAGGTTTTTTTGTACAAGGAAGCCTTTGCGGAGATGTTTTGTTTAATCCCCGGATAACGATGAACGTTTTGTAATATCATCGTGAGGTTTGAGAAAAACAAGTTGTAATCACAAAGATGTTGAAAGAAATTTGTACAAACATTTCTGATGAAATATGTTCACAACAGATATCACTTCAAAATGTGATTCGGAGTGACATTTCCCTCGAACCTCTTGCAAATGATACAACAATTTCAATAAACCTGATGATTCATTGATATCTCCGTGTGTTCTCTCAGGGTTTAGTAATTTCCTGACCCCGAGAGTGGAAATGTGTCTTTGTTTGTGGTCTTCATCAAAGTGATGATTCGTTTGAGGAGTCCGAGCCAATCGTAGCTCGGGTACGTCGAGATCATACCACGTGGTACTCAGCTGATGCGACGTGACGTCATTTCCTTCATTTATTTAATTGATTCCAGGTCACGTGGGATACACGTACGACGTACCCGCACGTATCCACATGTATCCATATCGGCGGATTTAAGTTTTACAGCCACTGGGACATTGTGGTAGTAGAGGCCATGTATCCATCGGAGTAGTTCAACGCACCCCGAGGTTAAAGGTCAGCGGTGGTTCTGCCGTTTCAAGGAATTCAACGTTGACAAATGTATTCCAATCTTCCAGCGGAAGCGAGTCCGTGGTGAGGACGAGGGTCTCCACGATCGTCGGAACAAGGTTAGATTCCGCACGGTTGAAAACTGACACGTCTCACTCCAGGTTGCTGCCGATAAACCAGACATCATCTGTTTAACAGAATCCTTCCCACAGGACGTGTTCATGTCTCTCCCCGGTTGGTTGATAGGCCTGAACCACGCTCCTGCAGCGGAGTTGCCCTTTACATCAAGAACTCAAGTTATCTCTGGCCATCTGGATCCTCCAGCCCTTGGTCCTCTGGATCTTGAGTTGAGATTGTTGCCTTAAAACAATTTGCATTCTCCTGGAAGGCCAATCCAACAGAAGGCAACCTCAGATCATTCTACAAAGCCCGCAACAAAGTGTGTGTCTACTCTCACGAGAGCCAGAAAATAACACCTGTCCAATCTCAAGAATGAACTTTCAAACTTGTCTCACTCCTCTAAAACCTGGTGGTACCTTGTTAAGTATGTGTCTGGTGTATGCTCCCCTGCACCCCTCCCTCTCTTCAAATTGCCCAACAGCTGACCCCACTCATGAGAAGGTCGAATACCTCAATTCTGTGTTTGCTTCCAAATCTTGTGTCCCCAAGCCGTCACTCTCTAAACCCACCCTTTTCTGTGGTACCCAACTGCTTCTGGACTGTGTATTTTGCACCTCAGAATGTTGAAAAGTTTCTGTCATCCCTCGACTCTGACTCTGCCACTGGACCAGACAGCATCAGCTCACGTGCCCTAAAAACCTACTCTGCTGCTCTTGCACTTCCTCTCTCGGTCCTTTTCACCCTGCATTTGCCAAAGGTTATCTTCCATCTGCTTGGAAATCAGTCAACATCACTACACTACCTAAAAAAGGTGCGAAAACGGATCCCCTCAATTTCAGACATATCAGCTTAGTTACAATCATCAACAAGGTCATGGAATCCATCATTACAGTTGATAAATCTTTCCTTTTCTCCAACAACCTCATCTCAGATCACCAATTCAGATTCAGACCAGGTCACTCCACCTTGGACATGCTGCTTCGACACACCCGACAATGGATGGAGGTCCTCAATGTCTCTCTGGACATATCTCGTCTTTTTGATACAGTTTGGCATCGTGCCTTACTTTCCAAACTCTGCTGATGGTATTCAAGGCCAACTCCACACATGGCTGCCTGACTTCTTCTATCCTTGGAGCCAACGTGTGGCTCTCAACGGAATCCTTTCATATCCTCTCCCTGTCAAGGCTGGAGTGCCCCAAGGCAGTGTTCTGGTCCCTGTCCGTCCGATTCCTGATCTACATCAATGATCTCTGACTCTGGAAAATCCTCTATCTATTTGCTGATGACTCCATCCTCTGCTGTGACATCCCTCATCCTTCAGACAGGCAGGTTGTGGGCTCTTTCCTCTCTTCAGGCCTTGAAAAAAAAAACAAACAAACTCGTCAAACACTTGCAACATGTTTTTCAATCATGACAAATGTCACACTCTCACTATCTCTCTCTGAAAGGACCGTCTTGCAACCCCCCCCATCTACTTTCTTCTCAATTATTTTGAGGAGGTTCCATCATTCAACTCCTGAGTCTGATCTTTCAGGCATGGTCTTTCTTGGGCAAAACCACATTTCCAACCTGGCCTCCAAAGCCAGTCGTCGACTGGGAATCCTCCGTCGTGCAAAGTCCTTCCTCGGCCCACCTGAGCTCCTGACCACATGCAAAGCTTTCGTCAGCAGCCTGATGGAGTACTGCTCTCCTCTCTGGGCTGGTGATCCTGCCTCTCACCTTTCTCGGCTTCACGCTCTGGAAACCAAGGCATTTCGGATCAATGGCATCTCCCGCGTTGAGGCTGAGTCTTTGGACCTCTCACTCAATCACCGCAGGCAGGTCGGTGGTCTTTCTGTCTTCTACCGTCTCCTCTCCGGTCTCACCCCCCACCCCTGCTCTCTCTGCGATTTGTCCCCACCATATTTCCGCAGGGCGCTCAAGGTCCGCCAACAACCACCTACTGGTAAAACCACCAAAATCACGAATCACTGCTCACCTTCACTCTTTCATTCCTCTTTTTTCCCGCCTTTGGAATAAGCTCCCTCACCCTGTTCAATCCCATTTTTTCCTCCAGTCCATCAAAACAGCTGTTCACCACCACCTCTTATCACCCCCCATCCAAATCCTTGATCTTTTCTTCCCCCGTTAATCCACCCCAAGCCCACCTCCTTCAAAGACCCGTTGCTTCGCTGACGGAAATACCAGTCTTTGCTGTGATGGCGAATCAACAGCGCAATAAGAAAAAGGATTCCTTCGATTGCGGGGGATAACGAGCGTTGTTATATGGCCTTGGCAGTTTCGTCAGGTGTGCCCAGGTACCCATAAAAAAAATTAAAAAGCAAAATTTCCTTTTTTTCCGTCGCAAACTTTTTTTTCCCAGGTGTTTCCTGAATCCAGCGTCGTTGGATTTATTGAAATCCTTTAAACTGTTCTCAAGTTATAACACGACAAACAAACAGACAGACATCGTTTCGCCCTACTTCGGGCAACAGGTCGCCGTTCCATCCACCCGGTGACTTTTGAAGCCCTTTCGGTCACCGGAAGGTACTGGATGTGAAATGCTGGCACTTGATGCTCCACTGACCGTGTGTGACTGGTGAGGCCAGATTGTATTTGGCTCCAACAAGTGCCATCTGCCAAGTGGACACATTGTGAGCTACATTCACCAATCACAACCAGGAAAGTATGGATGTTGAGCGTTTCCCGCCAAGGGCTGGTGGACATTTTCCTGCCTTCAGCTCGTAAGGGACATAATTTTTTCCTGCTCATCGGACACATAAGCCTGGCTTCTCTGGGATTCCCTGGGTGTCTTGTATCTACCCCTTTGTTTGTCGAGTGTGTCCGTGTGTGGGAGTGCTCCATTTTGGCCTTTATTTAATTATTTATTGGTGCCTCCTATTTGCTTTTGTTTGATTCCTTTCCTTTTACATCATTGTTCAACATTTGATTATTTCATTTATTGTTTCATTTCCTGCATTGTTGTACTTTTTTTCGGGGGGGGGGTTCGGGTGTTTAAACCCGCTAAAATCCCCAGTCAAGTCTCCCAATGCTTTACATTAACCACGGCGAGCGAAAGGTTCCCGCCAAAAACTCGAACGCCTCGGCCGTAGCCGTTTGGCCATCCGTGCATGTGATACAGATCCGGATTCAGATCTTCACCAAAATCAAATAACTTCATCCACGTCACAAACACAAGCTCACCACTAAATGTCGTCTCAACCCATCCACAACCTTTTGAGATATCCTGTTCACAAACAGACAAACAAGGTGTCAGGTGGTAGCCTCAGAGACCGAGAAGACTGAAAAGTTCCTGGTGACCCCCAAAAGTCACCGATGGTGTGACCCAAAAGACCACGAAGACCCTCAAGATCATTAAGACCCTGGAGACCCAAAAGACACTCACGACCCCCCCCAAAAAACAAAAAAGTCTCCGAGAAACCAAAACATCATGAAGGCCCAAAAGTCACCGAGGACTCAATTAGACCCCTGAGACCATCACACCATTTAGACCCCTTCCACCCCTCAGACAGATTAGACAGCTTGGACCCTTGACCATTTTGACCACTTGGACCATTTTTTTGACAAATAATTTTCATATGAATATAACACCAAAATCACCAATAAATTTCTCCAAAATAAATGTTAGTATTATGATTTGTGTGAATGATGACAACACAACAAATCTGTAACATCAATCCCTGAAACGTGTGGCGAGGCGAGCGGAGTGAGCTGATCCACACGAGTGATGACGTAAAAAGGAAATGAAAGGAAAACAAATCTGACTCGTGTTACTTATTAAATAAATCCGAGAACATTATCCAGGGAAATGGTTCTTTGACACACACGAACGATCAACGTGTTAAATGTCATTTACACAAACAGCAATGATGGAGCAGTTAGTTAAGCAGATAATTTTCATGGAATACATTGAATCAAGTTGATCAATAACCAACCATCCTCACGTGTTGATCGATGTCAAGGTTTACCTTCTTTGCCCAAAATCCTTTGCACCGACTTATAAAAATAAAAGTAAGTGCAAATATTTCAGGTGGAGACAGAAACCGGGGGTCATTACAAAAATCATGCAAATGACGTCACTGTCACCTTGACCTTTGACATATAATACAGCCAAAAAACATTGACAGCCTCATTTTTGTCCTTCGGAATCCTCTTGTAAAAGTTTGACGAAGATCGCTGAAAACCACGTGCTCATGTAAGGTATCATTCACCATCTGTGTGCCAAGTACGGTTAAAATCAGTACATGCACGTTCAAGATACGGTGGCGGACGCACGCACGCACGCAAACATGGACATGAAAACCGAAACCAAATCCAGAAACCACCATTCTCGGACTAAGTTCAACGGGGGTTAATAATAGGACTGCGTATCTGGATCCTTATCTTATCTTATCTGGCTTATCTGGATCCTGTCCTAATGTTGTTCCCAAAATTTGGTAGCATTCTGACAGTTGGGTCAGGAGAAGATTTTTGTAGAAATTTACAAATTTGGCTATTTTGACCGACTTCAAATCACGTGACCAGAACGAGCTTTGCAATCCCTGTTACCAGTCAGAAGAGGAACGTTGCTGCCAAATTTCAGCCGGATTGGCCCGGCGGTTTGGCCGAAGAATTCGGAGACGGACGGACGGACGGAAAGGCAAATGGTGCACGATGACAGTATCTCGTATGGAATTTAAATTCCACATAATCTAATAAAAAAAATAAAGTTTCCTCTACATGCAGGAGGTTTATCACCTCCGCTGTCTGTGATGGACAGATTCGATCTTGGTGAAGATCCGCATCTGAATTCGGATACTCAAATTTTTAAAGTGATTCTTCACCATTTTGACTCGGGGGCCCAAAAACGAGATGTTGTTTCAAAAAGTTAGGGACGAGTTATCAAAAAACTTGGGGAATGAGTTGGATAGGTGATAAGGAGAAGGTTAGATTTTGGTTGAGGTCCGGATCCAGATCCGGCGTTATCAGTGGGATACAAAACGTTAACCGTCCAGCCAGGTGGAGCCGAAGCATGCGCTCTATACCGGGTTCCGTTCTCGTTCCGTGGTATGAATTCACCGGCAACAATGGCCTCCTTACACAAGCCTTAATTAAATAATCATTCACGAGCGGCACGGGCAAAATAAATACACACAAGTCACAACACTTTACTGGAACAACCAATCCCCTTAACACACATACACACACACACACACACACACACACACACACACACACACACACACACACACACACACACACACCCACAGAGGGCACAGCACGATCCGACGAAGGCTGACACATCGAGCTGAGGGAGGGGAGGGAGACTTCAAACTAACAAATTAAAAAAAACAACAAAAATAATAGTTGTGGCCTGGTTTGGTTGCAGTCTTCAGGGTTTCCTCTTGACTCGAAGGCAGAGAGTCAGCGATTCCAACCATCGGTGCTGCCCCAGTCCCAGGCAAGTCCGTGAGCATCACCAACAACCGTCTGGTCTCTTCATCACGGGAGAGAAGAGTAAAATGGAGGAATTTCGTCTTTTTGGCGCGAAAACCTCTGGACTCCTCCCCCTTTTTACGTCACTTCCGTTGCAGCCGGAAATAAAGGCAGCAAGCCCGACGTGGTTCACAATAACAACGTACTTTTCATCAGGAGTTCGTCAATGCGATTATTTACATTGCAAAACAATTAATATAGTTCCTTTTTCCGAAAATAAGGAGACGTCACCTTTGCGTTGTCGGCCTCAAGCATCGGGAACATCCGGTCCCATCCGAACACTGCCATCGAGCAGCTTTCTTCGAGAATGGTGTGTGTAAAAATGATGGTGTAACTCGACGATAAAATAAAACGACGAAGGTCCCGAGTCTTTCGCACAACTGAACCGGAATTTAACACGTGGGACATTGAAACAGCAATTATTACATTTATACACGTCCTGAGGTATCAGCTTCGTGGTTAGGGGTGGCCGGCTTGAGATCCTCAGGTCCTGAGTTCGAGCCCCGTTGGCTGCTGAATGAACACCGGGTGGGGTTGACTTAGCCTGTCGTCCTCCTGAGGTCGGCGAAATGAGTACCGGTGGACTGGTAGAAGAAGAATAGGAAGAAGAAGAAGAAGAGGAAGAAGATGAGGAAGAAGAAGATGAGGAAGAAGAAGAAGAAGAGGAAGAAGAAGAAGAGGAAGATGAGGAAGAAGAAGAAGAGGAAGAAGAGGAAGAAGAAGAAGAGGAAGAAGAAGAAGAAGAAGAAGAGGAAGAAAAGAGGAAGAAGTAGAAGCAGAAGAAGAAGAAGAAGAAGAAGAAGAAGCTGACCGAACAACCAACCCCCTTACTCCAAATTACACTTTAAAGAAGTCAGGAGCACATCCTCTTCTTGCCAGGAGATCGATCCATGGGTAGATCAGTCCACATTGTCCAATCATTCGCATCACACGGAACACGCTGCACCACGTGATCTTTGTGGATTCCTCTGTTTCCCATTGTTTTCTTTTTTAAAAAAACCTGCTTCACTGGAGTTGCAGGAACTCACGTTTTCCTTGACTGCGATCGGTGTCGCTCTGCGGAGGGCAGCGGCACAGGAGGTGCTCCCACGGAGTAGGACGCGGTTGGGCGCTCGACCTGGCTGGCCATCGTCTCACGTGGGTAAGGATGAGGGGCGTTAAGTCGAAACGGGGGAGGTATAGAAAAACAGAGTCCAAAATCCGTGGGGGGGGGGGGCAATGTCACGCTGACCTCCATCACCCGGTGATAACACCTGACGTCGCGTTCATACACAAAGTACGTACGCAGCACCTGGCACATATGTTGTAACACAACTCAAATAAAAAAAAACACAAAGGGGAAAAGGAGAGTGATTTGTTTTGTTGTTGTTTTTTTTGGCCCGGCTTTCCCCTTCGAGTATAAAGTTTCCAGGTGAGGAAATCATTTTTAATTATCACACAAGATTCCTTACAAGGAACTTTTTGTACAGGAGGAGGTGTTTAGGCCCATCGAAGCTTGCACGATGATTGCTGACCGATGGTCATTCGTCCATTTTCGATTATTTTTAAATGCCGAGCGTCAGGTAAGGACGCAGGACGTCCCATTTTAAGAGTGGTTGGTGTAATCTTGTCTCGGGTTTGAGAGCGGAAGCTCGAACCATGACTCCGCTGAATATTTGAGGTTCGATTTCATCGCTTGCAGGTGCTGAGCAGGAGCAAGGGTTTCGCCTTCAAACTGAACCTGCAATCAGCTGAGCTGGGCTGTTCAAGTCGAATGGGCAAACAAGCAGCACGAAACCACGACAAATACCCCGAGCAGCACACAAGGCCATGGGATCCCCCCAAGCAGCGGGGCAACACCCTCCGGTCTTCCAACTCCGACTCTTCAACAATTTTTTTCTGGATCCTCATCAATGTTGTCGAATATTACAACTCACTCTGGGTCCCTCGGTTCGATCTTCAGCCACCACCTTTTCAATTCCAGCTCCCATCTCCATTTTATCACAATTTTGAACACAAGACAAATGGGGTAAACCCCCCAGCTTGGTGACCCACAATGGAGCAGCCACACTTCATCACACGTGACTTGAATCATTCCAACTCAAAACCGCATCACCTTCGGGTCAAATATACTTGTCACTGTCCACCCACGTCATTCCACTCCAAGCTTACACATCCTCCACCCACACAATTCCACTACAAGCTTACACATCCTCCACCCACGTCATTCCACTCCAAGCTTACACATCCTCCACCCGCACAATTCCACTACAAGCTTACACATCCTCCACCCACACCATTCCACTCCAAGCTTACACATCCTCCACCGACACCATTCTAGTTGAATCTTACATATCCTCCACTCACATAGTTCCGCGTCATGATCCTTCCAGGTGGTGACATAGGTAAACACTCTCAACACTCTTGGGGTCTTTGATGTGGAAATGAACGAAACTCGTCATCAATTTGTGTGAACATCAAACATCGATATATTAAAACCATTTTGTAAATTAATAAAATCTCCGCTTTGTACAAATGTAAACATAAATACACAACATTCCCCACGATCCACCATCACTATACTTCACCACCATCCCGCCCCACCGCCCCCCGGCTCGGAGCACAAGTTAGACAATTCGATCCTTGTCAGTGATAAACGCTGAAACACAAGCACAGTGTGATTTTCAGAGACGACATGACTAGGAGACTGGATATTATTGACTGCAGACCACGACGTGTACCTCGTAGACCCACAAGAGACCGTGAGGTCAACAAGACAACCTTTTCGTGCCTCCAGCTCAGCTCTGACCCGGCGAGCCACGACCCGCTCCTTTAGATCGCTGAAGTCCACGGAAATAGAGACGTTGACCTGGGTCTCCTCGGTCGGGATCTTCATATCATGACCGGTGGTGGCAGGATCCCTGGCGTCTGAAAAAAAACACCGGCTCCTTCACTTTGTTTATATCTTGATGTTGTTTGTTTGTCCGACGTTCTGTCCTTCCAATGCCGCCGTTTCTACTTAAGAAGGGTCAGAAGGGTCTCATTTACACTTCTGGGAATGGACCTGAAATTTGGTGAATTGATTGTATCCGCATCATGGATTGATGCCATATAACTCAAGAAATGATTTTCTCTGGCGTTATTGCTCAAGAAGCTCCTTTGGTGAGGGCCAAAAAGGGTCTCAATTACACTTTGGAGAACAAAACTGAATTTCACATAATCAGATCCCCTATTGCCACTGATCAGAAGTGTGTAACTCAAGAAAAGATATTCCCTGGCATTTTTACTTAAGAATGGTCCACTTAAGGTTCAAAAGGGGTCTCAATTTTGGGATTGGACCATAAATTCACACTGGAAAATCCGGTATTGTCACTTATCATAACCAAAGAACAAAATTAATGTAAAACAACAGTTGATATGAATTTTGAATAATGAAATTTATTACGTAATGAACACTAATTCGATAGGTGACAATCTGAGAAGTGACAATGTCAATCTGAACATACACAAAGTGAGACGAAATCATCAATACGATGCTATTACCTGTTTATCATTCATCTGGAGGATGAACATGTATCGAAAAATATACATGTCTGCGAATTGAAAATGTCCATTTAGACCCTATCTATCAAATTTCTATGTTTGTAAACATCGTTTTCCCATACTGGTCAGGGGTCATCAGCTTTTGAGAACAACGTCACTTTTACAATAAACGCACGAACGGTTTTACACTAGTATAAAGTGAAACCTTAATCTCCCAAACCAATAACAACTGAACTCTGAGATGCAGTGTGAATTATCCACCAGCACTATAAATTGACAGGTGAAATTACAGTTACAGGTAAACCTACATAGTATGAGAAATAAATCACATGCTAAAGCTACGGGAAGTCGGCCGAGATGTGTGATATGAAACAAAAAAAAGAAAACCTTCGCTTTTTGTGAATAAACTCGGCAAGGCTACCACAAAATGCTTTGTCTTGCTGGGCTCTCAGTCACTTTTTTGAAAAAAAAAAAAAACGATGTCTCGACTGGCTTTCTCTATGAGCCTATACTTTCTCAGGATGCGCCCCATCACAGCCTTATGTGTGGCCGAGAGCCTTTTGTGTTTGTTTACGCGATTTCGCATTTGGTCGAGGCTCATATGAGAGCTAACACACAACTCACAGCAAGGAGGCATGAGACAAGAGGGGCGGGAGTGGAAGGGACAAAACAGTGGGGAACAGACACATTAGGTGAACTGTGGAAGGGAAAGGGATGGGGATGGGACGGGGAACATGGCGAAGAGAAGATGGACATTATAGGGACTTTCAGGAAGGAAAGCAGGGGAATTGAAGGAAGTGGGCTTGGGTGGATTATCGGGGGTAGAAAAGATCGAGGATTTGGATGGGGGAAGATAAGAGGTGGTGGCAATTTTTAGGCAATGAAGTATTATTCTTGCCTAATCGTCGGCGAAGTTTCCTAACCTCTGCATTCAACCTCATGATAGTGTCCTCCTGCTTCTTTATTTGGCGATACGCTCTCTTACTTTCTCTCCGCAGCCTTTTTTTACGCCCAGCAATCTTCTGGTGGGATGGTTGCACATGTTTTGCAGCAGGGGTGGATGGAGGTGTCTGGACATCAACAATAGGCACGGCTTCTGCTACCATTGCATCGCGTTGCTTCGCCTTCCGGTTCCGCCACTTGCGCCGCAGGGACCTCTGATCACGCGGTGGTAATGCGTGGATGGTGGTGATTTTTCCCGCCAATTTTCGACGTTGGTAGCGTTCCTTTTCGCGCTTTAGGTAAGCCTGATGCGCTACAGGATCTGCTTTCAACCTGGCTCGGTAAGCCCTCATTGCCTCCTTGTTCGACTTCCGAGGCATTGCTGACGTGTAAACAGCCTGGAAATAAAATACAGAATGTTAAAAACGATGATGTTAAACTGTGTTAAAACTACGTAATATGTTTGTAGGAAGAAAAGTAGGTCTGAAATGTCTCTACCATTAACTTGGTGTGTTTACCGTTATCCCACGTTGCAACGGTAAAGACGGTGAATTTGTGAGACGTTCTGAAATCATAAACTGACCCGGCACTTTGCCAAACAGTCTGTTTTCTTCAACGTCGTTTTGGCTTCAAAAATGGCTGCCGGAAGACCTCGTGGCCTTGGCGCAACAGCAGAGACTCCTGTTATCTGCACAGGGAATGAGAAAATCACTTCCATCCACAGTGGATAACTGTAAAGACATATGGTTCACCATACCTGGACCATGACTATTCTTACGACTGCAAATCACAGCAAGGCTTAAGGATGAGTTTACCATGAAGAGTCTTTCAGTTCAAGTGGCCCCATGCGGATCTGGATTGGTATTGGCTCTCAGAATACACAGGAACACCACGAAATTTATATTTCAAATTACACTTTGCAGTTTGGACAGGATAACGGAGCGGACATTTAAGACACATTTTGAGTAGCTTAAGTATGTCATTATGCAGGAAGGCTTACCCATTCAATAAAATGTTTGGTTAATTGAATATGTCAATAAACAGCTTGTCGTGGTACTGAAATAGGTAAATTCACCGTGGACATTCTTTACCGTTATTTGTGCCCCCTATCGTGAAAATGACCCATTTATATGGATTGGAAGTTATTCGACATCAAAAGGCAAGACGAATAAGAAGAACAGGAAGGTTAAAAAGAAGAAGAAGTATTTAAATAGGTAAATTCACCGCGGACATTCTTTACCGTTATTTGTGCCCCCTATCGTGAAAATGACCCATATGTGGATTGGAAGTTATTCGACATCAAAAGGCAAGAAGAAGAAGAAGAAGAAGAAGAAGAAGAAGAAGAAGAAGAAGAAGAAGAAGAGTAAGATTAAAAAGAAGAAGAAGAAGAAGAAGAGGAAGGTGAAAAGAAGAAAAGAAGAGTAAGATTAAAAAGAAGAAGAAGAAGAGGAAGGTGAAAAAGAAGAAGAAGAAGAGGAAGGAGAAAAAGAAGAAGAAGAAGAAGAAGAAGAAGAGTAAGATTAAAAAGAAGAAGAAGAAGAAGAAGAAGAAGAAGAGTAAGATTAAAAAGAAGAAGAAGAAGAAGAGGAAGGTGAAAAAGAAGAAGAAGAAGAGTAAGATTAAAAAGAAGAAGAAGAGGATGGTGAAAAAAGAAGAAGAAGAAGAAGAAGAAGAAGAAGAAGAGTAAGATTAAAAAGAAGAAGAAGAAGAAGAAGAAGAAGAAGAGTAAGATTAAAAAGAAGAAGAAGAAGAAGAAGAAGAGGAAGATTGAACGAAGAAGAAGAAGAAGACGCTGATGACAATATTTACGACGGCGGATCGGGAGGCGCGTTATCAAGTTTATCTTAATGGAATAAGAATATAAAAAGCTGAAGTCGTTTCAGACGAGCTCGATCAGTTGTGTTTGTGAAAAAGAAGGATAAACAGAATTACCGAAACACGTTTCCTGTGGCGATTTTCACGTCTCAGCAAAATGGCCACGGCAGGGAAGGTGGGGCTGGTGGTTCGTCGTTCACACGTCCTGGGAAGCTCGGACGGGACGCCATCTCCGGCACCCCGAGGTTGTGCTAACGTGCTGTTACGTGTGGACGGTGCGAGGCGAGGCGAGACGAGGATCACTGGCCTCGCCCAGGTTCGGATCTTTTACCTCGATCAACGGCGATGATTCCGGGACACCATCGGACAGGGTTTTACCTCAGACATCATCCTTCGGTATTGTGTGATTTTAATCTCTTGAAAGGATTCCACGAAACGGACGAAAAACCATATTCCTTTATTAAATAATAAATAGGGATCTGAGGGGTGGGCGGGGCTGTTTGACTGTCAATCAACCTGATGGGGGCGGGGCTGTACGACTGTCAATCAGCCTGATGGGGCGGGGCTGTTTGACTGTCAATCAGCCTGATGGGGCGGGGCTGTTTGACTGTCAATCAGCCTGATGGGGCGGGGCTGTACGACTGTCAATCAGCCTGATGGGGGCGGGGCTGTACGACTGTCAATCAGCCTGATGGGGGCGGGGCTGTACGACTGTCAATCAGCCTGATGGGGGCGGGGCCTCTACGCATTTCCCCCTCAATATCGTGCACGTTATGGACGTCAAATAATATCAGCAGAAATATAATTCCTCTTGAAATCCCTCGTTTTTCAGCGTTATGTTTATGAAAATAAAATCATAGTGAGGAACCAGAATTTCACACGGGACGCACGTGATCACGAGCTCTGCTGACAGTCACAGTGTTTTGGTGAAAAGCGAACCACGTGATCAAGAACCTTCTCGAGTCGCCGTTTCTCGGCGGCAGATTCGCTACATCGGCGAATCTGGCATCGGACGGAACAGCCTGAACGGGGGTGGGGGGATTATCCACTCAAACTGAATATTGAATAAATATTTGAACTGACATTCGGTGTTCCTTTTCGTTTTTGACATACTGCATCGAGTGGAGTGGTAATTGTTCAATTTATCAGAGGCTCGCGATGCAGGGTACATGGCAATGTGACACAGCGGTCACTCTTTTGAGGTCAACATCGGCCAATTTTCTAAAAATCCTCAATTTTCATCCGATTGACGAGCAATTTAAAAGGCGATTTGCATTATTAAGTCACTGAATTCAACAACCAACTATTTTTGAGGTCAACTTAGGCCAAAAGGTCAACAAAGGCTAAATTTCTGAAATCCTCAGTTTTCATCCCATTGACTTGAAATTGGAATCGAATTTTTTTTTATTAAAATGACCATCGTGCGTCACGTGGTCTGGCAACCGTATTGGAAAGAAGGGGAAAAGTCTTTGAAAATCTTCATCGTAAGAGAAACCGCTTGAACCGATCAATGCGAAATTTAACGAATTCATCCAACTACCCTGTGGGGAATTTGGCTTGATGAAGATGACGTCATTGGTCATGTGGTCTGGCAGTCATATTGCATCAAAAATTCTTTAAAAAAATTAAGAAAAACAAAATAATTGGCTCCCATCAAGTACTTCTCAAGACTGTGTGGGGTATGTAGTCTATGAATACCATGGAGTTCTTTGAGAAATGAGCATCAAGACAGAGCGACAAGATACTGAGTCAGGGTTACTTAACGTAAGACGTCCAGTGTTTGACATTGCTGACGAAGATCTCTTGGCACTTTTGCTCCAACATTGGGTATCCTCTGAGCTTCATACCATTCTGTTATTAAACCTTATTAAAAAAAATTACAGAAACAAGTGAATTAAAAAACTGATGCAAAATTAAAAAAAAACCAATGTGGGGATGACAAACTACAGTTTAAAAAAGTTTTTAAACAAGATAGGGATGAGGTTGGTTTAGAGAGAAGCTTACAGTATTGCCATCACCGAACAATCCCTACATGTTTCTCCACCTGTGTCTCATTTCCTTGTATTATATACTTTAATTAGCCCATGAGAGTAGATCGTTCAAAATTGTATCATTTTATGCATGAAATCGCTGCAAGCTCCTAATTTGAAAGCTATAGTACTTACAAAAAGTGATGTACACAGCGATTCGTAGCTATGATGAACAGGCATTTGATAATATGAGTGAGGAAAGTGACAAAAAAAACTTATTGTTAACAAATCGTTGCGGTCTGTTCCAAGTCAAGCCATGGGGGTTCAGCAGGCCAAAAATCATGGCGGCTTCAGACCCCCCCCCCCAGCAAGGTTACCAAGGAAACGGCTGAAGACCCCAGAAAGCAAGGCGGCTGAGGATCACCTGATGAAAGATATCATTAAATAAGGCCGTTAATGATCTTCGAAAGGGGTGTTTTAATTAACCCAAACTTCAGTCTTGCACTTCCTTGGAGTTTTCTTGGTCTGCTTGCAAAGTTTCAGGCTGTTAGGTTTCATGGTTTTGGAGTTATGGAGGACGCACACACACACACACACACACACACACACACACACACACACACACACACACACACACACACACACACACACACACACACACACACACACACACACACTGACATTTATTAGTATGGATGTAGAAGTCGATATCACACAGATGTTATGGTCTAAGAAAAAGAGATAATTTCTTGATTTGTTTCTACGTAATCATATATATATATATATATATATATATATATATATATATATATATATATATATATATATATATATATATATATATATATATATATATATATATATATATATATATATATATATATATATATATATAATCATATACTGCTATTTCCTCCAGTTTCCAGAAGGTGTGTGCTCACTGACGGACAGGAAAAGATGGCACAACATTCCGCAGCTGCTGCACCATTTGCACAAGAACAGCGAACCTTACAACTTCAATTACCGCGCATGCACGGACACCCTCAAAGTAATTAATCCTGTCTGACCGTTGTAATTCTGTGTTTTCATTCAGGGAGGGAATGGGGGTGCGGTGAGGGGGAGGCGGTCATTTTGCTGGGGAATATTCTTTGATTTGTAGTTCATGAAAATGCTCAACGCTCCTGCGGAATGTGAAATGTTTGCAAAAGAAGGCGTTGAGTGAGGTTTGCAATTCAAGTACAATGTGACGGGTTTATACTTCATTGATGTGTGACCCAACGACACAGATCTCTCCAAGTCAATCACTCGACACTTCAGTCTTCCCCATTCATTCAGTCACGTGACGGTCTCCAGAATTTGCCTCCATCTCACCACCACGGACGGTCAAACAGAAAGAGCAAAATGTAATCTTCAGATTTGGGATGACAGCTCCCCATGAGATTAATGAGCGCTTTTCATTTGTTTTTCTCACTTGACTTTTTCTTGTTTTATTTTGTCTTTTATCTCTCCTTTGTTTTCTCACCTCTTCTCTCTTTCTCTCCTTTTTAACATCTCCTTTTCTTCTCCCCTTTTTGTTTCTTGGTTGTCTCCTTGTTTTCCCACTTTTTTCCAAGTTCCATTCACTTTGACTTGTGACGCCTGTAATCCTGAGTCATTCTCACCCCACAATAATCCTTATCCCTGAAGCAGCTATGGTGCAGCCCCATCAACCTTCTCCCTTATGAGTTATCCCATCTCACCATTTTGCCCAAACAGGGGGTTAACGCCCAAAACATCAGCCGGTTACCATCGTTTGATCAAAGCTTTGTTGATCCCATCTGTTGTATAATTTCAGGGTTGACACTTCAGTTAATCCAGCGTGTTATCTTACCTGAATGATGATTTCAGTTTTAGTTAATTTTTAGTGACGTAGTGCTCAGCAAGGTGTGACCAGGTGGCCACTCACGCCGCTGCGACATTCCACAGGAATTGCACGACTTGCTCGATGCAAAAGGAATGGATGCGGCACCCGCAGATGGTGATCCTTCACAACATACCAAGTTGGTCAACTCTGATATCTTCGACATGTTTGGTGGTGTCGAGGTTGGGATCTCTCTCGGGCTCGATTTATTTGTTCTTTTTATTTATTTATTCGCGATTCAGATGTTGCTGTTTGCTAACTGTGGTTGTGCTTTCCAGCTCGTCGTGGAGATCATAATGAGGCCTTCACTGCTTCCGCACGTGAAACTCCACCAAGACAGTAAAGTAGCATTGTAGCTCATGTTGGGCATATTGTTTATGATTGGTTGTTGATGACGTCATGTTCATTTACCTTTGAGAGTTCCTTGATTAAAGAGCACTCATTTAATGGAGTTGTTGCACCAAATGTCATATTTCATGGATCTGACTGTTTTGGCAAATTATAAAACCCAGATAAGTGTGGAATTTTAATTTGTTATTAATGAACAGTAAAATTTTGGATTTAAAATAAATAAATAAATAAAATTTTCTGAGTCACTGCAGAGGAATCAAGTGAACAAATAACCATTCCTTTCACACCATGAGGCACAGAGGGCGACCAAGGAAGTTACATTTGGCTGAGGATTACACTCCCGGGCAGGTTGCCACTCCGATGCAGGAAACTTGAACGGCTTATTACACCAGAAAGCTGGTGGCCATTTTGCTGACCTCAGCAGGATTGACAGGACAAGTCAACCCACCTGGTGTTATTTCAATGGGTTTGAACAGGGGCTCAAACTCAGGACACTCAAAAACCTTAAGCCAGCCATCTTAACCGTTAAGACAACACCAGGCCTCGAGGAATCAAGTGAACTCCCTATAATTATTTCTCGACCTCGCTTTATGTTTTGACTTTGCTCAATTTTATTTTCTAAACGTTTGGAACATTTTCGAAGACTTGCAAAAGAGACGACCTCGAACCTGAACCTCAAAATCCTTGTTCACCATTGAGATACAGTGTGTATGTCCAGGTTGTACCAGTGTGTATGTCCAGGTTTTTATCAATTGAGCTTTTGTCCTCAAATCTTCAACAAACCTTTATTATGAGATTGTGGAGAACATAAAATTAATAAAATGTGCAATTTTTCTTTTTTTTAACTCTCGTTTTCGTCAAGTGTAGTTTGAGTACGAAGCTGGTTGCCGACGTGCTTTGCGTTTTGAGATGCTTTCTAGTTATTGTTGTGTTCATTTTTGCATTGAAATGCTTGCGTGGTCCTCACTTATAGTTATGTGGAGACACCTTCTTTCTCGCCACTGGGGGGATATCGAAATGCTGGAAGATGTGTGGGAAACCGTCCCACCTGGGAGTACTTACCTCGACAGCTCAAGGCCAACTGGGTTTACCCACGTGGTCAAGCCAAACACCCCCCCGAGACCCTCCCCCGGCGAGACAGAGTTTATTGTTTTTTAAAATTATTATAACACGACTCCACTCGATTAAGCAATGCATTCTCTTCGTCATAAGTTGTCGTATTTGTTAGTTTTTCATTAATTTTGACATTGAAATTATTCAATTGTTTGAATTTTTAAATATCTGACAAGTTTTATTTGTTGATTTATTTGTTTTGTTTTTTCAGTGCAAGATTATTTGACGAAAACTGCCTTGGAGATGCTGCACTGTGCCTGCATCGATGTACGTTGTGTAAGCTCCACCACCGAAGGTCAACGGAGGTCATGTTTTCACTCCTGTCTGTCGGTTACTTGGTGGAAGTATTTGACTAAGTATGTTGGTCTACAGCATCTGTCTGTCCGTTTGTTTGTCTGTTTGTCACACAATTTTTGTCGACAGCTTCGAAGCAATCGTTCTGAATTTTTTTGTTTGTTCGTGGGTGACCGGCCAAGGAGAGCAACACACTTTTTTTGGTCAGGATTCGGACGAGGATCCGGATGCTGAAGTTTTTTTAATTGACCTTTAATGAAATTTTTTTAACGATTCTTTACCATTGAGTGATGAGGCTAAATTTTTTTATTTAGAACTCGATATCTCAAAAACTTTTGGACGGATTCAGACGAAACATAGTGGACAGGTTGGGTGTGGGACAAGGACGAATTAATCGATTTGATGTCGGTGAACATCCGAATCCGGATCTGGATTCAATAATTTTTTAATTTCCGAAGTGATTCTTCACCATTGAGAGATGGGGTCAACAACGATTTCCACCTACAGCAAGATAGTTCAAAAAAAGTTGTGGATGTTTTTTGTTTGTTCTTGTGTCCATTTCCAAGCTGGCCTCCAAATCCAGTCTCCGACAGGACATCCTCCGTCCTGCAAAGTCTTTCCTTGGCACACCTGAGCGACTAACCTCAAACAAAGCTTTCATCCACAGCGTCTGCCCCCCCCCCCATTAACCGTCCCCAAGACCCCATCTCTTTTCAAGTTTTCACTTCTTCCTTCTTGAGAATTTGTGACCGTGTCCATCTTGTCCACCCCCAAGCCCTCATTCTTTCCCACATTACTAACTTGTCCAAGTCTCCCTCTATTTTGTCCCTCATTCCACTGTTACTTTGTTTCTGTTACGTCCTTATTTGTTCTATGTTCTAGCTCCTCCACGAGCCTCGACGTTGCTTACAAAAATAAATAAATGCTCAGAACGTTTTGTAACATTAAATAATAATCCGAAGGCTTCACTCTGGGTCACGTTGGGTTTCTGGGCGAACAGACGTGTTCAATACCTCGTTTAATTTACCTGGAACATGATTCATTTAAAAACACCTCGTTCGCACATTGTCCTGATTCATCTCGACATGCACAAACACGTTTTTTTTTTTCCATCGGATGAAAGCACGCGACCTTGCTTCGACCAATTGGGAACTCGTTCACTGTTCAAACACTGATTGCACTCTTCGTGTGGTTGCATCACCGGCCAAGCGGACTTTCGAATGGAAGGATTTCACAACACAAAGGATGTTGTTGATGAAGCTCGAGTGAGAAAGGATGTAAAAAGACAATGGAATCAAATTTGTAAACAACATGACGACATTGGAGAGAACCGGAACAGCGTGGATTTACACCTGAAGCTTACTATTTTACGTGGATTTACACCTGTAGCTTACTATTTTACGTGGATTTACACCTGTAGCTTACTGTTTTACGTGGATTTACACCTGCAGCTTGCTGTTTTACGTGGATTTACACCTGCAGCTTGCTGTGTTATGTGGATTTACACCTGTAGCTTACTGTTTTACGTGGATTTACACCTGCAGCTTGCTGTTTTACGTGGATTTACACCTGCAGCTTGCTGTTTTACGTGGATTTACACCTGCAGCTTGCTGTGTTATGTGGATTTACACCTGTAGCTTACTGTTTTACGTGGATTTACACCTGTAGCTTGCTGTATTACGTGGATTTACACCTGTAGCTTGCTGTTTTACGTGGATTTACACCTGTAGCTTGCTGTTTTACGTGGATTTACACCTGTAGCTTGCTGTTTTACGTGGATTTACACCTGTAGCTTGCTGTTTTACGTGGATTTACACCTGTAGCTTGCTGTTTTACGTGGATTTACACTTGCAGCTTGCTGTGTTATGTGGATTTACACCTGTAGCTTGCTGTTTTACGTGGATTTACACCTGTAGCTTGCTGTTTTACGTGGATTTACACCTGTAGCTTGCTGTTTTACGTGGATTTACACCTGTAGCTTGCTGTTTTACGTGGATTTACACCTGTAGCTTGCTGTTTTACGTTGATGTACACCTGTAGCTTGCTGTTTTACATTGTGAGGTGTCGATGAATTATGTTGGTCGGGCTGGCATCTCATGTTACATCGGTTCGTAAAGGTGTGAGATTTTGGAGCGAGCGTTCACCTGCGTGCCTGCAGACGGATGGTGTGGCACGGCGGCTCTCCGAGAGGTCCGACTTCGTCATGTTCCTGTTCTCTTTGCTCTCCGAGAAGCACGCTTACCTGCAAGCAACTGCCGTCATGGTGGTTGTTTTGTGTGCAAAGAAGGTGAGTTGTTTTGCTTGGTTTTCTGAAGACTCTCAACCGGATTGGTTTGGGAAAGATTGACTTGATGCATTTTAATGCGTTGCTGAGTAACTTGAGTTCGGCCTTGTTGTATTTTCTCCTTATTACCATCAGTTTATATTTTCTCCCCTTTTTCCCTCCACCCTCCTATCCCTCTCAACTATCTTCATGTTTCATGTCTTAAAATATAAATTAAAAAAAATACAACAAAAATCTGCTTAACAGAATCTGCTTGTGAACAGAACAGAAACAGAATCAGACTTAATCTGCTTAACAGAAACCTTCCTCCTTCAAGATGTCTCTGACTCCCAAGTATCTCTCCCTGGTTACTCCCTCCTCCGGTATGACAGACCTGAGCCTCGTCCTGCTGGAGGAGTTGCTCTCTTCATCAAAGACTCCATTCCTCACTCTCCATGCACTGCCCTCTCTCCCCCACACCCCCAGGAATACCTCTGACTACGGCTTCCCCTCCACTCCCACCTCATGTTTATATGTGCACTGAACCGTCCACCAAACAGTGATGACTCCATTTACACCTCACCATCCGAAAACATGGACCAACTTCTCTCCTCTCATCCAAACTCTCTCTCTCTTCCTCATATGTGGTGACTTCATCTGTCATCATACCAGTTTGCCGAGGTGTGGGTACCTCTCTCACCTGACGTGGTACTTCAGCAAAAGATTTCTCGACTCATTGGGACTGACTCAATCGGTCAGCTTCCCGACCCGGATCCCAACCGCTTGTCGGATTGAGACGAAATCTTCACCATCGGTGCGACTACTCACGTATAATGTTTTAATCATAATTATTATTATATAATTATGATGTTATTTCAAAAAAAAAAAAAAACCTTCGAAAATCTTCTCCTCTGTAAGTGGCTGAACAGATCGAGGCGGAACTTCACCCGTGTGACCGCCTATCCATGAGGGACAAAAGGTTCACACATATGATGTCGTAGGTCACATGGTTTGGCAGCCAGATTTGATTTACTCTTAAATCTTCTGAAAATCTTCTCCAGAACAGCTGGAGAGATCGAGGGGAAACTTGAGGCAGACTTATTTAATTTTTTGATGTGTTTTTTTTATTTATTTGTAAAACGCTCACTTGGCTGTGTTTGTATGGGTTTGAGGGTAGAGGAGTATCAGCTGAAATGAGAATCCTACCCAGGTTCCTCCTGATGACTTCATGTTTGTTTTGTTTTTTTTGCTTGTTCGGGTTCCTTCTGATGACTCCAATGCAGGACTTCACCCATTTGGTCTTCCATTTGATTTGAATTCAACTTAATCCCATTCTAAATTAAATTTAATAATGAATAATAATTTTTAAAACCTCATGGGTCAGGGTGAAGGTCAAGGTGTCCAATCAAAGCGGGACGTCTTGGTACCCGGTCATCACTGCCGTCGTTCTGGGCAACCGCACGTCTCGTGATAAACTTGGCCCAATCGATTTGCACCTGCTCCTGTCTTGCCGTTTCTGACTCCACTTCCGGGTGAGGTTGTCGTACGGGTTATCTGAGAGTTAGACGCGTCCCTCTGATTCGTCCCCATATTCCCATGCATTCATACTTTTCCCGACCCAGTTCGTTGATGCGAGGCCCTCATTTTCACAATCAGGAGATGGTGCTTCTCGAGGAGGTACCAGACTTGGTACGTCTTGTGTCCAAGTTGGACCAGCACCGGTTTGTGAACTTCTGTCGTGCTGTCTTCGTCATGGTAATGGAGGTGGAGTCCTCCGATGATGGCGATTGCACGTCCTTGGCTCAAAACGAGCAGCTGCACCGGCATGCGGGCCCAAGTCCTGTCGACCTCAACCAGTGTGAGTACACACCAATAAAAGCCACACACCGTCTGCTTTCTCTCTCTCTCTCTCTTTTCAGACCCGAGATGCCGAGTTGGTCGGTTGTTGACATGCGTGCCGTCACCATTGGCCTGTTTTATCCCTTTTAATGCCGGGCAGAATACCTGTTTTTAATGTGGCCCGACAATTCCAAGGGTCGAAGTCGGCCAAAAAATCATGTTGATGGTGTTGTCTTTCAGCTGACGTTCGCTCGGTGTTTCCTGTGCCGCGGTGTGCAGCTGCACTCCTGAACATCCCTGGTTTTGTGAAACGCCTTTGCGAGTTGGCCACACAGAAATCATCAAACCCATTGACGGTCCTGCAGGCCGATGAAATGCCATCCCTGGAAACGCTCGTGGCATTGGGCGTCACGCCGAATGGCAAGGCCGAGTCGTGACAATGGCACAGAACAATGAGCTAAACAATTCTGATTCTTCAGTGTGCGTTGACTTGATTGAATGTTGGGCGGATATGCATTTGTTAAAAAGAGCTGAGCTGGAATTTTTTTTTTTAATATTTAATTATTTTTTTCCCCCCCCCTTTTGAAAGGTGTGCTTGTGAGTGTGTTGCCAGGATTGGTGTTGATGTTCCTCCCATAACTCGCGTAATGTTAACCAAGTTGTTCAGCACCGACAACGTTGTCATCACAAATTGTTTCCCCAAGTAAATCGCTTTTTCATCCTCCGTACGATGGAGACGACAGAATCTCGCGGAGATTGTGAATTAAATTATTTGTCGTTATTTAATTTTTTAGCGGTCAATTTGTGCATCGAGAAGAAGATAATTAATATATAACAACAAGGAAATCCAACATAGGCGGAGGCCATTCAGCCCATCGTGCCTGCACGAACACCACACTCATCCACCCACGCAAGATGCAAGGAAGAAAATGCGAAAAAAACTTTTAATTCATGAAAAAAAAAAGTTTTTCTTTGTTTGTTTGTTTTTTTTTGTACTTTTTTTTTTCTTCCCCTCAGGGGAGGGGGCATGGGCTTGGTTAAAAACACACATCAACCACACAACCCCCCTTAACAAGACCCCACCAACAGCACTCCATGCACAATCACCCATCAATACTCAAACTACCTTAAAGTCTTATCAACATCCCCAACCCCCTCTATCTCCATCCCTTCCAGGTACCTATCTAATTCTAATTTAAACTTATCTACTTTTTCTGCTGCCACTACTTTTCCAGGGAGGCCATTCCATGCTTTAACTACTCTCTGAGTGAAAGACCCCTACCTTACTACCGTCTTAACTCCCCTCTTCTTTACTCTCAAACTATGGCCCCTGGTCCTATTACAATCTACTCTGTTCAATGATTCATCTGTTGTTATTTTATCTCTACCTTTCATATCTCCTCATAACCGCCTCCTTTCCAGTGTGTAAAGCCCTGTCTCCTTCAGCCGCTCCTCGTCGCTGAGTCTATCTCGGCCCGAAATCAATCTAGTAGCCCTGTGCTGAACCCTCTCTATGGCATCTCTGTCCTTCCTGAATTGTGGTGACCAGAACTGCACACGATATTCTAGATGTGGCCCTCACTAAATTCCTGTACAATGTTAACACCACCTCTTTTGATTTATATCATTGATCCCCCTCCTTATACAGCCTAACACCCGATTTGCTTTACCTATAGCTCCCTGGCACTGTGCTACCCGCTGACCTCCTGTATCTGTAACCACCCCCAGATCCTTCTCCTGTGTGACACGCTCCAAAATTACCCCTTACATCCTGTAATCTCTATTTTCATTGTTCTTTCCCATCCCCAACACCTTTCACTTGCTCAGGTTAAATTCCATCTGCCAATCTTTTACCCAATCTATGCAAGTATCATTACTTTCCTGAATCTGATCACCACCCCCTCTGATATCCAACCTCACCTCCAAGCTTTGTTTCATCTGCAAATTTGGAAAGCTTACTCTTTACCCCATTATCCATTTCATTGATGTAAATAACGAATGGTAATGCTCCAAGTACTGATCCCTGAGGTACCCCACGACTTACATCCTCCCACTCACAGCCACTCTTTGCTTCTGACCACGAAGCCAGTTTGCAATGCAATTAGCTACCTGACCAGTCACTCCACAAACCCTCACTTTGGTTAACAACCTCCGATGTGGTACCTTATTAAATGCCTTATTAAAGTCCAGATATACTATATCCACGGCCTTTCCCTCATACACTCAGACACTGGTTCAGAGAACTCGACAAGATTTGTTAAACAAGAACTTCCATTGGTAAACCCATGCTGACTACCATTAATTAGTTTGTATTAGTTTAAATGGTTCCTCATGTGGTCTTTAATTAATATCTCCAACACCTTCCCCACAACTGAAGTCAAACTAGCAGGTCTATGGTTTCCCAATTCTTCTCTGGATCCTTTCTTAAATAATGGTGTTACATTTGCTACTCTTCAATCCTCCGGTACCTGTCAATGTATCACACGTAAAGACAACAACATCTGCAGATGTCAGTGTACTTTTTCCAAGACCCTGGTGAGCTGTTGAAAATATCCGTCAACATCTCGCTTACCTGCTCAGCCACCTCCATCGACACTCTCAGGTGCATATTATCTGGACCCGGAGTCTTATCTCCTCTTAGATTACCTTTACTTCCTCCACTCCAACCTGGATCTTCTGTAAAATCGCTTCCTCACCTCCTTGATAAATACTCTCAGCTATTGGCAATTCTCCTGACTGTTCTTGTGTAAAAGTTGAAGAAAAATACCTGTTTAATAAGCCTGCCATCTCACGTTCATCACGAACCACCCTCCTGGTGCTATTCCTCAATGGGCCCACACTGGTCCTGACCTGTTCTTTTCCCCTGATATACTCAAAGAGAGCCTTGTTATTATGTTTAATATTCTTAGCCCATTTCCTTCTCATGCTCTCTTTTGGCTTATCGAGTTATTTTCTTAACTTGCCCCTGTTTACTCCGATAGTGATATAAATCTAACTCCATTCCTGATATTTTAAACCTAATAAATGCCTTCTGCTTCTCCTGAATAGTATTCCTGATCTCACTGATCAACCACCCTGGTCTCTTTATGTTTCTAGTTTTACACCTCATTGGAATGTACTTACTCTGCACTCCACACATTTGGTCCTTAATGGTTTCCCATTTCTCTGATGCTGATTGTCCTGTTGTTGGAGTCTCCCAATCTACATTACTCAACTCTCTCCTCATACCCTCAAAGTTTGCCTTCCTGAAATCTAATAGCCTTACCCTACTATCCTGAACTCTAACCCTCAACAGAATCTTTGCACAAACCCAACCTCCACCTCCTCCACCATATTGGGATCTTTACTTAAAAGGAGGTCTAACACTGCACTCCCCCTCGTGGGCTTATCCACAAACTGGGTTAAAAAGCAATCCTGGAATAAAACAAGGAAATCCTCATCCGCTCTTCCCTTTCCCTGTTCCTGGACCCAATCTATCCCTGGCAAGTTAAAATCCCCCAAAAGAAATACTCTTCCCTTACCACGTGCCCTTTTGAATTCTTCATGTCCTCCTCCTTCCTCCTCTTCCTTCACACCCGGAGCCCTATAAAAGCATCCTACCAGTATCTTACTGTTTTTACAATCTCTAATCTCTACCCGTACAGATTTAGGATCAGTTATCACAATTGGGCTTCTCGCAATCACTCGAGGATGTTACGTCCCACGGGATTTCCGTGGGACGCGTCTCGCCAGATCGTGAATCGAACGTCGGTATAACTCCGAATCCATCCATCATCGTTTGGGATATCGTGCGACATATCGTGTTGGTCACACTCACCTGATTTTGTGATCTGATCAAACATGGCGGACTGGTAGACTGGCGGCTATTATAGTTGTAACCGTACGTGGGCTCGCCCTTTAAGTCCATTTTACGTCTTCTTTCGTAATTCCTTGTTCAACCTTGAAAGGCAGTTTGATGATCAGCATCACTTTGAGAAACAGGAAATGCTGGGATTTCGGTGAATTCTGGGAATTAGTGAAGCAATGTCACTCCGTAACGTTACGGAGTGACCAGTTTTATTCGAACTAATGTCGTCACGCCAACCGCCGTCAACTATTTACCTTCGCATCATTAACTAGTAACCAGGGGCTGTTGAAGTCACATTTTACTTGTTGTGGAATTTCCGCAGGCACCTATTAGTTATTAATCATCCACCAAATGATGCCGAATGGGGGGGGGGGCACTGTTGACCTCGTGCCTCAATGTGTTTGCAGGTTTAAACGATTATAATTTGCTTGAAATATTATTATTATTATTATTATTATCTCCACGTTTAACCTCCATTATTGCGGTGAGCACGTCTCATTGAAAGCCGAGAGGTTGTGGGTTCAAATCCAGGAGAAAGAAGCACAATTAAAGATTTGGATCCGCAGCTTCCGGGAAGCAAGCTGGTTGCAGGACAATCAACATGATCGCTGCTGTATCGTTGGGAAAAAAAAAAAATCTAAAGACGTTTGGTAGGAGGGTAATGTGCCTGGTTGATGTTACAAAGTGAGCCATTCCACACTTTGTGGTTTGCTCTTTAATGCCCTCAGGGTTGAGGTGACCTCTCATGTTCCACTCCAGAAAGTGCTGCCCTTCACATCATCGAAGCACAATGGACTGGTTCCTCTGCTGAGTATTCATGACTTTTGTTTTTAATCGTTGGACAGTTATCGAGGTCTCACGTCTGAACTTGTACATGCATCACACGTAAAGACAAGAACATCTGCAGATGTCAGTGTACTTTTTTCCAAGAATGACAAGGATATTTGTAGACATTGGACAACAGCGTGTGGTGTTTGAGTCAGGGTTCCTGGCATGAAGAAGCATCGATACAGATGGGGATGTAAAGCATACCAACCGAGGTCATCGGTCTGTTTATTTATCTAAGCGGTGTCGGGTTTGTTTTTTTCATTTCCCTGTGACATTGCTTTCTCTCTCTCTCTCTCTCTCTCTCTCTCTCTCTCTCTCTCTCTCTCTCTCTCTCTCTCTCTCTCTCTCTCTCTCTCTCTCTCTCTCTCTCTCTCTCTCTCTCTCTCTCTCTCTCTCTCTCTCTCTCTCTCTCTCTCTCTCTCTCTCTCTCTCTCTCTCTCTCTCTCTCTCTCTCTCTCTCTCTCTCTCTCTCTCTCTCTCTCTCTCTCTCTCTCTCTCTCTCTCTCTCTCTCTCTCTCTCTCTCTCTCTCTCTCTCTCTCGACAGAGCTGGTGTATCCGTTTGAGGGACATGTGCGTTACACGTTGCCGCGGTCCATGCGAACAATGTACGAGTTGATTTGCAAGAAGGAGATGTTGTCCATGCTCATCGTGCTCCTCACCGGCAAGCATCAGGACCGGGTACTTCCAGAAGAGCACGGTCGTGCCGTGTCGCCGTGACTCTCCGTGTTCGCCCTGCACGTCGTGCACGCACGTTTCCGACGTCCTTCCTCAATGTTCGTGTACATTGTGTCGCGCGTGACAGGTTCACAAGCTGCTTTCACAATTCCAACTCATCCCGGGACTGAGCGACCTGTTTGATGAGCTTCCGTGGAGGAAATCTGCACAACCGCCACCATTCCCCAACTGTAGGTTAAACCGGGTGAGCTGGATGCCTCGTGTTTGTGTTTTTAAAGATGGCCGCCCTCCATCCATCCCTCATCGTTCGGTTGTCCTTTCAATTCGCACTCAACTTCCCCTTTTGTCCGCTTCGCTGCATTTACTCCGTGTGCTTCCTGTCGAGTTGCGTTCACCCCGCCAGCTTGTTCCTCTTCTTCCTCATTGTGTTTTACATCTGTCTTCACCTTTTGCTCTATTGTTCGTGAGTTTGCCCTTAACCTTCTGTCGTCTCGCCCTTCCAGGAGCACTGATCTCCGGACACGTGACTTGCTACCTCGTTTTTTTTTTTATAATCGAAGGATGACGTGTACGTCACATGTTTTTTGTAATGTTTGTTCACCAGGAGGTGGCGCTGAAAATCCAGTTTCTACGTCTGCTGCACGTCCTCATTGACCGTCACGAGTAAGGACGGGCATCCGGGGTCGCGGGTCCGGGCGAACCGGTGGCAAATTTTGGGCCGGTTGGGCTGTGGATACCCTCCTCCTTCCATGTAACAATATTATTGCACCGAGGGAGTCGGCTGTTTTTACTGATTCCAGGCTCTCGCATTCTGTGTTTGTGTGTCAGGAACAAGTACTTGCTGTTAAACAAGGACGAACTTTCCGAGATCAGCACGATCGCTGCTCGTGCCAACATCCGTGAACCCAAGGCTCTCAAAGACGTTGACAGGTAAAGCGTTCACCATGGCGACTCAACATCATTATAACGGCAGCAAGCCACAGCAAGCGCTTATCTACCGTTAGGGCTTTCCTAATCGGAGTATCGCAGGTTCGTTGGATGTCATACGCAGATATAAACACAAGGAGTAGTGTTCATACAGAAGCTTGCGGCCATTTATCCGTTCCCCAAAAAGCTCAGCGAAAGCTCCGAAGAGCTCCCAAAAGCTCCGAAGAGCTCCCAAAGGCTCTTCGTGAGGGAATGATGTTGTTGTGCTTGTCGATATACTGACCACTCTAATCCTCCTTGACGAGTAGTGATTGTCGACAAACTGACCACTTTAATGGTCAGGACTGACATGACAATGACGTTGAGAGTGTTTTATCATGTTATTGTTGCTGGCCTTTGTTGCGTTGTGATGTTTATTTTCAGGAC
The DNA here is from genome assembly GCF_056783735.1 of Eptatretus burgeri. Taxonomy (NCBI): domain Eukaryota; kingdom Metazoa; phylum Chordata; class Myxini; order Myxiniformes; family Myxinidae; genus Eptatretus; species Eptatretus burgeri. The sequence continues at coordinate 764,649 of NC_140981.1, forward strand.
GCTCGTTTGTCGAGGGGACAAAGGCCTCCTGAAGAAAGTGATCGAGGTGATGAAGAACGAGTCACCGGGTTTTCTTTTCAGGTGAGCTCAGGATTCGAGTGCGGATGTCAGGTCGACATGATCAGCAGACGATGTCTCCGATTGTTGCGAAGGTGAACACTTTGTGTTCGCACTGTTGTTGGAAGTGAGCGAACTTGTCGGCCATGTTGGAAGAAAGGAAAACCTTTGGACCGCTGTTATCTCTGAAAGCGCTCCGTGGGAAAAATTGAAACTTGGCACAAGTGATGGATTCCCCAGATGGGAAGTGTGATTTTTTTTTTTGATGAGGTCATAGGGGGCTTCGTTATGACGTCACAATTACATACGTCGAACGCTTTGTCCTATCAGTATGAGAATTTTTGAGGTTGATCTCGGGCAAAATTGTATGGTGGGGGGAGGGGGATAATGACGTCATCGGTCACGTGGTTTGGCAGCCTTTTTTGTTGTTTTTTTTTTAACATAAAAGCCTTCAATAATAATAATAATGCAGGTGGAGGCAGATCTGTCGACATCGCGACTTTGATGAGTGTCCTATTTATTTTTAATGTTTGGAGTGATTAAATCAAATTTAAGTGATTTAAATTTGACACTGTGGAGGCAGACATCATTCAGTGATCCTGTAGTTTTAGTCTGTGGTTGAAGCTTATTAAGGACGGATGAGCGGCCAGGGACCAGCTTGTCTGTCTTGGGAGCGTTCATGGACAACCGATTTTTGATTTCTGAGTGACAAGATTTTTAAGTTGTGGAAGTGAGTGAGTACTTCATCAGGTTAAATGGACAGTCGTTCTGGATATCATCAGTATGGCAATGAAAGCTGGTGTTGAAATCCCATAAAACTGTACACCAAGTGGACGTCGAGCAAGAATGGATGAACATTGGATCCTACTGGAGCACTGACTGGTACGTGAAGTGGGTCTTTTGGACAATTGGTAGCTGGCATTGTTTGCAGTGGATGTGCTGTACAATCTAATAAAAGATTTGAAGAATTGAATAACAGGACCGGTGATTGTCAATTCTTGATAGGGTTCGCCACCATCTGCTTGAGCAGCAGCGTCCAGAGCAGTCAGGCTTTACACCAAAGAGGTCAACGATTGACCGTATCCTTGCTCTTCGTGTCCTCACCGAATGCAGACGAGAGTTTCGGCAGGGGCTGCTTGCAGCCTATGTTGATCTCTGTAAAGCGTTCGATTCAGTGAATCGGGATGTCCTCTGGAGGATTCTTGGTCTTCGTGGGGTGCCACCAAAACTGATTGATATGATGTTTGAACTCTACTCTGGTACTGAGAGTGCTGTGAAGTGTGGTGGTACCATCTCTGACTTATTTACAGTTATTACTGGAGTTCGCCAGGGGTGTGCACTGGCCCCCACACTTTTCAGCACTTGTATGGACTGGATTTTAGGGAGGATGTTGGAAAGATCAAGCTGCGGTGCATCGTTTGGGAATGGCAAGATCTCGGACCTTGATTTCGCAGATGATGCAGTCATCCTTGCGGAGACTTTAGACATCCTCTTGGGGGCCCTCGAGGTGCTGAAAGAGGAGTCGGAGCCGCTGGGATTACGGGTTTCTTGGGTCAAAACTAAGATCCAGGCTTTCGGTGACATCTTGGATGCTGCTGTCCTGTCTGTGTCTGTTTGTGGTGAGGATGTTGAGGTCGTGGAGAGATTCACTTACCTTGGCAGTGATATTCATGTCTCTGCTGGCTGCGAGTCAGAGGTCAATAGACGTCTGGGTCGGGCCTGGGGAGTCATGGATTCACTGGATCATGGGGTGTGGCGCTGCCGGTACCTGTGCGGGAGGACGAAAGTCCGAGTCTTCAGGTCCTTGGTACTTCCAGTCTTGCTCTATGGATGCGAGACTTGGACTCTGACCAAGGATCTGAGACGGAGACTTAATTCCTTTGGTACCAGGTCTCTTCGGAGAATCCTTGGCTATCGCGGGTCTGATTTTGTGTCCAACGAGCGGTTGCTGAGAGAGACTCGGATGAGATTTGTTACCTGCATGGTCCGTGAGCGTCAGTTGCGGCTGTATGGACATGTGGCTCGTTTTCCTGACGCTGATCCTGCTCACCAGATTCTCTTAGCGAGGGAGTCTCGTGAGTGGAGGAGGCCAATGGGCCGACCACGTGCCTCGTGGTTGCAGCAGGTTGACCAGCATCTCAAGGAGATGGGGATGGGCCTGGCATCTGCCTGGGGGAAGGCCAGACGGAGGCCCCTGGAGTATCGGCGGAAAATGGACGCAGCGACGCGCTGTTCTGGCACATGCTCCCACACCTGACCTGACCTGATTGTCAAGTGTCGTTGTCTGTGTCAAAAACAACTTCTCGGGCCAGAAGCATGAAGGAGTCTAACGATACTTGGTCGTCTGAGACCTTCAGGTGGGCAGTCTCAGTGCTGCGTAACTCAGACTGAAAGGATTCTGAAAGGGAATCCGGGTGTACGTACTCCAGAAGCTAATTGGCAAGAGCATGTTCTCAAATCTTGGAAATTTAAGGTAAAAGAGAAATGGGGGTTAGATTTTGGAAAGAGAAATGTCCAATGGGGGTTTCTTTTTAAAAAAGGAATTTTTTGTTTTTTATAAATGAGGATGGAATGTAGGTACATGATGGGGGAAGTGAGGAATGGTGAGAACCTAGTGAGGGTGGGTTTTGGGAAGACAGTCAAGAAGAGAAGTAGCGGAGGATGTGGAGGAGGTTGGGGTTGAAGGTGAGTTTGGTTGAGTCGGAGGATGTGGTGGAGGTTGGGGTTGAAGGTGAGTTCGGTTGAGTCGGAGGATGTGGTGGAGGTTGGGGTTGAAGGTGAGTTCGGTTGAGTCGGAGGATGTGGTGGAGGTTGGGGTTGAAGGTGAGTTCGGTTGAGTCGGAGGATGTTGGGGTTGAAGGTGAGTTCGGTTGAGTCGGAGGATGTGGAGGAGGTTGGGGTTGAAGGTGAGTATGCTGGAGTCATGTCAGGAAAATAAATAAATAAATAAGGATGCACATTCTCCACCAGTACTTTCCCCTGCTCCCTCTCTCATCTTGCTCCCCCTCTCCCCATCCCTCCACCAATCTGCCCTCATGAGAGATTTTCCAGCAGAAGTGTTGCCTATCAGGTGAAAGCTTCAGGTTTGTCACGCACCCAACTTACACTTCACGGTACAGTGCTGTTACACCCCTGACAGGTCTTGGTTGACTCAAGCTGTGGAGAGCTTCCTCGGGGAAGAAACCTCTTTTGTGGACCAGATATTTCTGCTGAATGTGGGATTGCTGGAGGTACGCGCGACGTCCACGGAACTGCCATTTTGGTCGCTTTCAGGCGGTGTGATTTTACCATTCTTCAGTTTGTCCTTTGCTCTCACTTGGAGTCAGTGTTTGATCATAAAGACGAGAACGTCAAAGCGGAGGAGTGTTTCAATTCAGTAGCTCGTTAAAAACATCGACACACTCGTTCATCGTGCCACGTTTTGTGATGAAGTAGTTTCTCTGTACTTCCTCCCTCTCCCTTTTCCCGTGCACACTCAGCACATCGTCTCTTGCATCATCAACAACGAATCCTACACGAGGCACATCAACTTCAACCTGCTCGGCAAGCTCATGAAGTTCAACGTGGAAGCCTTCCGGAAGTTCGACACGTGCGTAGCCACGGAAGAGAGGGTGAGGCGTGCGTTCACTGTCAATCTGCTTTTATACCTGCACACCAGTTGTAGTTGACCATTTCAATCATGACCGTGTCCTCCTTTATTATCGGAAGAGAACATTTGCATGCATCCATTAATCGGAACGTCAGATCGAAAACCGATATCTTTTCATTCCCCGTTAACCCGCTTTCACCCCCAAGCCCACCTCCTTCCAAATTTCCAGTTGTTCCTTCCTGAGAGTTTGCTTCTGTATCCACCTTGTCCACCTCGTACATCCTGCCCTACCATTTTTTTCTCCCCACCTCCCTCATTTGTCCACGTCTCCCTCGAGTTTGTCCTTCAACCCTGCTGTTGGTGTTTCTCCTCTCTGTCTCTCTCTGTCTCTCCATCGCGAGTGCTGATCCTTTTGTTCTATTGCATCCTGATCTGTTAAGTGTTCTAACTCTTCCACGAGCATTGACTTTGGAGACAAATCATAATAATAAGTAAAAAAGACATAAAACGTCACAGCCCTTGTTGTTTTCGTAATCTCTCTGTACGAAGTTAAACGGCTGGCCCATGTTTATGGACAGCTAAAATGGCCGCCAGTCGGCCATCTTTGATCAGATTGCAAAATAAAGTGAGACGCACGTGTACGCCATCATGCACTGTGCTTGTACCAAGCTTGAACAAAATCGGACCATGCTTGTCGAACAAATGGTTGAGGACGTTCTCAACATCAGGTTTTTTTTTACATCTAAAATGACCACTGGTCGGCCATCTTGGATCTGATCGCGAAAAAACAATGACGTGATGGTCGCCAGTCGCCCAGATTGGATCTAATCTCGAAAAAGCAATGACGTGATGGTCACCAGTCGGCCATCTCGGATCTGATCTCGAAAAAACAATGACGTGATGGCTGCCGGTCTGCCATCTTGGATCTGATCTCGAAAAAACAATGACGTGATGGTCGCCAGTCGGCCATATTGGATCTAATCTCGAAAAAACAATGACGTGATGGTCACCAGTCGGCCATCTTGGATCTGATCTTGAAAGAACAATGACGTGATGGCTGCCGGTCTGCCATCTTGGATCTGATCTCGAAAAAACAATGACGTGATGGTCGCCAGTCGGCCATATTGGATCTAATCTCGAAAAAACAATGACGTGATGGTCACCAGTCGGCCATCTTCGATCTGATCTCGAAAGAACAAAGACGTGATGGCTGCCGGTCCGCCATCGTGGATCTGATCTCAAAAAACAATGACGTGATGGTCGCCAGTCAGCCATATTGGATCTAATCTCGAAAAAACAATGACGCAATGGCCGCCGGTCGGCCATCTTGGATCTGATCTCGAAAAAACAATGACGTGATGGTCACCAGTCAGCCATATTGGATCTCATCTCGAAAAAACAATGACGTGATGGTCACCAGTCGGCCATCTTGGATCTGATCTCGAAAGAACAAAGACGTGATGGCTGCCGGTCCGCCATCGTGGATCTGATCTCAAAAAACAATGACGTGATGGTCGCCAGTCAGCCATATTGATCGTGACGCAATGGCCAATCTGACGAAAACAATGATGTGATGGTCACCAGTCAGCCATATTGGATCTGCACGCCGGTCGGCCATCTTGGATCTGATCTCGAAAAAAACAATGAGTGATGATCTGATCTCACCAGTTGGCCATATTGGATCTAATCTCGAAAAAAAACAATGACGTGATGCCCGCCGGTCCGCCATCTTGGATCTAATCTCGAAAAAACAATGACGTGATGGCCGCCAGTCGGCCATATTGGATCTAATCTCGAAAAAACAATGACATGATAGTCACCAGTCGGCCATCTTGGATCTAATCTCGAAAAAACAATGACGTGATGGCCGCCAGTCGGCCATATTGGATCTAATCTCGAAAAAACAATGACGTGATGGCTGCAGGTCCGCCATCTTGGATCTGATCTCAAAAAAACAATGACGTGATTTCCACCAGTCGGCCATATTGGATCTAATCTCGAAAAAAAACAATGACGTGATGCCCGCCGGTCCGCCATCTTGGATCTGATCTTGAAAAAACAATGACGTGATGGCCGCCAGTCGGCCATCTTGGATCTGATGTCGAAAACAAATCACTTGTGTATGTATACCATCATGTGTTGTCTTTGTGCCAAGTACAAATAACCTCGGTCCACACATATCCGAGATACGGTTGCGGACGCACACACAGACACGAAAATCGAGATCAAATCCATAAGTTTCGGTCTAAGTCCAACAGGGGCGAATGATGCCACGGTGGTGATGTGTTGCTTTATTCATCCGTGACCTTGATCTTCTGAATTCTTACTCATTCGCGTCGTCCGTATTGTTTTGGTTGGTTAATTGCTGATGGGCTTGGGATCCTCGGATCCTGCGTTCAAATCCCACTCAGCTGTTGAATTAATACCAGGTGGGGTTGACTCTGCCCGTCATCCTTCCGAGGTCGGCAAAAATGAGTGCCAGCTTGCTGGTATCGTGTGTCGGAGTGGCGACCCGTCCAGGATTGAGTCCACCAGCCAAGGAGACTCCTCAGGCAGCACCAACGCTCCGCCAGAGTGTGGTCCCGATGGAGGATGGATGGATTGCTGGTGTATTTGTTTGTACCCGTTGATCGAAGTCGGCACGGTACATGCACGGTGGTATATTTTAAACACTGCTACACATACAAACGGTACTTTTCACTCGTGCTTGCAGTTTGGCGTGTTCATGCAACAGGTGAACAGTTCCTTGGTGGAGTCCAACATGTTCGTCCACTGCGTGGCACTCTCTCTTGAACGCTTCCTGGGCAAGGCGGACGATTTTAAAGGTGAAGTGCACAACTTCGGTTTTGAAGACGATTTGAAGGATTTTGGATTGCCACTTCCCAACAACGTAGTCGAATGTTGATGCAAATTGGGCAATCGTGTCGTCTTGTCCCCATCGTCGGATGTGCCGCTTGTGTGCAGTGCTCGATGTGATGACCTCCTGCCGACTGCTCACGTTCATGGCGAGCATCGACAACCAACTGTCCTTCCTCACCAGGCTCATTGAAATTGTCCGAGTGGAGGTTCTCACAAAGGTTAGCTCTCCTGGAGGAGACTCTCGGTCGCTCGTCTTCGTCGCCATCGGGGTAACCTTCATTCAGAGTTGAGCCGTGATCTGTACTACGGCCCGATTGGTTCCCCTGGTTGTGACCGACACGATAGAGTGATTTTATCCCTCCCCAGCCCCCCCCCCCAACTCCCGTTTTCACAGCATTTGCAATTGTTGTTGCGTGCGGTGAACAGGAGGACGTGAGTTATCTCAACACCGGCCTCACATTCCTCATGCTGGCGTCGCGTAAAGGTGAGCTTCCGGTATACCTGAACGCCCTGCGAGAAAAGGAATATGCACAGAACAAGCCGGGATCTATACTCGGGAAGTTCCAGAGCTCACTGCGATTTTGGAAATCTCACTACCTCGGCAAAGACAAGGACAGAATGTCTTTGGAGAACGTAAGGCCTTGCGGAATCTGTTGACTTGCCTTTTCTTTGTTTATAAATGCTTGGCCAACCTAATCTGTGTGCTCGGACGTCTTTGTGGCCTTTTTGTTTATTTATATATTGTTTCGGATACGTCGCTGGGTCACGGGTGGTCTCTCTCAGACCCCTTCCCGACCTTTGACCCGGAAGCTGAAGAGCCACGGATCACTCCGTGATCCAAGAGGTTGCTCACACGCCATCTGAGAAGGCTAAGTGTGGCAGGGTCCCTAATCCCCTCCCCCCTCCCCCCAGATGGGGAACCACACTCTCTGAATGGCTGCAGAGACTGTTGTCCTTCCAGCAGGTTCTCCCATCTCAGCTGAGGAACTCCAGTTCTGTCAGAGTGGTCATTGGGTTCTTGATCTGCTTCTTGCGCAGTTGCTCAGTTTGATCAGATGGCCAGCTCTCGGAAGGGTCTGGGAAGTTCCGTATTCTTTCCATTTCCGAATGATGGAGGTCATTGTGCTCTTGGGAACTCTTTTTAACCTTCCCCAGATCTATACCTCCTCACTATTCTGTCTCGGAGTTCTACGGACAGTTCTTTGGACTTCATGGTAGAGTTTCTGCTCTGGCATGCACTGTCAACTGTGGGACCTCATCTAGAAAGGTGTGCTTCTCTCTAAATCGTGTCCAATCAATTTAATTGGCCACAGGTGGACTCCAATCAAGGTGTAGAGACATCTCAAGGATGATCAAAGGATATTGGATGCGCCTGAGCTCCATTTGGAGCGTCGTAACAAAGGGGTTGAATACTTTCTGACTCAAGACATTTGAGCTTACGTCCCCAGACCTAATTACGTCCTGGCACGTTCACCGCAAGGAATTGTGGGATATGTTTGGGGGTCATTTTATTTCGATCCGAAAGACGATGGAGTTGTTTCAACGGGTGGGGATATCGTCAGTGTTAGTTTGGTGTCTGATGATCACGCACAACCAGACAGATGATCTGCGAAGCGATTTGACCTCCTCACTTCCCGAGCTCACGCATGTTGTCGCTGTTAAAGTGTGCTTGCATGTTCTTGGAGCACAGCTATCGGAAGTAGTCATGACATGACGATACCAGGTGACTTGATGACACATTATGTGACGACACCAGGTGACTTGTATCCTTGTCGATGTAAAATGTTGAGAGAATATTGGTTGTTTTTACATTTGTTTGTTTGTGGTTGTTTTTTTTTAACCAGGAATTTTGAGTCAGTATTGTAGTTTTAGCTTTACATAAACACTTCATGACGTCATTGAAGGGGGTTTAAGCCTCGTGATTACCTTGCTTTTGACCTCTCCTATCAATACCCACCCCTCCCCACCCCCGTTTCAACCTCCTCCCCACAGAGTTCCTCCATTTGCTTTGAGGAGTGGAAAAAAACCGTCGAGTTGCTCCTCTCGCCGGATCGACAGGCCTCTCATTCCCTTTCGGGGTACATCGATGAAGCGTACGTCGAGACGGACGACACGGACTTGCCCTTTCACCTGACCCATGACCGGACGCGCGTTGCCCACAACACACATGCTGTTTGTGGAGACGAGCGACTTTAAAATGGACCAATGAAGCTTTTGCATCGGAATCGTTGAGATACGAGTGCCTGGTGCAAGAGAGACTGCAGGAGCTTTGCGGTTGTTTTGATCTATAACTCTGGTACACATATATATATATATATATATATATATATATATATATATATATATATATATATATATATATATATATATATATATATATAATCATCTGGGGTGCCATATCAGGAGTATGTACAAAGAGAAGAATGATTGTCTGACACCCACGTGTGCACCCGGCGGAATGCTCTTCGACACGTCACGTGTTATGGTTTGAGGTTTTGAACTTTCGCCGATGTACATTTGAGCTTTTTGAAGTGAACTGTACGTTACAGTGAGCTTCCTTTGTTTTCTTGTCAGGATTACAATCGGAATTAAATAACAATGATAAAATGTTTCAGTGTCTTCAACTTTCATGCTCCACAATCTATGATGTCAACACAGCAGCACGCTGCTTCCAATGTGAACTTATGTTGTATTAATAAATTATGTTAAATGAATAATTTTAGGAGTATTTGTTTCTTTTGAAAATTTTGGAATAGTCGGCTGACGATGTCTGGGAGCTCATGCTGGAAAAAGTGGGGCAACAACTGGACACCAGGCAAGCAAAAGAGGGAGGAAACAAAGTAACCAGCCAAAAAGGGGGGGTAGAAAAGATCATGGCTACGATGGGGGATGATGTGAGATGGTGATGCACTTCCTGCTTGAAACACTGGAGGGAAGAATGGTGTTGAACGGCCTGAGGAAGGCGGTTTCACGTACAGCAGAAAAGAGATGAGGTTTTTTTTTTTGGACACCTTGTCAAGGCTCGTATGAGAGCTAACACACAATGCACAGCAAGGGGGGCATGAGACAAGAGGGGTGGGAGTGGGAAGGACAAAACAGTGGGGAACAGAGACATTAGGAGATCTGTGGAAGGGAGACGGATGGGGCCGGGAACATGGGGGATATAAGATGGACATTACTGGGACTTTCAGGAAGGAAGGCAGGGAATTTGACAGAGGTGGGCTTGGCGTGGATTAACGGGGGTCGAAAAGATCAAGGATTTGGATAAGAGGTGGTGGTGAACAGCTGTTTTGAAGGCCTGGAGGGAAGAATGGGATTGAACAGAGTGTGAGAGTTTTTTCCAAAGGTGGGGAAAAAAGAGAAATGAAAGAGTGAAGGTGAGCAGTGATTCTTGATTTTGGTAGTTTTACCAGAAGGGGGTTGCTGGCGGACCTTGAGCGCCCTCTGGAAATATAGGGGGGGCATAGCTCAGACAGAGCAGGGGGGGCAAGACCTGAGAGGAGACGGTAGAAGACAAAAAGACCACCGACGTGCCTGCGGTGAGAGACCCAAAGACTCAGCCTCATCACAGGAGATGGCAATGATCCGAAATGCCGAGGTTTCGACAGCGTGAAGCCGAAATAGGTGGGAGGCAAGAGCACCAGCCCAGAGGGGAGAGCAGTACTCCATCAGGCTGCGGACGAAAGCTTTGTAAGTGGTCAGGAGCTCAGGTGGGCCGAGGAAGGACTTTGCACGATGGAGGATTCCCAGTCGGGGACTGGCTTTTGAGGCCAGGTTTGAAATGTGGCTTTCCCAGGAAAGGTAATGGCAGATCGTGAGACCCAGATGCTTGAAAGAAAGGACTTCTTCCAGAGGATTGTTGAGAAAGTGGATGAGGGGTTTTTCTAAACGGTCCTTTCGGAGAGACAGAGTGAGAGTGTGAGGTTTGTCCGGATTGAAAGACATGTTCCACATGTTGGACCAGTTTGTGATTTTCCCCATATCTGCAGTGAGCGAAGAAGCTGCTGCATGCCGGTCTGAGGGATGACAGATGGTACGGCAGAGGGTGGAGTCATCAGCAAAGAGATATAGAGGATTTTGCAGAGAGTCGGAGAGATCATTGATGAAAACCAGAAAAAGAACAGGGCCCAGAACGCTACCTTGAGGAACTCCAGCCTGAACAGGAAGAGGGGATGAAAGAACTCTATTTAGGGCCACACATTGACTGCAACAGGAGAGGACGTCTGTGAGCCATGAATGGAGATGGCTTTGGATACCATCGGAAGAGAGTGTGGTGAGCAGGGCAGGATGCCAGACCATGTCAAAAGCACGCGATATGTCGAGGGATATGGCTCTCATCTCATGTCTGGCATTGAGGACCTCCATCCATTGTTGGGAGAGCTGAAGCAGCCTATCCAGGGTGGAGTGACCTGGTCTGAAACCAAATTGATGACCAGAAATCAAGCCATTGGAGAAGAGGAAGGATTTCATGTCTGAAGCGATGATGGATTCCATAACCTTGCTGATGATTGGGAGAAGGCTGATTGGTCTGGAGTTGCAGGGATCTGTTTTTGCACCTTTTTTGTGCAGGGCAGTAATGTTTGCTGATTTCCAAGCAGATGGCAGATGACCTTGAGCAAATGAGAGGGCGAATAAAACAGAGAGAGGGTGAGCAAGAGCAGAGGAGCAGGCTTTTAGGACACGTGGGCTGATGCCGTCTGGACCGGTTGCAGAATCTGAGTCGCGGTTTGACAACAAGCTGTCCACCTTGTCAGGAGAAAAGGACACAGAGTCCAGGGACAGTTGGGTGCGACTGGGTAAGGTGGGTACAGAAAGCGATAGGTGTGGGAAACAAGATTTCGATGCAATCACGGAGTTTAGGCATTCAGCCTTTCAAGTGCGGTATCAGCAGTGCAGACATTTGAGGTAAGGGAGGGGATGGAGGGGGAGCATACACCACAAACAGATTTGATTAAACGCCACCAGGATTTGGAAGAGTGAGAGGTTTGAAAGTTCAGACTTGAGCTTAGAAAGGTGCTGTTTTCTTCCTCTCCTGAGGGTAGATACACACTTGTTCCAAACTTTATGGAAGGAACTGAGATTACCCTAAGTTGGGTTTGCTTCCCTTGAGGCAAAGGTAAGTTGTTTCAGGACAACTGCCTCACCACAAGCTTCATTGAACCATGGGCGGGATGAAGGGTGGGACAACTGAAGACGAGAGGGGATAAATCTGTGCATGAGGGAGAGCAAGTTTCTTTGAAAGAATTCCCAGGATGAGTTGATGTTGGAGAAAGTAGCGATAGGAGACCAGTCGAGAAGTTTGATGGCTGCTTGGAGACCCTGCCAGTTCTCTTGAGTGGAATGCCAGATCGACGGCGGTGAGGTGGTTCTCTAATAATAGCCAGAGAGATGTCCACTTTGACAAGGACGTGGTCAGAAGAAGCCATTGGAGCGAAGGAATAACAGCAGATATTGTCAGGGAAATTTGCAAAATCAGATCCAGAAGAGAGAGAGTACCATTTATTGAGATCCGGATCGGGAAATTGACCGATTGAGTCAGTCCCAATGAGTCGCAGAAAGCTTTTGCTGAAGTGCCATGACAGGTGAGAGAGGTAGCCACACCCAGCCAACTGGCATGATGACAAATTAAGTCACTACATATGAGGAAGAGAGAGTTTGGATGAGAAGATAGAAGTTGGTCCATGTTTTCGGATAGTGAGGTGTAGATTGAGTCATCACTGTTTGGTGGACGGTACAGTGCACATATAAACACGAGGTGGGAGTGGAGGGGAAGCCGGAGCCAGAGGTATTCCTGGGGGTGTGGGGGGGGTGAGGGCAGTGTATGGCGAGTGAGGAATGGAGTCTTTGATGAAGAGAGCAACTCCTCCACCAGGACGAGGCTCAGGTCTGTCATACCGGAGGAGGGATTAACCAGGGAGAGATACTTGGGAGTCAGAGACGTCTTGATGGAGGAAAGTTTCTGTTTGGCAGATTATGTCTGGTTTGTCAGTGGCAACCTGTATGGAAAGATCTGAAAGGTTTGAGCGAAGGCCCCACAGGGAATTGCAGCACTCCCAACTGTACTGGAGATAAAGGCCTTGTACACTTTGAATTGTTTGATTTGAATTGTTGACTGAGGGTACTGATGCAGTCAGTGCCCTCTGCTGATTTGGGCAGGAATTTGTAATTTGTTCATGGTGCCGGCGATAGCTCTCCTACTCTTCACGAAGGACGGGCGGATTATCGCACCCTGAATTCGTTCATGAGCCAGCTTGGTTTTTACTGACAACGCAATAATGACGTGGCAGTTTCTGTTTTCACGAACTCGATTTGCTGAAACCTAGAATCCAAATCCATAAATCTGATGTCTTCTGCAGGATTTGAACCCACAACCTCATGGATACCAGTGCAGTCTTCTCCTGCAGAGAACATTGGGACAAGCATGTGTGTGTTTGTGACAGTGTGTGTGTGTGTGTGTGTGTGTGTGTGTGTGTGTGTGTGTGTGTGTGTGTGTGTGTGTGTGTGTGTGTGTGTGTGTGTGTGTGTGTGTGTGTGTGTGTGTGCGTGTGTGCGTGTGTGTGTGTGTGTGCGTGTGTGTTTGTGTGTGTTTGTGTGTGTGTGTGTGTGTGTGTGTGCGTGTGTGTGTGTGTTCACTCAAATTCTTTGCGATCCTCATTCCCTCCCTAACTCATTCATCCCTCCAACATTCCAGTCTCTCCTTTCACACCACGTACACACACCATTTGTTCGCACATTTTCATGTCCATGAAAGATCATCAATGATCGATGTTTGCAGGTGCAGGGTGGTTCAAAAGTCTTGGCACTGTTTCGATTGTGTCTCAATTGAACATTGTTAAACGTTATTATTATTTAATTTTCAGGCTGTGTTCTCGAAAGTCGGGAAATTGTCTCCACCAAGCTTCATGAGTCTGGAACACAATGTGTCGTACGAAGCACGACGACGAAGCGAACTGGAGGAATGGTACCCTGAGATAAAGTGTGTGATCAACACTCGGTGGATTTCAAAGTGAGAGACCCACCGAGCAAGAACTGTCTTCTTCCCAACGTCAATAAGTTCCAGAAAGTTCCGGAAGGAAGGCACTGTTCGCAATCTCGAGAAATCCGAGAGAACGAACACCGGGTGTGTCGAGGCGGTGACACGACACGTAACTAATGCTTCAGTCACATTTGGCTCGGCGGCCGTAGGGTCCAAAAAATCTACGGCCACTAGCAATTATAGGGCGGCCGCAGTATTTCCACGGTCACACAATGTAGCAGTCACATATGTTTTTATTTTTCGGGTAGCCACACGGGGTATTTAGATATTGTGGAGACCGAAAACGTGGGGATGCCGAACGGTCTTTGATTTGATGTCGCACGGTGACCTTAGGGCCCCCCTGCGGCTGCCATAGAATTTTCAAGGCAGACGCAAGGTAGCCTCAAGGTGCCCGCAAGGCGACCGCAGGGGGGCCCTAAGGCAAACGTAATTTTTTTTTTAATATTTTTTTGTAATTTTTTGGGGGTTGGCAAAATTCATTTTTCATTGATAAGAGCCTACGGCAGCCGCACGAATAACGCAAGCCCACCGTACGCCCTACGTACGGTCGACGTGGAACATCTACGTCATGGCTGCGGCTTGTTGAATTGCTACGGCCAACCAAGAAATGAAAAAAGTAATAACTCAGCGCTTTAATTCCACGGAGACCCCTACGGCCTGTAAAAGATAGCCATACGGCGTAGGGCCACCCTGAGGCCACCTCAGAAACTCTGCAGCCGCCGCACGTTTCTGTCAATTTAGGGGGGGGGTACGGCCGCCGTATCCTAGCCGTAGAGCAAATGTGACTCATGCTTGACAGTCCGAGGACATCCTCTCGTTGGCGCTCACAAGAGCTCAGTCGTTCGCACACTCCTGTCTTTGGGATCCTGAGGCAGCTCATGAAACGTTCTCAAACACACTCTCACACACACCAACGACTAGACGTAGAAGTTTGGCGACAGGGGGTCATGTCCTTCAAGGCAGAGCACGTCTGGTCACACCATTCCCCCATTCCCCAGACGTCACTCAATCCGCTGGACTGGTTTCGGTGTGGCTACGCGGAGGACAACGTTTACAAACACAGCTCTTGTAACATCCGGCATCTCAAGACGGCTGTTGAGGAGTGTGTGAGGAGGTGACACAGAACTTCTCCGTCGCTTGCCCGGAATGCCGTGCTCGCACCAAACAGGTCATTCATGCCGCCCCACCATTGTTAATCAAAGAGCCAAACAAGAATCCCCCAAGTCTCTCCTTCCTGATGGGCGATTGTTCATTTTGAATCTTGTGTACTTTTTCCAAAATAAAACGGTACCTATATGCAACATGGTAACGATAACAAACACGAACATGTTACCCTCCTTTAAACACAAATCGGGACTTGGTGAATGGCCCATCCACAACGGATGGGGGAAAGGTGTTCACCTGAAATTAAGGTGCACGGTTTCAGGTCGTCTCGTTCACCTGAAATTAAGGTGCACGGTTTCAGGTCGTCTCGTTCACCTGAAAGAGTGACGGAGGTGCTGCGGCGCCTCGTTTGCATCGGGACAGGGAAACCGTGCTCCGATCGTTCCTCGGGTACTCCGACCGTGCCTCCGTCGATTGGACGAGCACGTATAACAAACAATGCCAACGTCACAATTGGAAAACAAATAATTATTTCCACCAACGCCTTCCATTTCTCTATTTATTTATTTATTTATTTATTTAAACACCCAAGGGTCCGAACAATTGAAGGTTGTTTGTAACAGCAGTGGATCAGCAGTTCATTAACCAACTGTGAAAACTTTCACACTTTGCTCTGAATTCCAATTTTAAGGCCTTCTTGGCATCAGGAAAAAAAAATCGATGAAGAAGACAGAAGAAGAAAAACAAGAAGAGGAATAAGAAAGGCTCAAAGACTTTTTAAAATGTTAAACATGACGTCAAAACAGATGTTCGTAAAATAAGTTCAAACTATTAACAGAGTCATGTGATCAGCAATGGAGAAACTTTCTTAACTTCACAGTTAACTGAACTCCAAACTGGCACAAAAAAGTGGGCACAGTACTTTCATTCGTCCCGAATCACTGACCTGGCAAGGGGATACCACAGGAGTCGGTGACTACCCCTTCCCGCAAGTTTTTCTTGAGCTTCGCCAGCACACGCTTTGAGGTCATGTCGCCTTTCAAGAGCGTAGTGAAAGTGTTGTCCATCAGCTGTTGCGGTAGACATTGTCGCAATGCCTGTCGGGCCCTATGGGAGAAGACAGGTGTGTGAGAGACGAACTACGGCCACAGGTTATGCACGGTGAACCCTTTTCAAACAAACTGAGCGTCAAGTGCGTTCCCCAACAGAGCCATGTTGCACTGGTAGTGAATTGTGCTGCCCTCGTGACAGCAAATACAGTCGTGGCCAAAAATGATTGTCACCCGCACACTTTATTCAAATAACTCACAACTTTCTCCATAAATAAGTTAAAATTAACAAAAGTATTTTGTTTCCACAATTCTACATTTCACTGTTCATATTACAGAACCTTTGTTTTTGATTCAGAACTTAAAAAATCCTTTTAAATCAGAAAATACAATGAAATGGCATTGATAAAATAATACCATCGCAACTGTCTCCGTGCATTATACAACAAAATCAGACCAGCCGCACTCAAGGACGAGGATGCGGATCGTCTGCATGGCATAGCCTTTGTTGAGCTGGTGGTATTCATGGAGGACGAGGAGGCAGACACTCGCCTGCTTCTACATGTGGCAGATGCTGTGCAGAAGGGTATCAGTAAGGTGGCCATACGCACTGTGGATACTGATGTTGTGGTACTGGCTGTGGCTTCATTCAACAACATCAATCCTGACGAGCTGTGGATAGCTTTTGGTACTGTATCCAGCTTCCGGTACATAGCTGTTCACCAACTGGCTGCCGCCATGAACCCAAGACAATGTGCGACTCTCCCCCATCTTCCATGCCCTCACATAGGGTGCGACACTGTGTCTTCTTTCGCTGGCAGAGGGAAGAAGACTGCCTGGGAGATTGGGAAAGTGTTCCCACAGGTGACTGATGCCTTTGAAGAACTCTTCGGCATGCCAAGTGATGTCAGTGAGGAGTCAGTGTCACTGCTGGAGCGCTTCGTTGTGCTGATGTATGACCGCACCAGTGACACCATGGAAGTGAACGATGCGAGGAAACAGCTCTTCGCACACAAGTCTAGGGCTCTAGAAAACATTCCCCCAACGCAGGCAGCACTCCAGCAGCACATCAAGCGTGCATCTCTCCAGGGCAACTGCTGGAACCAAACTCTGAATCCTGAATCCAGAGTTACCAATCCCATCTGACTGGGGCTGGACAAAGGAGGCCTCTGGGTGGCAGCCTCTTTGGACGACACTGCCAGAAGCATCAAAATCTTGCCACGAACTGATCCACTGCGGCTGCGGGAAGGGATGTACCGGCCGCTGCAAGTGCACCAAGGCTGCACTCAAGTGCACTGCATTATGCGCATGTTCGGGAGACTGTTCGGTGCAATCAGACACCTTTATATTTATGCGTCTATGTGGATAATGTGTGTGTATTACATGTACCGGTATGTACTATACGTGTGTCTGAGGTAACTGGCCTCACTGTACTTTAACCTTATAGACTATGTTCAGTGCACATTGAAAATTAAGGTTGCACAGATGATCTTACAACACGATTTCATGCAAGCTGTTCTGGACACCACAATAACCTAAATGTGTATTTCAATAAATTTGTTTTCTGACGTCACTAACCTCATTTAAAGGCTCTCCAGAAGATAAAGGGACCAACACATGGCAACATACCTTTTTAATGATTTCCCAAAACAGACAAACTGCACCAGAATCGTGAAAAAATGACAATTTCAATGTAATTGAGGTCATTGACCTCTCACTATCCTCAGAGGTCAAATCTGACTTAACTCCCAATCTGAAAATGAAGCTTATGGTATTGTACTAACACTGGTAAAAATTTCATGCTTTAGTCATAAGTTGCACAATTGTTATGATTATCTGCTGCACTGGAGCAAAGAAAGCACCAAGAAAAGTATCGGCTGATTGTGAGACCCAGGAGCTTCCTCAAAAGGATTGTTTAAAAAGAAGATTTTTGTGAGGGAGGAGGAGGAGGAGGAGGAGGATGGCTGTCAGACGGTTCTCTCAGGAGAGAAGAGTCAAGAGGACATTTGTCAGGGTTGAAAAACAGATTCCAAGGACAGTATTACACAAAGAGCTCCTGATTCGATCAAGGTCCACACAGAGGGAAGACGCTGCTGCCTATCTGTCTGTAGGATGAGAAATTATCTGACGGAGAGAGGAATCATCAGTAAAGAGATGATGGAGGATTTTCCACGGAATCATAAAGACTACCGATGAACACGAGGAACAACACGGGGCCCACAATACCGCCATGGGGGCACGACCTCCTTCACAGCACGTTCATCGTCCTCCGATCGAGGTTATCATCCGGGTTGTGACGTTTCCCTTTGAGCCGAACACCACAGAGTTCACGTCAGACACGTTTGGAAAGAACCGCCATCCGGACACGTCCAGACAGAGAGAGACAGGGAGGTAATCTGAGGAGATTTCTCTGAGGTTCGTTTTCCTGTCAGACTCGAGCGGCAAGGCCTCGCGAACTCTTTAAAGAACACCTCAGATGATTTCACAAAGGGGGAGAGAACATTAAAAAAAAAAACTCCATCGAACTGACAATCCCACGGGATTTAAATAATTCATCGATAAACTCCATTGAACTGAATTTAAATAATTTATTTATAAACCCCGATGAACTACACAAGGTCCTGTACGTGTATTAATACATCGTGTGGAGAGTAATCCGTTATAAATGTGTTTTTAATCCGAATAGACATCGTCCCTGTAATTCACGGAGCCTCGAGCCTTCTCCCTCGATATTAAAGTGACATTTCCATAGCAACCACGTTCCTGTAACTCGTCTCCAAGGAGTGTCACGTGACCCGCAGGGCGGGCGAGCGAGCTCGGGGGTTCCCGCTCCGCCCACTGCAAGCTCCGCCCACCGCTCATCGGCTCCAAATCATTCCATTGAAGGATTTAAGTGGATACCGTAACGTACGGGACATTGTGCGATTCATCTTTTCAAATATTCCCTTCATCTGTTTGAACAATTGTTCGTCGAACTTCTTGTAATTGTCTTTGTCTTTAAAAGCCGGCTCAGCGAAGAGTTCCAAACATTTCTTCACAATGTTCATGCCTGTGGTGAATCACCTTGGCCTACCTGTGGTGATTTCACCTGGAAAGCAGGTTTTGTTTGAGTGATTGAGAAATTCTGCCTTTCTGTTTGATACAGTACAAAGGTGGAAGGTTTGAATCAACATGCACATCATGAACCGTTCAGTGTACGAGTACTCGCTCTCTTCCATGAGCCTCGACTATGTACAGGAAAAAAACAACAACAAACAAACTGTCACCCCGGTGTTTCCCAAGCCAGGTGAATCATCAATGTGTGTCCCATCCCTCGGACGGACGTTAAACGGGATCCCCCCATCAGCTGGTGGATGTTAAAGATGCCAGTGTCCTTCACGAAGAGTCGGCGAGCTATCGCCGACACCCTGAACAAATTACCGCCCTGACTTCCCGACCCGGATTGTGTCGTCTCTTCGTAACTGCCGCAGCAGCACCGACGCTCTCTGTACGTGACGATCGACGATGATGCTTTAGTCGTCACATCTTAAAGGAGATTTTGGCGGGAACTGCATTCCAAGGTCGTTCGTTGCACTCGTCCATCACTGTCCAGCCGTCATGACGTCATCCAGACGAGCGCGTGGACATTTCTTTCATCAATCGCACATTTTTTTATTCGTTCGTTCCGAGAATTATCTGCTAATTTTATCGTTTTAAAAAAAAAAAAATTACATTTATTTTGAATATTTAATTACTTCACACGGCCCTGTGCTGCAGCCGGAAGTAAGCGGTGTATGGCGGCAGCACTGTTCAGTCGGGCTGGAATTTATGCTTTCACGTTCGGTTCGAACTGCAGTACATTTTGAATGATGTAAAATTGAAATGTAAAAACATTTTAAATATGAGGTACATTTATTTATTTATTTATTGATGACGTTGTCGTGCTTCAGAGAATCAGGATTCGAGTCAAAAACCGCGAAGGCTGACGTCATCGTCTCCTGAAACACGTGAGGTCCCAATTCCCGCCTTTTCTGCGCTACCTCATCGCATGAGAAAGTGAAAAGCGATTTATCGAACGGCTCCAAGAAGCACTGGCGGTCAGGACTCGCTGTGTGAGGGAAGCGAATGATGAAGTAAATGAGGGGAGCTGAGGAAGAGGAGGAACTTCGCGCGGGAAAGTGTGAAAGGAGAGTTCGGTTCGGGGACGACGATCCTACTCGTTTTTTTTATGTCATTTTTCAGAAATTAAACAAAACCATTGAAGAATGATTGTTTGCTGAATGTGATTTATTTTTTAATGAGGTATTAATTTTTCCAACTTGCACCTCCTTTACCTTTTTTTACCTCAGGATTGCGTCGGATCCAGTCCTTGGTACCGAGGTGAGGAGACCTGAGGTGGAACTACTCGTGGAATCTTCTTCAGTGCGTCCACCCCACGATCTCCATCTCCTGTTTTCCCATTTATTATTTACTTCCTCCTTCTCTCCTTCCATTCCTCCTCTCCCTCTCCAGAGAGGATCCGATGAACTATTTTGTGATTCTTCTTCTTCTCCAAACCTCTCTGCAATGACGGCAGTGGAAGCTTCCGGTAGGATTCTTCTTCTTCTTCTTCCATTCTGCTTTCCCACTCTCTCTCTCGCTTCGCCTCTTCTCCCAAAAATCAGAAACTATCTCTTCAAACATCACCTCCATACCCCCTCCGACTCTGTTCTTTCTTCCAGATTGTGAGAGCGTGAGTAAAACACCCAAGACCTGTGGTCAAGCGGCGGATCTTCGTCCTTCGAGAGTCCTTCACCTGCACAAGTTACCTTGGAAAGTCAAAAAGGAAGATGTTATCGCGCTGGCCTCTCCTTTTGGGAAGGTGACGAATCTACTGCTGCTGGAGAGTAGACGGCAGGTGTGGTGATGGTCTTTCATGGCTGGTGAACTCGCTCTGAATGGTCATTGGTGTGTAATTACACTTAAACAGCGATTTCTGATAACTTTACATTTCATGGGTAACCTCCACTTTTATCACTTGTTTGCCTGTCCTGGAATGTCACTCGTTTGACCTGACCCTGAGCTCCTTGGACTTTTGGTTCCGCACCCTGAGCTCGCTGGAGAAAAATCCGGCCGCTCTGCTCGATACTCCGCCTTTAAAATCCACCTTTAACCCGGAAGGGTGTGATGTAAAATAAGAGTAAACGCACCTCGCCGGAGGATCTCGGCTATCATGGAGGGCATTTCCGTTCCCATGAGACAAGAGTTGGTAAAGTTTTGGTGAAAAATGTTAAAATGTCTATAATTATGTCATGACCTTAAAACGAGGTCAAGGTCCAAAAAAAGTCAACCCTGCACATGTTCTGTTCACATTGTTGATGCAAAATGTAACGAGAAGGGCACTCGGTAGAGAGCATAGCTCCGCCACGCAATGCCTGATCCATGAGAACATATCTGGCCCAAAATATTGTTACGAATTTCGGTCCGCCCGGCGTGCGATCGGCCACGTAACTCAAATCGCGACCGCGTCGCCCACCGGAACGGACAATTCAGTCGTGACCCTCCGTGGAACTACCGCCAGGAGCTAGTCACGGGTGGGTCTTTCGGCCACACCACAATCGTGCAAATCTGCCACCCGCGCAGGATAGGGTTGTTCGCCAAACTCGACCTACCTAAGTACCTGCGCGGGTAGTTAACCGGGCGATCGTACCTCGCCGCTGGCCGGCCTAGGACACGAACCACTTAAGCGGTCCGTTCCGTGCTTCAGTGATAACCGAGCGGTGTTATCGCCGGCCCCGACGGACGTGGTTATTTACCGGGTGCTTACACCCCTCTACCAATTCCTTCCGTGATGCAAGATGGAACTTTCAAACAAAGGAAAGGACGCAAGGAAACGGGGAACCGATCGACAAGCACATTTATTGCACACTCATACATTTATTATACAAGCACATATGCAGTCAGGAATGCAAAACACGAACATGCACGGATACAGAACAAAAGCAAAACAAAAGGTGCTACGACCGTCTATAAGCAATTATGTACAGTCACTTATACGGTTTTACTTACGGGACTCGGCGCCACAACACGCATTCAAAGAAGAAGCAAGAAAAGACCTCCTCATAGACAAGGGAGTCAGACTGGGCCCGTGGGCCTAATGCGCGTGGAACCTGGATGAGCGGCTAGGTCCACGAGACCGAAGGGTCTTACCCGCGCCCTCGTGGCGCGATGGCGGGCAAGCCGCAATGTCAGCGTAGCTGCGCCTGGCTTCGTGCCCCTGGCGTGGTCGGTGAGCTCTCTCCGGCGTTCCCCGCCTGCCTTTCCCGTCGGCTTTGAGCTCCGTCTCTCGACTTGACTGCCCCGCCGACACTGCACTCGACTTGACTGCCCCGCCGACACTGCACTCGACTTGACTGCCCCGCCGACACTGCTGCTGCCACTCCACTGCTCCCACTTTTCCGCGCTCTCCAGACCCTCCAGACTGCCACTTTTCTGCCGCGAGCTGCGCCATGCTCGCGCCTATATAGCCCGGGAGAGGGGCGTATATGCAGATTTGTGGATCACAGCGGGTTCGGGGGCGGGGCTATGCCACCCGATGCTCAGTCATTGGGCGGATGAAAAGGGGGCGTGAAGCATTCCTGATCCGCTTTTTGAGGCGAAAGGAACGCATTCACAGCCCATGGCACGACGTGTGGTAGAAAGGCGGAGGTGGTGGGAGTTTGGTTGTTGGCGGGCGTCGTTTGAGAATGGCGGTGAAGCGATGTTTGCGGGATGGAGTTGTTGGGGTAAAGAGGCGAAGGTGGTGGTGTTTCGGTGTCGTTGTTTGGGGGAGTTGTTGGTGGTGGCGATTTGGTTGTTGGGGTATGATTGGTCCAAAATAATGATAGAGAAAAGAAAAACGGCTAACTCAAAGGATCGCAGCCCTGTGAACACGGAAATTCCCTTTAAACAACGGTGGGGAAATCTCACTACACAGATACTTATCATCATAACTGATCTAAGGTCCTTTATGGTGTATTGCGAATTTCCACAGCCGTAACAATATTTTGAGATATCGTGCTTTATATTGTTTTTGGGCCGATCTCTCAATGGTGAAGAATCACTAAATAAATTAAATAATTCTTGTGTCATCCGGATCCGTCCACAAATTTTTGAGATATCCTGTACAGACAGACAAACAAACAGGTGTGAAAACAACCTCCTTCACCTACGGTGGTGGAGGTAATTACGAAAATTGATCTGGCTTAGAAATTGATCCGGCTCGGAAATTGATCCGGCTCGGAAAATGATATGGCTCGGAAATTGGAACGGCTCGGAAATTGGAACGGCTCGGAAATTGGAACGGCTCGGAAATTGATTCGGCTCAGAAATTGATCCGGTTCGGAAATTGAAATGGCTCGGAAATTGGAACGGCTCGGAAATTGATTCGGCTGAGAAATTGATCCGGCTCGGAAATTGAAATGGCTCGAAAAATGATACGGCTCTGAAATTGGAACGGCTCGGAAATTGATTTGGTTCGGAAATTGACACGGCTCGGAAATTGATACGGCTCGGAAATTGACACGGCTCGGAAATTGATCCGGCTCGGAAATTGATCCGGCTCGGAAATTGATCCGGCTCGGAAATTGATCCGGCTCGGAAATTGATAAGGCTCGGAAATTGATCCGGCTCGGAAATTGATCCGACTCGGAAATTGATCCGGCTCGGAAATTGACATGCCTTGGAAATTGATACGGCTCGAAAATTGACACGGCTCGGAAATTATTCCAGCTCGGAAATTGACACGGCTCGGAAATTGATATGGCTCAGAAATTGATATGGCTCGGAAATTGATATGGCTCGGAAATTGGAACGGCTCGAAAATTGATCCGGCTCCTTAATTGATCCGGTTCGGAAATTGACACAGCTCGGAAATTGATCCGGCTCAGAAATTGGCACGGCTCGGAAATTGATCCTGCTCGGAAATTGATCCTGCTCGGAAATTGATCCAGCTCGGAAATTGATCCGGCTCAGAAATTAATCCGGCTCGGAAATTGATCTGGCTCAGAAATTGATGTCTCGGAAATTGATATGTCTCGGAAATTGATCCGGCTTGGAAATTGATCCTGCTCAGAAATTGATTGGCTTTGAAATTAGGAGCGCAGGAAGAATAAATAAATTTATAAATAAAGGTGATATTCCTTCCCGGTATCCATCAGGTTTTATCCAAAAATAGCCGGAGGTACTGCTTTCAGCAGGTATACGGATACCATCCGCCGTTATGGAGAGCCGACGGTTTAGATGGATGTTGGGATGTGAGGGAAATGCCTGTGGATAGTTTCTGGTTGTGTTGTTGATTTGTACTTTAAGATGACTTGCGATCTTGCAGGCGTTCCTCGAGATGTGTTCGGAAGAAGTTGCCACGGAAATGGTGCGTTCTCATTCGTTAGTTTCTTTCCACATCCGGGGTAACCGCATTCACCTGCAGTACTCCATCCGTAAGGAGGTGAAGATTTATAATCCAAGTCAACAAGCTGTAAGTTTGATTTCTTTGTGTTGATGTGAGCTCATGTTTATTTCTTCCTCCCCCACCTTGCCCCCAATATTTCGATCTTAGTCTCTGACCGTGTTTATGTTCCTTGTGTTTTCCATTAGAGAGCAAACGCTGCACTCCAGACTGTGAGTGGCGAAGTCACTTTGGAAGGTGCATTTGGAGATGCAGCACCAGCTGTTCATGCCAGTCCTGTTCTGCATGTCTTTGTAGATAATTTGTTCTTTCCTATCAGTCTGGATGTTTTGCACCAGGTACTCCAAGGGAGGATGAAGGACTGGGGTGGGTGGGGGTTGGGGTTTCTTGTAACATGTCTCGTCACTGAACAAATCTTTTCTTGATGAATTTTCATTTCGACAAAGTCGCCGGAGGCATTATGTTTTTGGTTGTCCGTCCAGCTGTCCGTGTGTCCGTGCGTCCGTCCGTGATCAGTTTTCTTTGTCATGATAACTTAAGAACGGCTGAACGGATCGAAGTGAAACTTGGTACAACTATGTATAATGATGTAAAGATGAACTGATTCTAGTATGGGGGGCAAGAGGTCAAAGGTCAGAGGTTATGTTCTGTAAAAATTACTCTGAACATTTAACCTGGTGTTGGCTTAGCGGTTCGGGTGGTGGCTTGGAATCCTAGCGTCCTTAGTTCAATCCCCGTTGGCTGCTGAATTAACACCAGGGGGTTGACTAAGCCTGTCATCCTTCCGAGGTCAGCGAAATGAGTACCAGTGCAGCAGCCAAAAGGCTGCACACGAAGGGAAGGGGGTATTGACGGTTTTATTAAATCTGGTATCGGCGTGGCGCAGGCATGATGGGCCGAATGGCCTCCTCCCGCGCAAAATTTCCTTGTAAAATCCTGTTACCACGATAACTTGTGAACCCGTGATGGGATTTTGACCAAACTTCATATAAGTATATCTTATAATGCAAAATAGGGAGGCCCATGTGCGCTTATTAGCTTATCTGGAATTTACATTCCAGATAAGGTGTTGTCATCGGACGCTGTACGTCCGTCCTTCTCCTTTTTCGACTTCTCCGGTCAAACCGCCAGGCCGATCCGGCTGAAACTTTGCAGCAACGTTCCTCTCCTGACTGGTAACGGGAATTGCAAAGCACGTTACGGTCACATGACTTTTAAGTCGGTCAAAATGGCCGACTTAGTAAATGTCTTCAAAAATCTTCTCCAGACCCACC
Organism: Eptatretus burgeri; assembly: GCF_056783735.1. Lineage (NCBI taxonomy): Eukaryota > Metazoa > Chordata > Myxini > Myxiniformes > Myxinidae > Eptatretus > Eptatretus burgeri. The sequence continues at coordinate 790,021 of NC_140981.1, forward strand.
CGTCAGAATGATACCAAATTTGGGTTCTAACCTTAGGCCAGGATAGGGATGTTAAATTGCCGATCACGTGACCAGAAGTTTGTCAAAATGGCCGACTTCGTCAATATTTGGGAAAAATCGCGTAAACTCCTTCAAAAATCTTCTTCTCCATACCCACGAGTGAGAATGCTACCAAATTTGGGTGACAACATTAGGATAGGGTCTTCATGTTAAATTGCGGAGGTCATGCCAATCACATGACCCGAAATGTGTCAAAATGGCGGGATTAGTCAAATTTTTGGAAAATCACATAAATTCCTTCAAAAATCTTCCTCACCAGACCCACCAGTCAGAATGCTACCAAATTTGGGTTACAACATGAGGCCAGGGCCCAGAGAAGCTTCCGGTCCAGTGTTCCTATTTTTTTTTTCATACGTGCTTGTATTCACACATACGCTTATTATCGAGATTCTACTGTATGTCAGGATGGAAAAATATTTTTAATGCTCACATTTCATTCCGGTGTTCATTTCATTCCGGTGCCCATCATGAGTTCCCTTCCAAACATCCTTATTGCCTTGAGTGAGTCACTAAATCATTACGACAGGGACTTTCTGAATCAGGGAGGTCGGTGGTTCGAATCCTGACCGAGGCATACCAAAAACTTTAAAATTGTTCAGAGTGGTAAATATACCCTTTCTTGATGCTCAACATTTAAAAAGTACAGCACGGACATGCAACCATCGCACAGGCTTGAAATGTCCAACGGCTTTTACTTCTGGGTTGAAGTTACTTCTCAGGGAACTTGTAATATTCGGGTTTACTGGGGGTGTCCAGAGCAGGAATAATGGAGGGAAGGAATGTTGGATGTAATGTCACCGACCTTTCAAACCGATTGATGAGGTTGTCAGCTCGATTAAATGATCGGTGATGTGGAAGAATTTTTAAGATTGAGGACTTTGAATTTGCTTTGCAGATATTCTCCACGGTTGGAACAGTCCTGAAAGTCATCACTTTCACGAGAAATTACCAGTTTCAGGTACTCCTGCAGTACGCCGATGCTCAGCATGCTCAGCAAGCGAAATTTGTGAGTTAATCCAAATAAATATACACCGCCTCTCTACCATTCCCGTGTCCGCCCGATGAATCCTTGCATTTTGAACTTGTCTCTCCGTTCCACACAGTCATTGAACGGCCGGAACATCGACAACACCTGTTGCACACTCCGCATTGAATCTTCCAACGTTTACGGTTTGAACGTGAAATTCAACAATGATACGTCCCGTGACTTCACCCGCCCTGAGCTTCCTCAACGTGGAGGAGTTGGGGCTGTTGCTGCATTTCAACCTGCAACGGTAGTTGCTGCTTTCGGTGAGAGTGACCTGATTTGAAGCTGTTGGAACTTCATTTTTCGAACTTCAGCATTTGATTTCAGATGTAAAATGGCAAGTACCTCTTGTTCTTCGCTGTGAGTTTCTTATTATTTTTACTGTTTCACAGGACAATATGGAAGTAGTTTTCCAGCAGCGACTGGCTTCCCTCAATCTGGTGGGTAACTGTTTGTTGGCCGTGTTAACCTTCACTCACCTGGCCATACTGTCCTGCATTTCCTGCACTAAACAGCACTCTTCAGCGATTATTTATATCTGCTTCCAGGGCTCAATGGTCCCGGAATACGTTTGGGCCCCCCCGCTGCAGCTGCTGAAGTTGGAGTTATCGCCCCTTCTGCTCTTGTGGCTCCTCTCTCAACCGACAACTCTGTCCTCTTGGCTTTAAATCTGAACGATGAGGTGGGAGATTGAGGGATCATCGGTCATCGGATAGTTTGTACTTTATTTAAATAAAAGGTGAACATATTTGTACATGTGCATATGCATCATGTGATTTATACCTGGAAAACTTGGTGAAAAAAAACTTATTATTCTTCACTGGCTTGGTTAAGTGCGATGTGAGATAAACAACATTATAATCTTCACATGTGGTTACTGTTGACTTAACTATGAACACAAATTGGCTTCTGACTGCGGTTGTGTGAAACCAGCTGAAATTAAAATAAATAAACATGGACAAAAAAGTGTTTAAAAGAAAGAACACCACGAAGATGAAGAGAACATCTGCTTGTGGATTGATACGAGGTGTTGGATAAGCGCGGCCGTGGCTGGCGGTTGCGCGAGTGGTGGCCGCAAAGACTGGACATTTATTCCACTTCAAAATTCCCTTTCATTATTTTTCTTGTCCAAAAATGTTGCTTCCTTGATTGTTATGTTTTTATCTTTGTTCTTATTGTTGTCTTTTTGAAAATTTATTTGATTGTTCCATATGCTGACTGTTTCCATTTTCTCTCTTTTCCATCCCCATCCTTTTCTTCCACCTCATCCTTTCCCACACTCCCCGTGTCATTTATTCCTGAAACCTTCTCTCGACTTCACTCTGTCCCATTTCACCACCATGTTGCCAAACTCTGACCCCGTCCTCCAATTTTTTTTGTTGTTTTTTTAAACCTTTTTATTCCATTTTTCAAGGTGGTCACACTTCAAAGTTTATTTATCCTCTTTGGTATGTTGCCCAATTTCCATACTTTTACGATCTTGATGCAGCTCTGTATGCCTTGAACCATTTTTTGCTATTTTTACACTTGCACAACTGTTTTTTTAACTGCTGTTGTGTGATGGAAAACTCGTAACCTTACTCAAGTCGCTCCAGTCACGATACAGGTTGAATCATTTATTTAATACCAGTCATAGTTAAAACACCCCTTTTGAAGATAATTAATGGCCTTATTAAATTATATCGTTTATCAAGGTGTATCCTCGGACACCTTGCTCCCCCCCCCCCCCGCTGGGGTCTGAAGGCGAATCCTCGGACACCTCTCTCTCCCCCGCTGGGGTCTTAAGGCACATCCTCAGACGTCTCACTCTCCCCCGCTAGGGTCTTAAGGCACATCCTCGGATGCCTCGCTCTCCCCCGCTGGGGTCTGAAGGCGAATCCTCGGACACCTCGCTCTCCCCCGCTGGAGTCTTAAGGCACATCCTCAGACACCTCGCTCTCCCCCCTGGGATCTGAAGGCGAATCCTCAGACACCTCGCTCTCCCCCGCTGGGGTCTTAAGGCACATCCTCAGACACCTCGCTCTCCCCCGCTGGGGTCTTAAGGCACATCCTCGGACACCTCGCTCTCCCCCCTGGGATTTGAAGGCGAATCCTCAGACACCTCGCTCTCCCCCGCTGGGGTCTTAAGGCACATCCTCAGACACCTTGCTCTCCCCCGCAGGGGTCTGAAGGCGAATCCTCAGACACCTCGCTCTCCCCCGCTGGGGTCTGAAGGCGAATCCTCAGACACCTCACTCCCCCCACCCGCTAGGGTCTGAAGGCGAATCCTTGGACACCTCGCTCTACCCCGCTGGGGTCTGAAGGCGAATCCTCAGACACCTCCCTCTCCCCCGCTGGGGTCTTAAGGCGCTTCCTCGGACACTTCGCTCTCTCCCGCTGGGGTCTAAAGGTGAATCCTCGGATACCTCGCTCTCCGCCGCTGGGGTCTTAAGGCAAATCCTCGGACACCTCGCTCCCTCCATCCGCTAGGGTCTGAAGGCGAATCCTCGGACACCTCTCTCTCCCCCGCTGGGGTCTGAAGGCGAATCCTCGGACACATCGCTCTCCCCCGCTGGGGTCTGAAGGCGAATCCTCAGACACCTCCCTCTCCCCCGCTGGGGTCTTAAGGCGCTTCCTCAGACACTTCGCTCTCCCCCGCTGGGGTCTAAAGGTGAATCCTCGGTCACCTCGCTCTCCCCCGCTGGGGTCTTAAGGCGAATCCTTGGACACCTCGCTCCCCCCACCCGCTAGGGTCTGAAGGCGAATCCTCGGACACCTCTCTCTCCCCCGCTGGGGTCTGAAGGCAAATCCTCGGACACATCGCTCTGCCCCGCTGGGGTCTGAAGGCGCTTCCTCAGACACTTCGCTCTCCCCCGCTGGGGTCTGAAGGCGAATCCTCGGTCACATCGCTCTCCCTCGCCATTTTGTCTACATTCGCCATTTTGTTCGGCAAGTGTTATCGTTTTCATATGAGGAGCTTGGAGCGATTTCATGCATTATATGTTGCGATTTTCCACGATCTACTCTCACGGACTGATTAAAGCACATAATCGAAATGTAATTTGAGTTTGTAGGATCGGATCACGTGGACTAAATAACTCGAAATCTGGAGTGAAACATGAAAATGTTACGAAATTGGCTGTTTCGTGTTTTTTTTTTTGTGGGTCTGTGTCATTTCCAATTAGCTTTCTATCGCTTGCCAAGCCAACCGTTCCTGATCAACCATTTAATTGGAGTGCCTGCATGAGTGCTTAAGCCATTTGCCCTGCGCCTGACAATTGATTGCAGTACAGTTTTGTGTCCCGATCGGGACGTACAGTCGGCAGTTGCTACAAGGTAGAGGTACGTAGACAGCACACACGTACGTGGTACATATGGGTATATTTGGATCTGTAAAGGGACTCTCCACAGGTGTGTGTACACGTCTTCATACTTGGTTACGGGCACCGTGGTGGCAAAGTTTCATTCCATATCTTATGATGATGGTGGGTGGTGGAGGTTTTAACTTTTAACCTCAGCAGTCACCGTACGAGCGATCACGTTTTCCTTTGTCGTCGTGACCGTTTCTAAAGCAATTGGTTATTTTATATGAATCGGGTGTGCTTTGGAAAGGTTACGTGATTTCTCTTTGTGAGTTTCAAAGCAAAATATATTTGACAGCCCTCGATTTCCAAGCCGTTTACCGTGTTGACGTGTTTTCTAAATTAGAGCCAATTTTTTTCCACCCGTCACATGATGATTGGCAGCTGTTCATTCAGATTAATGTTTATGCAAATCTCCTTGAAACATCTATAAAGGAACGTTGTTTTTTAATTTGTGTTTTGAAATTCTCCCAAAAAAATGTGAAAACTACTCAAGGTTTTTGGGTTGTATCCAGTCCATACTGTACTCGGTAATCACACTGACTCCAAACAGCTGATGACAAAAAATTGCAGATGTCGGTCGAGCACTAATATATCGTGTGTGTGTGTGTGTGTGTGTGTGTGTGTGTGTGTGTGTGTGTGTGTGTATGTGTGTTTTGCTGATAAAGTATACCATATTCTCTCTGCTTACTCCCCAACCCCACCCTCTCCCTCTTTGTCCCATCCTTGCTCTACCCCCTCCAAGTACAATGCAGCACCCTCCTCCACCTCTCTGTCTCTCTCTCCCTCTCTGTCTGTCTCTCTCTCTCTCTATCTCCAGACATATCCAGACGGCGGATATCTCCAGATGTGTCCAGATGGACCCTCCCCCCACACTGCCTTACCTTGCCCTCCCCTCACGTTGCCTTCCCTTCCTCTTATATTCCTTCCCCTCCCTTCATGCTGCCTTCCCTTCTCCCACCCTTCCTCACTCCCCCACCCCTCCTCGTTTCCCCCTTCTTCCTCACACGCACACATCCTCACTCCCCCTCCTCCCTTCGTATTCACATCAGTGAAATGGCGGGTGGTATTTGCTCGTTTCAAATAAAGCCCTCGACAAGCTTTCTAACTCCAACGTCATTCGGCAGCCTTCCTGCTTCTGTCTCTTACGCTCTAATAATCCCCTTGTCCATGTGAATTCCCAACGGAAAATCCAGCAGCCGTGGCCTCCATGCCCATGGCTCATGCTGCGAGACCCTCACAGAGCCCACAGAAAACCTGCTGATATTCTGCAGTCACCATGCCCACCTCGGCCATGTTCCTACCACAAGCTGTGCACTCGGTACAGCACATCAGTACTGTGGTGTGTTTTGAAATCCCCACCGCGCCAGTGTGCCACGCAGAGTGCTCGCTATATCGTTTCACCACGTGACCCCTCCATACACGTCTTCGTGCCCCTGCCTCTCCGCCAATTTCTCAACTCAATCAGAAAAGGAAAATATTTAAAAAATATCATGTGACCGTTTAACCCTTTATTTACATGTAATGTTCTTTAATTCTACCTACAATCCCACACAGGAGTCTATGGAGATGTGCTTCGAGTGAAATTCCTACGACACAGGAAAGACAGAGCTCTGATTCAGATGTCTGATTCAGTTCAGGCTCAGCTTGGTAGGTTTGTATTTATTCGTTCTATCTTCACGATAAGGCCCAAGTGACATGCAGTTTTGATATACAGCAGACCCTTCCCATTGGCAGGGGTTACGTTCTCGAAACCCCCGCGTCGGGCAAAACTGCGATGTGCAAAGTTTAGACCTTATGGGGAAAAAATGGTTCGGGGAACAAACTCTCAAATGTGTCGACTTTTTAAACCCAAACTGCAGTGGTAACGAGAAGGGCACCCGGTAGAGCGCATACCACTGCAAGGCTGAATAGTTTATGTTTTGTATCCCACTGACTGGCCGGATCTGGATTCGGACCTGAACGAAAATTTCGTACCGATGGAAAGTGGTCGCAGTGACGCGCTGCTCCGGCGCATGCTCCCATACCTGACCTGACCTGGTCATGCATTTCACAGCAAAGACTCAACCATGGCACCGAGGAGCTTTAAAAACACCTTTGGGATAAAGTTGTGGAAAGGCAGAGATCAGGGGATGGATAGAAAAATATTTCAAAGGCCTTGATCCCTTGGAGCACAGTCAAGACAATCATTAAGTGGAAGGTGAATGGGACTATCAAGACCCTGCCGACATCAGGCCGTCTCTCCAAAATGGATTACCAAGCAATGAGGAGACTGATAAGGGAGGCCACCAAGAGGCTAACAGTCACTTTTAAAGAGCTACAGGTTTTTATGGCAAAGACTGATCACTGTGTGTATGTGACAACAATATCCCAAGCACTCCACAAGTCTGGCCTGTACGGTAGGGTGGCAAGAAGGAAGCCATTACTCAAAAAAGCCCACCTTGAGTCCTGTTTGAGGTGTACAAAAAAAACCACTCCGGAGATTCTGAAGCCATGTGGAAAAAAGTTTTGTTATTTGATGAAGCCAAGATGGAAACTTTTGGCCAAAATGAAAAACGTTACGTTTGACGCATACTCAACAAAGCACATCAGCCAAAGAAGACCATCCCAACTGTGAAGCATGGTGGTGGCAGCATCACGTTATGGGGATGTTTCTTATCAGCAGGGACTGGGGCACTTGTCAGGATGGAAGGGAAATGGATGGAGAAAAAACCTGGAGAAAAACCTGCTGCCTTCTGTCCTTGAGTGGCCCAGTCAGAGCCCCGACGTAAATCCATTCGAAAATCCGTGGCTTGACTTCAAGATTTGAAGATTGCTGTCCATCAACGCTCCCCACACAGCCGAACTGAGCTTGAACAGGTTTGTGCATAAGAAATGGGCAAATATGTCCCAATCAAGGTGTGCAAAGTTGGTAGAGACCTCGACCAACAGACTCACACCTGTAATTGCTATCAAAGATGCTTCCACTAAGTATTAAGTCAGGGGGTGGGGGGTGGACATTTATCCAACCAAGATATTCTCGTTTTGTATTTTTAATTAATTTTTTGAAATTTGTTTGATATGTTTTTCACATGGAAGTTGTGGATTACGATGTGAAAATAAAGGTGTAAAAAGTCTCATTTAATGTAATTTAATTCCAGGCTAAAGGCAACAAAAGGTGAACATTTTTGAAAGGGGGTGTAGACTTTCTACAGCCACTGTAAATACAGTATATTATTTAATATACGTGATATTGTTGTGGGCCGGGGGTCGGTGGCGAGGACGACCACAAGACGGAGCAGTTGGGCCGTCTCCCACCGAACACCGCAATTGGAAGGTCGTCACCCCGGAGTCGACGGATCGCTTAAAGGACCGCGGTCGCCAATATTTTGACGGCGTGAGGTAGGGCCCACTTGTCTAATTCCAATTTACCTAAGTACCCACGCCGTCTAACTACCGGGGAAGCCACACCCTCGGCCGACTTTGTCCGAACCGAGTCGCTGTTACCGACTGGGATCCGGCGTAACCGAGCGGAAGTTACCAAAGCCGCGCCGGTCCAAATGAACAATTTACGGCACAGACGGCCTCATGATTTCTCAAGCCCGCACCGTGCTAGGCCAATGGCAGAAACGACAGGCAATGAGCTGGAACATTTAACAGGGGATTTATTTTACAATAGGGAGGGAGACGCAGAGCAGAGTTATCACGAATTTGCAGGCAATGTACAGTGAGCAAAAACACTCAACAATTTCCACTTAACAGACTGGCGCACAACGCACAGACACACCCAAAAAGAAATGGACCCCACCGGGTCTTTATTCAGCTTGGGAGGGAAGGCGAGCTGAGGGTCAGAGTCTGGCCGGGTACCTGTCCGCCTCGTGCGGTTTCTTCGAGAAGAGCGAACCAGGATGGGACCAGCCGCGTCGAGTGAACCAGCAAGCACAGGACCACGGGACCACCGAAAAGAACCCCCGAACCAGACACTCCACCAACGAAGCGAGGACCCCCGGAAAAGACCGCAGACGACGACGACTGCAGACCAAAGAGCAAAAAGCCCAGATGACTACTGACGCACACCAACGGCAATGGCGACCCCTGATTGGAAAGGGTTTTGTGGGGTGATGTGCTGGCCATCCTCCTTTCCTGGGCGGAGTCGGTGTTCTGAGGTCAGGAAACCTCCGCCAACGTCCGTGGTCGAACGCACGGGGGCAATGGAGCGAAGAAGTGAAGGATTGATTTGTTGTCGTTGGGTATTGCAAAAATCTAACTAGAAAGAAACTCGCAGCGCACGGACACTTATCAACCCATTAAACATAGGGGAGGGTTCTAACTATAAACACATACTTATCGAAATAACTAAGCTTAGGGACTGCTGTCTGTTTGTGTGCAAATGGCTTCCAGGTTCGTAACAATATTACACACACCTGTACATGTACAGTATCGCATCAAGAGAGAGACAGAGATCCCACTTGAAGAAGCATTCTGTCGAATCCACCTTTTCCGACCAATCTTACTTTCACATGACTCCTCACCCTTCTCTCTCTTGTTTCCACGAACATTCATTCATTCATTCATTCCTTTCCTTCCGACCTCTGCCACTGAAGGTGGATGGCGGTTCTGTTTTCATCCCTGTTTGTCTTTGATCCGGATATCTCAAAAAGTTGTGCATGGATTGGGATGAATTTTGGAGGACGGGTTGGGTGTGTGATAAGGAAGAAATGTTTCGATTTTGGTGAAGATCCACATTCGTAGAGTGATTCTTCACCGTTGAGAGATTGGGCCAAAAACGATACATAACACGATATTTCCAAAGGATGTGGATGAGTTGGCGGAGGTATGCCCTCCACCGAGTGCCATTCTAGTTGTTTGTGTCTTCACTGCCCTATACTACTCAATCTTGTAACACTGATTCATTTGTCCCTCTATGACACCAGTCTTGTATCATTTGAACGGAGTTCGTCTGTACAGCAACGATCTTCGTGTCATACTTTCTCGCCATCAAACGGTGCATATCCCGCAGGGACGCGATAATCAGGTAACGATTGTAGTCTTTGATTGTGCGAGGGTCCGGGTTCGTTTGAAGGCACGCGATGATCACCGAAGGCCGTTTCATTCCTTTCCCGCTTTGCCGTGACTAGGATGCGGCGAAGGATTTCACCGGCTCTCAACTTCATCGCTTCAAGAAACCTGGATCGAGGAACTTCCGAAATATCTGCCCACCATCTTCAACTCTTCATCTCTCGAACATCCTGTACGCTTGGTTCCTTTCCATTCGGTCTTCGTCCAACTTCCTCGGGTTCTGTTCGTGAGGTCACAAGTTATTGAAAAGTGCATGCATATGAAGCTGGAGATTTAAGACGTGGTCAACCACACTGTGGTTAACTAGTTGAAAACATTTTGATTTTCTTTTTGCCATTTCATTGTGCTCACCTTCATGCTTCGTTTCACAGTTTTAGTTCTTCATTTAAGTAACTTCCGGTTCCGGGTGCCATCACGTGCGATGCTGTTTAGAGCAGGTTCTCCCTCCAGCTCATCAGGTCCGTTGTTACCCTCGCCGAAGGACAGGGTACTCACTGCATTTGGGTCTGTTTGACTTGTCCGATTGAGACGACATTTTCACCATAGGAGCGACTCCTCATGTGGAATATATTTGATTGATAATTCTGACGTCAGAAGTCACGTGGTGTGGCAGCCATGTTGGAAAAAAAATTTGGACCTCTATCTCTGAAACCGCAACAAGGAAAAAATTTAAACTTGGCACATGGCAAGTACGTACTCCTCATGGGGAATAAGTGTGATGTTTTTTTTTTATGACGTCATAATTGCATATGTGGAACGCTAGATCTGATCAGCATGGAAATTTTTGAGGGTCATCGAGGGACAAAATGATCGACAGAAAAAAAGATTGATGACGTCATCGGTCACGTGATTTGGCAGCCACATTTGTTTTTTTTTTAAACCTTCGAAAATCTCTGAAGGGGCTGAACAGATTGAGGTGAAACTTTACATGTACGACCGTATGTTCATGAGGGAAAAATGGGTCACACATATGACGTCATCGGTCACGTGATTTGGCAGCCATATTTGATTTACCCTCAAACCTTTAAAAAAACAAGGACAAATGTGTCCAAGAGCCGCGTCCTTAAGATTTTGTCTTCACCAGAAGAACAACAACAACAACGCAGAGCTCTCTTAGAGCCAGTGTTCGCAACGCAACGCGGCTCAAAATCTTCTCCAGAATGGCAGGACAGATCGAGCGGAAACTTCACATAAATGTTCCCCAAGCCTTGGGGATACCATTGTATTCACGAATCATTGATAAGTTACATGGTCTGGCAGCCAGATTGGATTGAGCGAAGATCTTTTTAAAAATCATCTTGAACCGCTCAATCAATCGACATGAAACTTCACAGTTATGATCCGGTCCGGTCGTGCTGGGGAATATATGTTTTAAATTTCAACCTGATTGGACGTATGGTCTGGTGGCGCGAATTATTTTATTTTTTGACCTGGGTTATTTTTGATTATTTATTTATTTATTTTTTGAATATGGCTCACTTGGCTGTGCCTGGATGTGTTTGAGGGTAGAGGAGTATCAGCTGAAATGTGAATCCTATCCAGGTTCCACCTGATGACTTCATCTTTGTTTTCACCTTGTTCGGGTTCCTTCTGATGACTACAATGCAGGACTCGTACCCATTTGGTCTTCCATTTGATTTTAATTGAATTAATTTTACTCCCATTCCAAATTAATTTGAATAAAAATAACGTCATGGGTCAGGGTCGAGTGTCCGATCAAAGCGGGACGTCTTGGTACCCGGTCATCACTGCGCGCAGTTGTAAAGTGGCAGTTTTAGTTACGTCTCTTATTAATTACGTCACACACCAGTACAGAAACATCACACAAAACTAAAAATGTTGTATCCATCCTGACCTCCCATCCGAAATGTGTCATTCAGGCCGACGGTTGACGAAGAGAAGCTGCGGAAGCTGTTTTCGGATGCCGCCGGTGGAAACGTCCAAGGATTCAAGTTTTTTAAGTAAGGGAACGTTGTGAATGATTTGTGTAAATACCTGGGAGAGGGAGTTTGTGCAGGTGATGTGGATATTTTTTGAGCCTTTTAAATGATTGAGAAACAGCATCGGGATGATGGGGACACGGTCAAGGCGGGGGGGTGCGTGGGGAGGCTGAGACGGGCCCTGACAGAGGGGGTGTGCGTTGAGCAAGGTGTGGGCGAGGTAAAGCACCAAAATTACTTACCTTGCTCGTTGTCCTTCACTTTTGGAGTCGTAGCTATAGCTACCACGTGAACGCGAAGCGAAAAGTTGGGTTCACAGATTGGTTCCCTTCTGTCTTCCCGTCTGTCTATATATGCCAGTTTATGATCGAGGAATAACTTGAATTTCAATCGAACCTTGTATTTTGAACACAATTTTGGAACATTAATCGAAAAACAAACCTGCAGTTTAGCATTACCTTGGCTCTGAATTGGACCCGGTCGCACACGCGCAAAGAGGAGTGAAATTATATTTTTTACCTTGTCTGACTCGACTTAACCTCCACAATTGAAGATGGACGGAGGTTCCGTTTTCACCTGTGTTTGTCGATCTGTCTGTGAGCATGACATCTGAAAATGTTATGTACAGATTCGGACGAAACTTGGTGGACGGGTTTGGTACGTGACAAGGACGAATTGATTAGATTTTGGTGAAGATCCGAATCCGGAACCGAGTCTTTTTGGGGAGGTCTCCACCAGCTTTGCTCAGTGAGATTGTGAAATCATTGCCCATTCTTCACGTAGAAATTGCTCGAGCTCCGCCAAGTTTGATGGGGGATCGTCGATGGACTGCAATCTTCAAGTCTCGCCACAAATGTTAAATTTTGTTCAAGTCAGGACTTTGACCGGGCCCACTCAAGAACGTTCATTTTCTTCTTATTCAGCCACTCCAGTGTGATTTTATCTTTGTGCTTCGGATCATCGTCCCACCTAGTTTCAGATTAATGACCGACTCGAGCAGGTTTTCATCAAGGATTCTCCTGGACTTTGCACCGTCCATTGTCCCTTCCATCTGACAAGCTTCCCTGTCCCTGCTGATGAAAAGCAACCCCATAACATGACGCTGCCACCACCGTGCTTGACAGCAGGGATGGTGTTATCTGGGTGATGTGCAGTCTTCAACTTACACCAGACATAACGCTATGAATTTAGACCAAAAAGTTCAATTTTGTCTCCTCTCACCACAAAACGTTTCTCCACTTGCCTGCGGTGTCATTCAGATGCTTTTTCGCAAACTCCGTACGAGTAATGGTTTCTTTATTGCCACCTGTCCAAAGAGGCCAGCTTTGTGAAGGGAACGGGATATTGTTGATGGATAAACACTGACGCCCGTCTTGGACATACAGTCGAGCCTTGTAAATCTTTCAAAGTCATTGTTGGATTTACAGTGACATCCCGAATCAGTTTCCTGCTTGCCCGGATGCTGAGTTTGGATGGGCGACCTGATCTGGGTGGACTCTCGGTGGTATGTTACGTCTTCCCACTTCTTAATGATGGATTCACCGTACTCGAAGGGATAATGAGTGATTTTGAAATCTTCTTATAACCCTCTCCTGAACGGTGCTTCTCCACCACTTTATGTTTGACTTCTTTGGAAAGATTCTTGGTCTTCATATTTGCCTTGCTGGTCGGCCAAGTGTGTTGCACCTTAAAACTCCTCAGATAATCGGAGGAGATTAATTTTTTTTCAAGTTAAACCACTGATTACATCCAGGTGAAACATAGTACACTTATTTTGTAACTTTTCGAACAATTAATTAACTCCTGAAATGACTTAGGGTTAATTAGGCAAAGGGTTTGAATAGTTATTCAACTGAGAATCATCTGATTTTCTCTGTTAATCGGACTTTTTCACATTTTAGACAAAATTATATGGTTTGTCATCTTGGTTTTCTGCTAGGCCTGACACATTAGGCCAGTCGCCCTCTGATTATAATAATTATAATAATAATTATACACTGTCCGACTTTGTTGTTAAGGTTAAGGAGACCGACGCAAGGTTAAGGAGACAGGTAAGAGAATGTAATCTCAGCCATGGGGTAATGATTTTTATCTGATCTGTAATTGGAATTTCAGACGAGGTGTTGTCATCGTGTCCGTCCGTCTGTCATTTCGACTTCTCCTGCCAAACCGCCAGGCCGATCCGGCTGAAAGTTGGCAGCAGGATTCCGCTCCTGACTGTTAACGGGAATCGCAAAGATTGTTCCAGTCACGTGACTTTAAGTCGGTCAGACTTCGTAAATTCCTTCAAAAAAATCTTCTTCTCCAGACCAACCATTCAGAATGCGACCAAATTTGGGGAACAACATGAGGTCAAGCTCCAGGTTCAGTTGTCTTCTTTATTTATTTATTTTTAATTGTTGCAGTAACTGCCATCTTCGAGATCTTCATGCAATCCCACGTGCCCTGTTTCACTTGAACGGATGTCGGTCTCCTTTCCAGGGAGACCCGTACGATGGCCTTGTTGCAGCTGGGCACTGTGGAGGAAGCCACCATTGCACTGATTAAACTGCACAACCATAATCTTGGTGACAAGGACTATCTGAGGGTGTCCTTTTCAAAGTATTCATGTCAATCAGAGATCAACTCTTGATTTTGCAACACACCACCCTTCTCCACCCTGTCAACCACACCTCATTTTCACACTAACGTTCAAACATTCCAGTTAATACCAGTTAGTGTCATTTGTCACTTTCGTGAGCCATTTAAAATTAAATGTGGAAAAAGGGACTCGAACTTGAGCACCTCCACTTGCTTCTCATAAATCTTGTAAATCTATTTCATGGAACACTTTGCCTGTCTTTGCATTCCAACCGTTTTCTATGGTTATTGGAGAATTATCTTTTGCAGCTTATTTTATTTGGATTGCAAAAGATGAGGGTGGAGTGGCAGGACAAAGAGAGCAAAGTTAAAATGTTTCATCCAATTAATTTTAAAGTTTTCCATTAAGTTTATATAAAAATGCTTTTCCACTTTGTGTTGGCTGTAATCATTAAACCATTTTAATTCCTGATCCATTTTGCTGTCATTTTTTTGCTCACCTGGAACATGATTGAGGTGAGCTTATGGGACGGCTCGTCGTCCGTCCGTCATCCCATCCATCCGTCCGTAAACACTTGCAACTTCTTCTCTGAAAATGCTGATGGGATTCTGACCAAATATGGCGAAAATGATCTTTGGTGTGGGGTCAACTCAAGTTTGTTCATGCCATGCCTCCTTCACATATCAGTGCATCATCATGAGGTTGAAGGGTCCCAAAAAGTACTTGGATTTTGATCGAGCTTGGCCACCGTTTTGGATAACAGGAAAACCTTTAACAATCCTCTCTCAAACCGCTGAACTGATCGAATGCAAAGCTTTCTATTTGTGATCGATTACTCACGGAAAACATTATTTGTTAACAATGCCATACCACATGACATCAGTCATGTGGTATGGCAGCCAAAAACACCTTTAAAAATACCTATTTCTGAAACCACTGAACTGATCAATGTGAAACATAAAATATATGATCGACTACCTCTGGGAACATTTCATTGAAAGAAGCTGATCCGAATCACAATATGGCTGCCAGGTGAGGTATGGGAGCATGCGTCGGAGCAGTGTGTCACTGCGTCCACTACTATGTGTGAACATCTTTATAGCTGTGGAGGAACTCTGGGAAGGGTTTGAAACAGCAAGGTGCTTACCTTGGGTAGGCCTTCTTGGGTTGCTTTATGCAGCTTCTTCAGCTGGAGGAGTGTTGGAGGTGTCAATTATTGGCCACCCCTCCCATCCTTGGCGGAGTATTGAGCTGAGGTGATGCGAATCCTCGCCCATGTTCGTGGTTGAACGCACGAAGAACAATGGCGCCGGTCAGAGCGAGGGGAAGGTGTAAAAATAAAAGAAAAACCCGATCAAAGTAACTCACAGCACATTTACATTTAATCACCCATTAGACAAGGGAAAGGAAACTATCTATAAAACACATACTTACCAATATAACTGAGCTATAGGACCTGAATGTTGTGTGTGATAGGTTTCCAAATTCGTAACAATACATATTGTTACGGTTCTCGGAACCGTATGCATACAACAGACAGTTGTCCTGAGTCAGTTATTCCATGAATATACGTGGTTAGGTCCCTACCTTTTGTCTGGTGGGAAGACGAGGGAGTGTGTTGCGATGGGATATTAGTTAGGTTATAAAATCATTTTTCCTTTCCATTTCCCACTCTTCCTCTTTTCACTGCTTCGGTAAATTCATCTCGCTTGCTGCCCTCGTTTCGCTGGCCACAGTGTACCACCGTCAACCCGCTGTATCCGGAGTCTCGTTTTGAGGCAAAATCCCGACGTTCGCTATGGAAACTGCGCCACCATCCACCTCCCCAAACCCAGACACGCGCGGCGTGGGTGGTTGTTGGTAGATTGAAAGGAAGAAGTCGTTTGTTGTGGATCGAAAGGAAGAAGTCGGTGGGAGTTGGTTGAAAGAAGGTCGAAGGCGTGAGAAGTCGGTTGGAAAGTGGAGAATTGAAGGAGGTGTTGTGAAAGTGTTCCTGCGGCTTGGCTCTGTCTGCGTCTCGCCTCGACGGCCCGCCTCCTGTACTGGTCCCCGCCGACACGACCTCGACCAAGCCTCTTACCTGGACTCCCACGGACCGTGCCGGGGCGCGGGTGGTCGACGATGATGTTACGGGCCATGCTGGGGGCATGAAAGGTCGACGATGGACGATGATGTCATGAGCAGTACGAAGTGGGCTGTCGATGATGATGTCACGGACCGTGCTGGAGTGCGGGCGGTTGATATGTCGTCTCTGTTCGATCTGCGAACGTCCATGCTTGATATTCATACATCTCCATTTCCTGGTGTTTCCCTTCCCTTTGCTGGAGTTTGACTTCCTGGTTTCTTTGTTCAGCTCAGAGTAAAACTTGATCGTGTTTTCGTTGGTTTCACTGTCTATGGTGTTGTTGTTGACTGTTGAGCTTGTGGGAGTATCTGTTCAGCCTGAGGATGTCACCTCTCAATTTGTTTGTGTTTCTGTTCGTGTTGTTCACTCGTTCAGTCCGTAGTACAAATTGCTGGGGTTTCAGAACATGTTGGAAAACTGGGACTTGGTTTTGTTGAGATGTTCTCGGGTTGTGGGGTACTCTTGGTTCGATTCCTGCTGACTCCATCACCTATCCTGAAGGACCAAGCATTGAAAAGTGTCATGTGAGTAAACAGTATAACATCAAAAACAAACTTCTCATCTTGATAAGAAGTTTTCTGTTTCCTTTTGTTAAAAAAACAAAGTATTTATAGTTATTCGCACTTCCTCCACACCTCACCCACTCTCCCCATTGTTATATATATTTGTTATATATAACAACACATTGTTATATATTTTGATTTTCCGCTTCTTATTGTTTTCATCCTCTTCTCCTCTTTATATTATTTCTTTATTTTTTACGAACTGGAAAGATACTGGTGGTGGTTTCGGTGACGGTGATTATTTCGGTGGTGAACTTGGAGAGGGTGATCCTTTTACATCTGGTTGAGAGGGAAGAGAGCATTTGGGGTTTACACCCAATGAGACACCGCGTCCTGATTCAAAGGTGACTCGGCCCTCGGATCCTCCCTTGAAGAACAAGACCTCTCTGTAGTCCCAGCACCTCCTTCGATGACTTCATATTTTGCTTGCAACACACAGATGTGTTGTTGGATTGCCTGTTCAATTTGCCGGCGTATTTCATCGGACCTCTGTCGTCTCTGTTCGGTTTTCTTGCTTTTCTCTTCCATTCTGCATTGAAATTCCAGTTGTTTCTCTTCACCTCGAAATTTGGATTTCTGGTCATTCAGAGCAGAGGCATCAGGTAGATAAAGAGTTGTTGCAAAGTCTGAGGCTTTTTGAGAGATTGCCTGTTCAACTTGCAGGTGTTTTTGTCCGTTTCCCTGATGTCTCTGTTCGATTTCTTTGTGTTTCTGTTCCCTTTGTTGGAGTTTGACTTCCTGGTTTCTTTGTTCAGATTGATCGTGTTTCCGTTCGATTTTCTGGCTGTTGAATTGAGATTGTGAGAGTGTCCGTTCAGCTTGCGGATGTTTCCCCTCAATTTGTTTGCGTTTCTGTTGGTGTTGTGCACATTTCGGTTCAGTCCGTAGTTCAGATTCCTGGGGTTTCAGGACATGTTGGATGACTGAGGCTTGATTTTGTTGAGATGTACTCGGGTTGCAGGGTAATCTTGGACCGATTCCTGTTGGCTCCATCACCTATCCTGAAGGACCAAGCAATGAAAGGAATCCAAGTGTCAGATGCAGAATAAAATCAAAAACAAATTTCTCATCCAGATAAGAACTGTTTTCTGGTTCCTCTTGTTTAAAAAAGGAAGTAAGAGAGTCATAAGGGGATAAACTGCCAACCCACGGAAAACCACGTAAAACAGAAAGGAAGGGAAATGATAAATTAGACAAAAATATTGTTGTGGCTTCTCGCCACGCCGGCGTGCGGACGACCGCATCAGCCCAATTGGCGGCCGCGCGCCCACCGAACGTGGCAATCCAGTCGCAGCTTTCGGATCAACGCCGAAATCCAGCTACGGGGGTGTTTTAACCGCACCACAACCTTGTCAATGCTCTGCCCGCACGCTACAGGGTCGATCGCCGAATTGTCGATTTCCCTAATTATTCGCGCGGACAAACTACCGAGAGGTTGTACCTCAACGGGACCTGCTCGGAAACGAGCCGCTGAAGCAGCTCGCTCCGTTTGCGATTGCCGAGCGGTTTTTATATCGCCAGGCCCTGTCGGACCCGATTATCTTCTCAGTGTTAAAAACCGGCTAATATTCCGAACGCAATTATGGCAGTTCAATGGAGGAAGGGACGCAACGAGCAGGTAAATATTCAAACAAAGGGGACATTTCTTTTCAATGCAGGCACGTATGCAATGAATGAGGGGGGGGGGATGGGTACAAGACACAAGCAAAAAGACCTACAGCCGATGTCTACTTATTATGTACAAGCACTTAACAACAATTCTACTTATCGGACAAGGCGCCACAGACTTCCATGCAAAACCCCAGAAAGAAAAGACCCGGGCTCATAAGCCTTTAATATTTGCTCGGAGCCAGGATGACCGAAGGGACTCCGGGAGACCGAGCAGGCTACCTGCCACCCTCTTCGTGACTCGATGGGCGACCCTCGATGTCTCTACCCGAACTCGTCTCGACTCCAACAACGCCTTCAACGGTGCCTCCAACGGCGAACCGGCTGGCGACTCCAATCCGGCTCCGACTCGACCAACTCCAACCAACTGCTCCCGCTCTCCACACCGATTCCACCGGTTCCACCGATGTCCTCACCAATTCTCTCACAACCGCCTCCTCGCCATTCCAACGTGGCCTTTTATCGCCCCGGGCGTTCGCCCCTCTCTTTCCGCGCGAAGGGGAGAATTCCAGGGGAGTTCGGCTTGGCTCTGTTGTTGTTGCCCAACCGTCATTTCTGTTTACCCATTCTGAGGGATATCGGGGCTGGAGTTGAGTTGAGATGCTGTTTTCGGGGTGGTGGTGGCGTGGTTCGAGTGTGGTTGGCGCTGTGGTGATGCTGTTTGGTTGAAATAAAAGATAGAACAGAACAACGGCTAACTCAAAGATGCACAGCCTGGTACATGAATAATGCCCCTTTATACATCGGTGGGGAAATCTAACCTGGAAACACACTTACCGAAATAACTGACCTCTGGGGAACCTGAATGGTGTTATGTGAATTTTCACAACCGTAACAATATTGTTGCGGTTCTGAGAACGTAACAATATTGTTGCGGTTCTGCAAAAGATTGCTGGAATCGATTTGATCGACAGCTGTAGGAATCAGACTCATATCTGCGCTGAGATCAAAAACGAAGGATTCCAATTTATCAGAAAAGGCAAAACGTGCATTCGGCGACATTCTTGCCTTTGTCAAGGCAAACGTGCTTCTTGGTAGTCGTCCAGAGTATCTCAAATCCATCTCCGATCGGTACTTAGACATTTGTGATGAACTCGACGAGGAGTCTTCCATCAGTAATACTTCATACCTCGCTGAGCTTCTGCGGAAACATGTTGTTGGAAGGGTGACCGTGTACACTACTGAGAATAGAAAGTCGGGCGCCATCGTCCACAGCAGCCTTTTAGACTATGCCTCCATCAAGGTTGTCTATGATTTCAAATCATCGCCGGAAGGCCAAGTATTCACGGCGGCATTGTTGTTGAGGAGGGCATTGAAAGGGATGGAAAAAACACCATTGAATGATCCACTCGATATGGATTCCTTGCTTAGAGGGGAGGGTAAATCCCCCGAACTGGTTGAAACATTCTGTAGAGTTTTGTTCGGCGGACCCAACATGGAGGCACATTCTGAATCGGTAAGAAATAGAGCCACGTGTGCTGGCGAAGATGCACTCTTTATTGTTTGCAATGGCAGAGTCATGCCACGAAAACACATCCTGCTCTCAATGTTGATAAAATCCCTTACCGGTCGCCGGAAAATACTCACGATGCTCAACAAATTCGGGTATGGCATCAGTTACAGCAAGGAAGAAGAGCTGGAGACAGAATTGGCAAGCGCAATTATGGAGAAGGACAGATGCGCTCCCGATGGCACAGCGCACGGTCTTGTTATGGGTAACGCTTGGGATAACTACGATGAACTTACCCACACACTGTCTGAGTCTGATACGCTCCATGACACAATGGGTATCTTCTACCAAAATCAGCCACTGCTTGTAGAAGAGATAGAAAATCCAGATCCTCCCATTAGGACTATTCGTCAGCCGACTGTGACAGCACCAAGCGTGACCCCTTCAATGTCATCGGCAGATAGCAGAATCACCCCTCGGTAGTTGTTGCAGTCCTGGCAATCACTCTGACCTTTAGGGAGATGTACAACAAGGCCCCTCTTCCAGTCAGTGGGAATGATGCCTGTGTTCCAGGTGGAGCACAGAACTGCATGCAATGACAGGAGTACAGCATTTCCACCCGCCTTGAGAAGTTCAGCATGGGTGCCACAGATCCCTGGAGGTTTACCACATTTCAACCGGTTCACCGCAGCCTTTTTCCACAAATGAAGGTGGATCACAGTTGATTGGAGGGTCAGCAATGGGGATAGAAACACCCCTAAAATCCAACTTGACAGCTGGTGGATCAGCCTGGTACAGCCGCTCAAATTAACTGGACCAGCTGTCCTTCATTTTGGACTCCTCTGTCAAGAGCCCACCACCCTGTGCTCTAACTGCAGTTCACCAAGGGACGGACTTGGACGAACGCAATGTGCAAATTCCCCTGTATGCAGGACGAGAATCACTTGACCACAGGTGATGCTTTCACCTCTCACAGATTCCTCGCACATAGGCTTCCTTGTTCACCTTGAGAGCATATGAGGCGCCGCGAGGAGGAGTGATGTCAGGGACACATCGGCCATTTTGGAGTTAATGCCATATAGCACTATTTTAACCCTTACCCTGTCATCCGAGCCGATCATCATCACATCATTCAAAAAATGTCTCTTACATCACTCCTCCTCACGTGGCCTCATATGGAGTTTTACTCCTCAGCTCCCTGAACAGCTCAGCTCTGCCATTAAGCCTGGCCCTGCAACTCTGGTCAATAGTATCCAGTGTGCCTTGAGAGACAAAATTATTCTTTACCCTATTGTGAGTTCCAAGTCATCCACCGGCAACATCAACGATGGTGGGCTTGGAGGCACTCCCCAACTCTTCAGGATTCCCCAAAGCACCCAGACCCCCCAAATCCCCACTCAACCTGTTCACAAACACTTCAGCTACATTCTCATTCTTCAGCTTGCCTACATCTAGCCTCGGCTGGGATGGTACCATTCTCCCGGATTTATGCTACAACTTCAGAGATGCTACAACAAGCCTGTGGTCGGTCTTGAGGAACTGAGCACTCCGGTAAACTCTGCAGTTCTGGATCATCCTCCAGCCACCATCAATTATCACATGCAAATCTCTTTTGCTGCACCACCAGCGTTGGAATACCAAGTCCAGTGATGAGCCTGGGGGGTGCTGAAACCATGAACCGTTTTCATGAACAATGAAAGTCTCAGCCAAAGGTACTCATAGATTTTGAGAGGTGTAAGAGCAGCATACGAACAGTGAGAAATGGTGTACTTGATCTACAGTGTGACTCTACCACCAGGACAGGGTTCATGTCGGTCAAATCAGAGGAGACAATAGCCAGAGGGAGACACAAAGGAGTCAGGGAGGTCTCGTGGGAAGAAGGATTCTGGTAAACAGATGATGTCCAGTTTATCACCAGCTGCCTGGATTGAGTGATCTGTCAGGTTGGAGATGCCTCAGATGTTTGAGGTCCACAAAATTTAGTGACAGGGGAGGAGGCTTTGGGAGGGGGAAGCTTGAGGGGGTGGGATGATAAGTGTTGCAGAAAGATGGAACATGAAGCTTTGAGTGTGTGGATTGAGGGCAGATGTGGAAATAGAGGACATGAAGTGGAGGGATGCTGAAGAAAGGGACACGTAGAAGGGGAGGATTTGAAGGATATGGACTTGTTGGAGATGTGTGGGAGGGTACTGACACAGTTAAAGGACGTGAAGATGATTTGATTGTTGTGAACAGCCAACCTTTGCAAACTGGACTTCTCAAGATTCACAAATTGGACATATGGAGATAAAGGTCATGGGATGGGTGGAAATATTTTTTGTTGGAGAGAAAGGTGGCGCTGCAGGTATGGGAGGAGGGTTGATGGACCAAGCGTTTAGCTTGCAGAGTTTGGGAAAATAATCATTCTGGAGAAGAAGAAGAATTAGCAGAAGAGGAGAAGGCATCAATTGTGGTGAAGAAGAACATGTGTGATACTCCTGGTGGAGAGAAAAGGAAAATGTAAAGATTGAAGTATGGGCAGAAGGAAATTCAAGGAGAATGAGATCATTTTGGAGTGAAATTTTGTTGTTGTTTTTTAAAGCAAGGAGGGGAAATAGGATGACGTTGAGGAGGTAAGAAAGTGCAATATTTGGGGGAAAAGGAAGCAAAATGAGGAACACGGCATCAAAGGGGACAAATAATTTTCATGGCAGCTATCCGAGGAGTAGGCCTTGAACAACAAGAAAATTCATTCAGCAATACTGTTGCGGCTTTGAAAGGCCCCAGGGAGACACGTCCGACATGTAAGGGTTCCCTCGAGTTGTTACATCTGCAGCAATTTTGTTTTGCTGAATTACCTCTCCCCTCTCATCAGTGGATAGGGACATGTGTTGTGCTTGTGTAGCGGATTTAAAACTCCCTTTGTAATTCTTCTCTTTCAAAATCTCTCTTCTAATCTCTCTCTCTCTCTCTCTCTCTCTCTCTCTCTCTCTCTCTCTCTCTCTCTCTCTCTCTCTCTCTCTCTCTCTCTCTCTCTCTCTCTCTCTCTCTCTCTCTCTCTCTCTCTCTCTCTCTCTCTCTCTCTCTCTCTCTCTCTCTCTCTCTCTCTCTCTCTCTCTCTCTCTCTCTCTCTCTCTCTCTCTCTCTCTCTCTCTCTCTCTCTCTCTCTCTCTCTCTCTCTCTCTCTCTCTCTCTCTCTCTCTCTCTCTCTCTCTCTCTCTCTCTCTCTCTCTCTCTCTCTCTCTCTCTCTCTCTCTCTCTCTCTCTCTCTCTCTCTCTCTCTCTCTCTCTCTCTCTCTCTCTCTCTCTCTCTCTCTCTCTCTCTCTCTCTCTCTCTCTCTCTCTCTCTCTCTCTCTCTCTCTCTCTCTCTCTCTCTCTCTCTCTCTCTCTCTCTCTCTCTCTCTCTCTCTCTCTCTCTCTCTCTCTCTCTCTCTCTCTCTCTCTCTCTCTCTCTCTCTCTCTCTCTCTCTCTCTCTCTCTCTCTCTCTCTCTCTCCCTCTCTCTCTCTCTCGACACACCTCAATAAAGCACATTCATACACAACGTTGTACTTCACAAAAGCCACATTTCAACTCACTGAAAATCAAAGCCAGCACATCATAAAGTGCATCAATAAGCGGACTGGGAGTGTGAGTATTGTCAATGGACAAGCAACAACAGAACAAAGCACCACACATGGGCGAGCTTGGGCGTGAGCTTCATTGTCGAACCACTGTCTCGGCCAATGAGCGCAGCGTGGCAACAGGAGCGTGCATATGTCACAATCGACGCTGGGGACCTGAGTACGTGCCTTTTCAAGGTTTGATATAAATCGGACAAGCGGTTCCCAAGTTACGGCCATTTATCTGTCAACCAATGACAAGACACGGTGCTATGACGTCACAATTAATGTTTATTTATTTATTTTTGTTTTTCATGATTGACGTCACAATTCTTCTTCTTCGTTTGGTATGACGTCACAATCGACGCTGGGGACCTGAGTATGTGCCATTTCAAGGTTTGATATCGTTCTTCATCCGTTTCAGCTGTTTCCCAAGTGTGTTTCTCAAGGTTTGAAAGCTGTTTTTTTCCCAACGTTTGAATTAATTGTTCAAATTATTAATTCATCCCAAGGTTTGAATTTTCCCAAGGGAAAGAGCTGTTTCCCAAGGGTTTGAAAGCTGTTTTTTCCCAAGGTTTGAATTAATTGTTGTGCTTGGTGGACATTTGTGAATACATTTACAGAGAGAGGGGCGAGAGGGGAGGGGGGAGAGAGGGGGCGAGAGAGAGGGGGCGTCACAATTCAAGAGAGGGGAAGATAGGAGTGGGGGGGCGAGAGAGAGAGGGGCGAGAGAGTCGGGAGAGAGAGGAGGGGCGAGACTCGGAGGGAGAGAGGGGGGAGCGAGAGAGAGGGGGCATCACAATTCTTCTTCTTCTTCTTCGTTTGATATGACGTCACAATTGACGCTGGGGACCTGAGTATGTTTCCCAAGTTATGGCCATTTATGATACGGTTGGTTCGATCGAATTGAAACAATGCCCCAATCCAGTCGTCGTTTACGACAGCGAAGGAACGAAGCTGCACATACTGGCAAGCACCTACGGGCACGCACCTACGGGCACGCACCTACGGGCACGCACCTACAGGCCCGCACTAGTTGACATAATCTTTGATAAATTCTGATCACATAATATCACATGGCTTAATATGACTGAGTGAAGTCGATGCATATCTCGCTGTCGAAGGGTGCATTGCACCGAAGGAACATCAGTTCCTCAAACCTGGCATCGGATAGGAGACATCTGTTCGGCCTGAAGACGTTTCCCGCAATGGAAAAGAGTCACTCCACAGGAGCAGAAGAAGCTGGTATGGCCAGAAAGCGGTGGGCTAACATGGCCAGCTGGTGAAATGAGGTCTGGTTCTGCTTCCAGTAGGTGAGTGGGTCGGAATCTTCTGGTGCTGCAGGATCATCCAAGTACTTGGCGACTTGAGTCTGTGCTTGGCAGGGGATGACAGCAGATGTGGATGAAGCCAGAAACCTGAACAGTTTAGACTTCTTCCTGGGTGGGGAGGCTGCCTCGCTGGAAAGTGAAGGAAGCAGTGAGGTCACCTTGTCCTGCAGAAGGTTTGTGATGTTCTGAACATCCTCAGCAGAACACCAGCAAGCTTCCAACGAGGATCAAGAGGAGCTGCCATCTGGAAGGACTCCTGCAGCTCGTAAGGTCCCAAACGGGTGTCGATGGAGGCTGCAAGTGTTGACACAAACTTGGAATTGTAGGTCCCAGAGAGGTTTGCTAGTTCTGCTCGGAGACCACGAACACAGGGCAAAACAAGACTGGCTGTTACTGTCTTCTGTCCCTGGCACTGGTCTGGAAAGGCCTCCTGTGGCCACCTGGAAAGGGATGAGAGCTTCTGAGATCTCGCTGATGATCCTAAGCTCACTCTTGGTGAGCTTACCTGGAAACTTCAGTTTGTGTTACGGTAATAACGATTTGTGTTCCGGTTATGATGATTTGTGTTCTGGTAATGATGATTTGTGTTATGGTAATGATGATTTGTGTTCCGGTAATGATGATTTGTGTTCCGGTATTGATGATTTGTGTTCTGGTAATGATGATTTGTGTTATGGTAATGATGATTTGTGTTCCGGTAATGATGATTTGTGTTACGGTAATGATAATTTGTGTTCAGGTAATGATAATTTGTGTTAAGGTGATGATAATTTGTGTTAAGGCAATGATAATTTGTGTTACGGTAATGATGATTTGTGTTCCGGTAATGATGATTTGTGTTCCGGTAATGATGATTTGTGTTATGGTAATGATGATTTGTGTTCCGGTAATGATGATTTGTGTTCCGGTAATGATGATTTGTGTTCCGGTAATGATGATTTGTGTTCCGGTAATGATGATTTGTGTTCCGGTAATGATGATTTGTGTTCCGGTAATGATGATTTGTGTTACGGTAATGATAATTTGTGTTCAGGTAATGATAATTTGTGTTAAGGTGATGATAATTTGTGTTATGGTAATGATAATTTGTGTTCAGGTAATGATGATTTGTGTTAAGGTAATGATGATTTGTGTTATGGTAATGATAATTTGTGTTCAGGTAATGATAATTTGTGTGAAGGTGATGATAATTTGTGTTCAGGTAATGATAATTTGTGTTCAGGTAATGATAATTTGTGTTCAGGTAATGATAATTTGTGTTCAGGTAATGATAATTTGTGTTACGGTAATGATGATTTGTGTTAAGGTAATGATGATTTGTGTTATGGTAATGATAATTTGTGTTCAGGTAATGATGATTTGTGTTAAGGTAATGATGATTTGTGTTATGGTAATGATAATTTGTGTTCAGGTAATGATAATTTGTGTTAAGGTAATGATAATTTGTGTTAAGGTGATGATAATTTGTGTTATGGAAATGATGATTTATGTTCCGGTTATGATAATTTGTGTGAAGGTGATGATAATTTGTGTGAAGGTGATGATAATTTGTGTTCAGGTAATGATAATTTGTGTTATGGAAATGATGATTTATGTTCCGGTTATGATAATTTGTGTTAAGGTGATGATAATTTGTGTTATGGAAATGATGATTTATGTTCCGGTAATGATAATTTGTGTGAAGGTGATGATAATTTGTGTGAAGGTGATGATAATTTGTGTTCAGGTAATGATAATTTGTGTTCAGGTAATGATAATTTGTGTTCAGGTAATGATAATTTGTGTAAAGGCAATGATAATTTGTGTTACGGTAATGATGATTTGTGTTCCGGTAATGATGATTTGTGTTATGGTAATGATGATTTGTGTTCCGGTAATGATGATTTGTGTTACGGTAATGATAATTTGTGTTACGGTAATGATAATTTGTGTGAAGGCAATGATAATAATTTGTGTTAAGGCAATAATAATTTGTGTTCCGGTAATGATGATGTGTTACGGTAATGATGATTTGTGTGAAGGTAATGATAATTTGTGTTACGGTAATGATAATTTGTGTTACGGTAATGATGATTTGTGTTACGGTAATGATAATTTGTGTTAAGGTAATGATAATTTGTGTGAAGGTGATGATAATTTGTGTTACGGTAATGATGATTTGTGTTCCGGTAATGATGATTTGTGTTCCGGTAATGATGATTTGTGTTCCGGTAATGATAATTTGTGTTACGGTAATGATAATTTGTGTTACGGTAATGATGATTTGTGTTACGGTAATGATGATTTGTGTTCCGGTAATGATGATTTGTGTTACGGTAATGATGATTTGTGTTACGGTAATGATAATTTGTGTTAAGGTAATGATAATTTGTGTGAAGGTGATGATAATTTGTGTTACGGTAATGATGATTTGTGTTACGGTAATGATGATTTGTGTTACGGTAATGATAATTTGTGTTCCGGTAATGATGATTTGTGTTCCGGTAATGATGATTTGTGTTCCGGTAATGATGATTTGTGTTCCGGTAATGATGATTTGTGTTACGGTAATGATAATTTGTGTTCAGGTAATGATAATTTGTGTTAAGGTGATGATAATTTGTGTTAAGGCAATGATAATTTGTGTTACGGTAATGATGATTTGTGTTACGGTTATGATGATTTGTGTTACGGTGAATAACACACATCATTACCTTAACACAAATCGAAAAATCAAATAATTAATTGATTAATCAATAAATCAGAAATACTTCTTGAGAGCAAATCACTTGTTCACCGTCACGTCCAAATATCAGCTATTTCCAGGATGAGAAATAAAACAATTGAATAAGTAATAAATCAATTAATTGTTTGATTAAAAAAAAGAAAGTCAAAATACCGTTTTTTTCCAAAGAAAATCTTCACTTTTGTCCCCAAATTTCAGTTTGAAGATCCGAATGTGTGTGCGGATCTGGCTCCTCGAGTGTTTTTACCGGATTCTTCACCTTTGAGAGATGGGACGGCCATTCCAGTTGTAAACACACCTTGCTCTCGGATATCTGCAGAGGAAAACTTCGTTCTGTTCGGATAAACCTTCTTGGAGTTCTGGTGAAAAATGTTAAAATGTCTGTGATACCACCGGGTGACACGGGTGAGTTGATGCACTTTGATCCGCGGGGGTTTGAAAGGGGCTCGCAGATGAATTCTGCCATTTCAACCGGATTCTTGATAACATGGATGGCCCGACATGATAACACGGATGGCCCGACATGATAACACGGATGGCCCGCCATGATAACACGGATGGTCCGACATGATAACATTGATGGCCCGACATGATAACATGGATGGCCCGACATAATAACATGGATGGCCCGACATGATAACATGGATGGCCCGACATGATAACACGGATGGTCCGACATGATAACACGGATGGCCCGACATGATAACACGGATGGCCCGACATGATAACATGGATGGCCCGACATAATAACACGGATGGCCCGACATGATAACACGGATGGCCCGCCATGATAACACGGATGGTCCGACATGATAACACGGATGGCCTGACATGATAACACGGATGGCCCGACATGATAACACGGATGGCCCGACATGATAACACGGATGGCCCGACATGATAACACGGACGGCCCGACATGATAACACGGATGGCCCGACATGATAACACGGATGGCCCGACATGATAACATGGATGGCCCGACATGATAACACGGATGGCCCGACATGATAACACGGATGGCCCGACATGATAACACGGATGGCCCGACATGATAACACGGACGGCCCGACATGATAACACGGATGGCCCGCCATGATAACACGGATGGCCCGACATGATAACATGGATGGCCCGACATGATAACACGGATGGCCCGACATGATAACATGGATGGCCCGACATAATAACACGGATGGCCCGACATGATAACACGGATGGCCCGACATGATAACACGGATGGCTCGACATGATAACACGGATGAGATGCCGAAGAAGATCAGGGATGTCAGGCTATCTGCAAGTCGTTCCCAAACGTTGACATTTGTCCGAGAATGTACCTGTGCACACCTCCGTCGAGCTACTCAGTACCTGTGCAACAATGGGGGCAGAGAAGACCCGAACGCCACGAGTTTACTTTGTTTACATCCATGACGTCACTGCCATTCGATGACGTCGTCGAGGAATTCTCCATGAGCAACACACGACGGGAGTGTTCCGTGATCTCCCGTCAAACAGGTAAGAAGTGATTAATTAATTTCCAGTAATTAATTATTTATTTGTGTGTGTTTTAATTAATTAAGTCGTTTACAGTGACTGTGTGTGCGTGCTCCGTGTGCTGACCCGCTAAGCCGTCTGGGTTGGATTCCCTTTGGGATCCGAATGACACGTTTGATATCCGTGCGAGCGTACGGGGAGGCAGGAAGGATCGTACATCGATGGTGCACGGACTGTTTAATCCGGCCCTGTTGAGAGGAGATGCAAAATCACAGAAGATTGGAAAACGAGTTGTCTGCGGTCGTTTATTAATTTAATTTCAGTATTTATATAAAGAGTGGAAAACAGCGTGGGGGGCACTGAATCAGCGGTGCGGTAAATGATGCAACCAGCGGGATGAGTTCAGAAGTTATTGTTGAAAGTCTGTGAGTGTTAGGGTTCTTTGTGGGGATTTTGTTTCCTCATAACACGGCGATGAACTCTTCTTGTTCCTGACAGTCAGCACGTGGTACTTACCCTGGGACAGAATGGTCCGGGTGAAGCAGATGGCACGGAAAGATGCACGTGGACTCGGACACCACGTGCTCTCGAAGCGCACGTGCGTCCTCCCGCCGACACTCTTCAAGCCACGCCCACAACGAGCCATTTGTTTGATATTCCTGCTTTTCCCACCGTCAGGATTCCCGTGTACCTGTAAGTTTACACACCTGTGAGTTCAGTGACGTTTTCAAGCTGAGGAATTAAATTTCTTTCAGTTAAACTGTGTCGATGGACATGAGCCCTGGTGTCGGTTTAATGGTTTAGGGTGGTGGGCTTGGGATCCTCGGATCCTGACGTCATAATCCCCATTGTCGGCTGTTGAATTAACACCAGGTGGGGTTGACACTGCCTGTCATCCTTCTGAGGTCGGCAAAATGAGCGCCAGCTTGCTGGTCTCCTGTGTCGGAGTGACGACCCGTCCAGGATTGTACCCAATAGCCAAGGAGACTGCTTCGGCAGCACCGATGCTCCGTACAGAGTGTGGTCCTGACGGACGGATGGATGTACAATAGTTATGAAAGTATATTTTATGATTATCCCATTATTAATAGGTTATGTTTTCCTCCCTCTCTGTTTGTTTATTATTTGCAAAATGGAAGATGTTTTTTTTTCAGGTATATCAATCAGTACGTGCCTCATGCAACCGAGGTACGTGCCTCCGAGGTGGAATAGTTGTGGGTTGCGATGTCACAACAGAAAGTGTATATCTACCCTCGCCAGAGGAGAGGGTGTTGCATTTCGGTCCGTTTGTCTGTCTATCTGTCTGTCCGGACCGAACTGAGGACTGATTATGCACTCCAAAGGGTTTTAAAGCGTTGTTGTAAAGGGTTCTAAACGGAAGTTCTATAGGGTGCTGAAGGGTAATTTTATAGGGTTTCCTAAATTGGCAGCTGTAGTGCATAAAATTGTGGGTGCAGTCAGGTGAACTGTCCAACTAATACGTTCAATCCCCTCGTCCCTCTCTCCCCCATCGTTCTATCCTCTGTCTTCCCTGTCCGACACTCTTACCTTTGTTTTCTCAAATTAATAAATCTTCATTCTTCCACCCACCACACCCTGCAATCTCATCTCTCTTCAATCCCACTCTTCCCTCCAAGTCTTCAAAACAGCTGTTCACCACCACCTCTTATCGTCCCCCATCCAAATCCTCGATTTTATCTCACCCCGTTAATCCACCCCAAACACACCTCCATCAAATTCCCTGCTTTTCTTCCTGAAAGTCCCTGTAATGTCCATCTTGTTTATCCCTCTCCCTTCCACAGATCTCCTTATGTCTCTGTTCCCCATTGTTTTGTCCTTCCCTCTCCCACCCCTCTTGTCTCATGCCCCCCCTTTGTACATTCTGTGTGTTCGCTCTCATCCGAGCTTCGACGGTGTGTTTCCAAATAATAAATAAATAAATAATTGTACACTGCTCCCTCTCAATTACAGAGTAATACATTAAAGCTGAGCACGTGGTCCGACAGGACAGTCATATCGAGGTGACGCACTTAGCTCTGAGCTATCTCACCTGGGTTCGAATCCCAACCTGACTACAAACTGTCAGATTGATGTTTAGCAGTCAGGGCGTTGGAGCACAAAGTATGTGTTTCACGAGAAGTCGGCGAGTTATCTCCGGCACGCCGAATAACTCGGAAATTCGAGCCGAAATCAGCAGTATTCGAACGACACGCTTGGCCAGCTTGTTCGTGAAAGACTTCGGCCGAGAGCGTTCCCCCGGCCGACGCTCCACGAAGGTGACATTAGTTGGGACCATTGAAGTCGTCGTACCGTACAGGTTCCTTTCAAATCGAGACTCACGTCGGCGTTTGACCGTGTCACATGCATTAGCACGTGTTGTGTCGGCGGTTCTCGATCCATTTTTTTTTTAAGTGAGTGACCACTTTGTGTACGCAAGGTTACGAGCGACTTTCATTTGTGCAGACTACGTCACAAAGGCCACGGATGTGACGTGTGCAATCGGAAAGAAACTGGACAGTGCAATGAAGACAAAAAATATATATAAAGGGGAAACTTCCTGACGTCATCGACGGTGATGTTCCAAAACAACTCGTCCCCCGAGCCGCGCAGCGAGCACCGGCCGCGCACAGCAAGTGTTCGAGTACTGCACGTGACGTCGTATCGGGATTTACCGCCGTTGACGTCATTCGATCGGCATCTGTCGTCAAAGGCCTGACTTTTGCGTGAACCTCTCGAGTGATCGTTTTTGGTAGACATGTTCAGTGACATTTGACTTCAAATCGTGATGTGCAAAGGTCTCCTTTGGCATGGAAGTTCCTTAGGGTCATGGAAACAAATTTATCCAAAGACACACGTCATATCTTAAAATCCAAGATGGCCGCCGTCGACCATTTTGGAAAGCATGGCCCAGTCATAGCTCATGAACCGTTTGTCATAGAAACTATTATGACACATGTTTTCTAACTAACCTGAGGTCACTGAACTCATTGCCGGTGACAATTTTGCTTTCTGATGGATTTAAAGGTCAAATCATAGACAAAAATACATAAATGTTACATTTTTTCTAAAATGTATGAGGAAAAAAAATTGTAAGAACGAGACATGACTTAACATGTCGACTATATGATGGTGAGGTCAGACCCAACTCAGAAATTGTTTTCTCATGCTGAATTTAACGACACATGAGTTAGTCACATAATGTATTTATGTTATGTGACCTTTAATTTTTAATTTTTACTTTCAGATTCAAATTGATAAATCCAAATGAGTTCCGATAACTGTGAAAGCACGCCTGCCATGATGGACTGGAGCCGATGTTTTATATGTCAATCAGACGAGACTCATAATCCAACTTCGGATCCCTCATCATCTGTTAAATTGAGAAAAAAATCCTGAAAGACTTTCAGCCACTTACAGACAGGTTGTGAACAATATCCAGGAACTCAATGAATTCGTTGAGCTGCCTGATTTTGTATTCGTAGAGAATACTGGTGACAGTGATACTCAGAATATAGTGCAGCTGATGATGTCGAATCATGTGGTGTGGCACAAAGCTTGCAGGAATGCTGTCGACAATCAGAAAGTGCACAGAGCCAGGAATAGGCATCAAGGACAAGCGTCATTTAGTCCGGTAAAAACTCGTGCAGCCAGGTCAGTCACACAGACATCACCCTCTACATCTTTGAGCGAACCAGTTCACACTCCGGGTCTCTTTTGTGATGAAGTGGGCAACAAGAAAGAGCTCAGAAAAGCTGCTACACTTGGCTTGGATAAAAAAAATCAATGACTGTGCTCAACTGTTGGGCGACAAACGCCTGTTGTCTAAACCAGTGGTCCCCAACCTTTTGATCCCATGGGCCGCATTCACAACTCCCAAGGATGTTGGGAGCCAGAAAAAAATTGATGCATTTTATTGAGTTTTATTGATGCAAATTGATTTGATTCCTCCAGGCGGTTCAGCGGCAGTGGCCGGCAGCGGCATTGTGTAAACCCCTTTAAAATTGCTACATGAAAGTGTGTTTTGATTGGAAAGTCCTCGCGGGCCGCAGTGTAGGGTTCCACGGGCCGCAGGTTGGGGACCAATGGTCTAAACTGTCTGCTGGTGACTTGATCGCTATCAATGCCGTCTATCATCGTGCGTGCCTGACTCGGCTGTATAGGAAAGTGGAGATGGTCGGATGTGACATCACTGATAGTCATAACACGGAGGTGATGCGAGCACATGTTCTCAATGAGTTACGTGACTTTATTGAAGATAATCGTGG
Source organism: Eptatretus burgeri (assembly GCF_056783735.1). Lineage (NCBI taxonomy): Eukaryota > Metazoa > Chordata > Myxini > Myxiniformes > Myxinidae > Eptatretus > Eptatretus burgeri. The sequence goes on from NC_140981.1 coordinate 823,233, forward strand.
TTCAGGGGAGTCGCCAGCACTGGCTCACTTGACGACCCTTTATGATAAGCGGATTGCTGCTCTCGGCTTTCCCTACATCAAATGCAATCCAACACGCCTTGGAGAGGACATTGAGCGCATGATTCCTCACATCAAGGCAGTAAAGATTAACCGTTGCTGGTCTCTTGTTTTCGACGATGACCTATCCAAAGCTATAGTTGATATGAAAGACAATACATCAACTGAGGTCTCCACCCTGCACAAAGCAGCCAAGATCCTCCGTCGAGAATATCTTCAAATGCGGCAAGCTTTTATGGATTCCTTCTCAACCTCATCTGAAGCTGAATCAATCCCAACCACTCTGCGTTCATTCCTGTACATGCTTCTCGATGGACCATCTATCGATCAGCCATCTCCTGGATCTAAGAAGTCCAAGGTTCAACATCAATTGGGCAGCAGATCATCTTCAACTCAGTTGCATGCAGATCCAAGAAACGTGACAGTGTTCCACGTCACAACAGAGATAGGGAAACACCAGCTTCGCTGTATATGGCTATGAAAGTGCATCTTCAAACTGGCCGTGAATCTCTAATCGATGATTTGCATCAGCGAGGGTTGTGCATCTCGCATGACCGTTTGAGAGTGCTTAGCACAGATATTGCGAATTCTTGTTAATAATGGTGAGGTGTTTTTAATAATGTGCTGGTGAGGTGTTTTTATACGCCCGATATATATATCGGGGCGTATTATATGATACCGGTGGTCCATCTGTCCGTCTGTCCGTCCGTTCCTGTCCGCACTCTAACTCCCAAAGTTTTCAACTTTCACGTTTCATATTTGGTACATAGGTACAGACTGTGGAGACCGGGCGTGGTGGCGTGCGCCTGTAATCCAGCTACTCGGAGGCTTAGGTTTGAGGATCGCTTGAGGACGGGAGTTCTGCGCTGGGCCGCGCTATGAGAGGGTGTAGGGCAGCCCGGAATCATGGCGAAACCCATTCCTTATCCCTGTGTCGTAAGAGGCGACCAGGGCTGCGTCAGGAAGGGCATCCGGCGTAAAACCGATGCCAAATCAGTATGCGGATCGGAACGGATGATTCGCTGTGGCGACCCCTGACGGGAGCAGCCGAAAGAAGAAGAATAAGAGGTACAGACTGTGGTCACGACATACATTTGTCATCTAAAGTGGTTGCCATGGCAACTAGGATGCTGTTTTCCATGTTGTAGCACAACTCTGTATATACCTTGTTGTTCGGGCGTATATTGTGCTCACTTGCGCTCCTGTTTATTTTTCAATCTTCTGGGATGTTTCATTTTGACCTTACAGCCTCTTGAGCTTGCCAGAATCTGAAGCCTCGGCCTAGCGTCAGGTGTGCTTATGTCTTATTTATTTATAAAACACTCTGCTGATGTAAATGAGCACTCGTTTTACTCTGTGTGTGTTTTCACATTACGTGCAGCGAGTTTCACCTCCTTGTGGGTTGTGTTTATTTATTTATTTTTAAGTTTCTGCACTTCGCCCACGAGGCCCGTTTGCAAGTCATTGTCTACAATTCTAAAAGAAGAGACGTAATTCCTCTTTTATGAAAAATGTTTTTCAAGTTTTGTTTGTCCTGAAAAATAGACGTTAGAGAACAGACAGTTGTGTGAAAAAAATTGTCCTTTAAATCCCTTCTGAAATTGTCCTTATGAAGGGGGTCAGACAAATACACACTGTGTTTTACATCGGTAGATTCTTACCACCACCACCGGAGGTGAAGGAGGTTATGTTTTCACCCCTTTCTCACTGTTTGTTTGCTTGTTTGCAGGATATCTCAGTTTTTGTGGACAGGTCGGGTGTGGGACAAGGACGAACTGATTACATATTGGTGAAGATCCGGATCCAGATCCGACCACGAGAATTTTTTCGAGATTCTTCACCATGAGAGATACGGCCAAAAATGATATGTAACACGATATCTCAAAAAGTTGTGGACGGATTCGGACGAAACATGGTGGACAGGTTGGGTGTGTGAATTCGAAAGGAAGAATTGATTCAATTCTGGTGAAGATACGAATCCGGATCCGGATCAGATAATTTTTGAAATGATTCGGCACCATTGAGGATCGGGTTAAACTAATATATAGCACGATATTTCAAAAAGTTCTGGACGGATTCGGATGAAACTTGGTGGACAGGTTGGGTGTGTGAATCCGAAAGGAAGAATTGATTCAATTTTGGTGAAAATCTGGATCTTGATTCAACAATTTTTTTCACTGATTCTTTACCATTGAGAAATGTGGCGAAACTAATATATAGTTTTGTGGTTCTGCAAAAGCGCATGCCTCTAAGGAAATGGCACCCAACATTCAGTGATCCCCAGGCAGTTGTTTCATGAGTATTTGTGGAGTTAGTCCTCCCGTCATGTGTCGTGAGCTAATGGGATGAAGTGCGTTGCGTGGGTCTCGAAGTTTGGTCGAATAAATATCTCTGATTCATACTCTGATCCCGACTCCAACCCTGTCCTTTTATCCATAGTACATAACAAGCATGCAAGCACACACGCCTTCAATGGGAAATTGTTTATAACCACACCACGATGCCTCCCGTGGCTCGGATCATCCACATCCCCCTGCACAACAAATCTCACCTTACTCTGCACCTCACTCACCAAATCTCACCACTTTGATTACAAACGGAAAAATATTCCCGCATCCCCTCGTACCTCTGCATTGCCACAATTCACCACTATTTTGAGGAGCACCGCGCGGCCTCGGATTGTCCTCGACCACGCAACGGACGCTAATAGCTCCACCGCATCTCACTGGGAACGTCCCGGGTGAGCGTCCGGAATTGATGCAGCCCTCATCCAGTCATCTGACCGCGGCAAGACCAAGGGCAATGAGGAGGGAATAGAGAAAAAGAGTAGGAATAAAGTTAGAGATATAATCAGCCCAATCGATGAGATCCACACAACGCACATTGCCCCATTTATCCCATGAGACAAGAGGGAAGGGACTACCTGTCTGTATATTCATGAAATAACTGTCTGGGGACCACTGTATGGTTGATGCCATCGGTTTGGAGGCGTGCGGTTCTGGAAACTGCAACAATAATTTTGTCTAATTTATCATTTCCCTTCATTTTTGTTTTACGTGGTTTTCCGTGGTGTGGTAGAATACCTTTTTATCCCTTTATAACCCTCTTACTACTTTTTTTTTTAAAACAGGAACGACAAAACAATTCTTATCTGGATGAGAAATTTGTTTTTGATGTTATTTTGTTAACTCCCCTGACACTTGGATTCCTTTAATTGCTTGGTTCTTCAGGAGAAGTGACGGAGCCAGCAGGAATCGGTCCAAGATTATCCTGCAACCCGAGCACATCTTAAGAAAACCAAGTCCCATTCATCCAACATGATCTGAACCCCCAGCAAGCTGTACTACGGACCGAACTGATAAGCGAACAACACGAACAGAAACACGAACATTGAGGGGAGACATCCGCAGGCTGAACGCATACTCTCTCAAGCTCAAAGCTACAGCCAGAAAATGGAACGGAAACCCGATCAATATGAACAGGCAATCTCTCAAAAAGCCTCAGACTTTGCAACAACTCTTTCTCCACCTGGTGCCTCTCAGCCAACTCAACCGCCAGGTGCACTACCTGCTCTGAATCACCAGCTGTCCATACTCCGAGGTGAAGAGAGACACTTGGAATCTCAACGCAGAATGGAACAGGTGTGCAAGGAAACCGAACAGAGACCACGGTCCTCCGATGAACAACGCCGGGAAATTGAACACGAAATCCAAGAGAAAACCTCATTGTTGCACAAAAGATACGGGGTGAAGCCAAGTTTCCAGGCAGACATAAGAAGACAAATTAAAATCGAAAAAAAATGCCTTGGAGTTGAACAGGCAATCCAAGAGGTAACCTCCACCTTGCAAACAAAATATGGAGTCAATCCAAGTGTTCCTCCACCAGGTCCATCTCAGCAAAACACAAGCCAAGTTAAACTTTCTGCTCTGCAAGATCAACTGTGCAAACTCCAAGATGAAGTGAAACGTCAGCAAGATTTACAGAAAGACAAAAGAAGACCAATGGCGATCGAAAAAAAATGCCTTCGAGTTGAACAGGCAATCCAAGAAGTAACCTTCATCTTGCAAACAAAATATGGAGTCAATCCAAGTGTTCCTCCACCAAGTCCATCTCAGCAAAACACAAGCAAATTTAAACTTTCTGCTCTGCAAGATCAAGTGCGCAAACTCCGAGATGAAGTGAAACGTCAGGAATATTTACATAAAGACAAAAGAAGACAAATGGAGATCGAAAAAAAATGCCTTGGAGTTGAACATGCAATCAAACAAGCAACCTTCACCTTGCAAACAAAATATGGAGTCAATCCAAGTGTTCCTCCACCAGGTCCGTCTCAGCAAAGCACAAGCCAAGTTAAACTCTATGCTCTGCAAGATCAACTGTGCAAACTCCAAGATGAAGTGAAACGTCAGCAAGATTTACAGAAAGACAAAAGAAGACAAATGGAGATCGAAAAAAAATGTCTTGGAGTTGAACATGCAATCCAAGGGGTAACCTTCACCTTGCAAACAAAATATGGAGTCAATCCAAGTGTTCCTCCACCAGGTCCGTCTCAGAAAAACACAAGCCAAGTTAAACTTTCTGCTCTGCAAGATCAACTGCGCAAACTCCGAGATGAAGTGAAACATCAGCAGGAATTACAGAAAGGCAAAAGAAGACCAATGTCGATCGAAAAAAAATGCCTTCGAGTTGAACATGCAATCAAACAAGCAACCTTCACCTTGCAAACAAAATATGGAGTCAATCCAAGTATTTCTCTCCCAGGTCCGTCTCAGCAAAACACAAGCGAAGTTAAACTTTCTGTTATGGAAGATCAACTGTGCAAACTCCAAGATGAAGTGAAACGTCAGCAAGAATTACATAAAGACAAAAGAAGACAAATGGAGATCGAAAAAAAATGCCTTGGAGTTGAACAGGCAATCAAACAAACAACCTTCACCTTGCAAACAACATATGGAGTCAATCCAAGTGTTCCTCCACCAGGTCCGTATCAGAAAAACACAAGCAAAGTTAAACTTTCTGCTCTGCAAGATCAGCTGTGCAAACTGCAAGATGAAGTGAGACGTCAGGAAGAATTAGAGAAAGACAAAAAGAGACAAACACAGATCGAAAAAAAATGCCTTGAAGTTGAACAAGCAATCAAACACAAAATCTTCAACTTGCAAACAAAATACGGAGTCAATCCAATTATTTCTCTTCCAAGTCCGTCTCAGCAAAACACAAGCGAAGTTAAACTTTCTGTTCTACAAGATCAACTGTGCAAACTCAAAGATGAAGAGAAACGTCAGCAAGAATTACGGAAAGACAAAAACAGACAAGCAAAGATCAAACAGAAATGTCTGCAAATTGAACAGGCAATTCAAGACAAAACCTTCGTCTTGCCAACCGTGTCTGAAGTCAGTCCAAGTACCCCTCCACCAGGTACGTCTCAGGAAAATAAATCCCCACTAACACCATCTGTACTGGAACACCAGGTGTCCAAACTCCCTCATGAAGAGAGACAACAGGAATCTCAATGCAGAATGGAACTGATATGGAAGGAAACCGAACAGAGACCACAGTCCTCCATTGAAAAACGCCGGCGAATTGAGCAGACAATGCAACAGAAAACCTCAATGTTGCGTTCAGAATACGTGGTCAATCCAGGTACTCCTCGAGCAGGTACGTCTTGGGGAAACACATCCCCACTTTCACTACCTGTTCTGAAACACCAGCTCCCTGAATTCGGAGGTGAAATGAGCTTCCATGAATCTCTACGGAGAGACGAACAGAGACAAAAGGAAATCGAACAGATCCGCATGAATATTGAACAAGAATGTCTGCAAATTGAACAAGGAATCCACCACAAAACCTTGATGTTGCAAACACAATACGAAGTCATCGAAGGAGGCGCTGGGACTGCATTTGGGTCTTGTTCTTCAAGGGAGGATCCGAGTGCCGAGTCACTTTTTAATCAGGACGCGGTGTCTCATTGGGTGTAAACCCCAAATGATCTCTTCACTCTCAACCAGACGTAAAAGGATCACCCTCTCCAAGTTCACCACCGAAAGAGTCACTCTCACCGAAACCACCACCAATATCTACCCCAGGAAGTCAAAAATATATGAAGACATAAAATGGGGAAGAGGACGAAAAGAATAAGGAGAAGAGGAATAATCCAAAAAGTAAACAAGGTTGGTGGAGGGGGAGAGTGGATGAGGTGTGGAGGAAGTGCGAATCAGTACAAATACTTTGTTTGTTAACAAGAGGAAACAGAAAACAGTTAATTATCAAGATGAGAAGTTTGTTTTTGATGTCATACTGTTTACTCACCTGACACTTCTTTTAAATGCTTCGACCTTCAGGATAGGTGATGGAGTCAGCAGGAACCGGACCAAGATTACCCCACAACCCGAGTACATCTCAACAAAACCAAGTCCCAGTTATCCAACATGTTCTGAAACAACAGCAATTTGTACTGCGGACTGAACCGTTCGGCGAACAACACAAACAAATTGAGAGGAGACATCCTCAGGCTGAACAGATACTCCCGCAAGCTCAACAGTCAACAACAACACCATAGACAGTGAAACCAACGAAAACACGATCAAGTTTTACTCTGAGCTGAACAAAGAAACCAGGAAGTCAAACTCCAGGAAAGGGGAGGGAAACACCAGGAAATCGAGATGTATGGATATCAAGCATGGACGTTCGCGTATCAAACAGAGATGCCTGCATTTTGAATAGAGACAACTGCATATCGAACAGAGACTCCTGCATATCGAACAGAGACTCCTGCATATCGAACGGAGACCCTCACAAGTCGAACAGGGATGCCTGAACATCGAACAGTTTGAGATAGTTTTTGAGAGAGATGACCATCGAGCAGGCAACGTTGTGGTCAATCTGACTGGCAGGTTGGACAAGTGTGGAGTTATCAGCCCTCACTTTGACGTTCAACTCAAAGACTTGGAGAGGTGTCAGAGAAACCTCCTGCCTTCTCGATAGTTTGGGATACAGAGGAGAGTTTGGCTGTCGGCACGAGCGCTGAGCGGAGCTCTGGAGGCTGATTGCGGCTCGCTGGCGCCTGGTTCTATCATCGCCTCTCGCTGGTGCCTGGTTCTATCATCGCCTCTCCCTGGTGCCTGGTTCTATCATCGCCTCTCGCTGGCGCCTGGTTCTATCATCGCCTCTCGCTGGCGCCTGGTTCTATCATCGCCTCTCGCTGGTCCCTGGTTCTTCGGACCGCATCTCGACGCTGGCCTGGTTCGCTTGTGTCAGCCAAACCACACGAGGTGGACAGGTCCATGTCCTTCTGGGTATCTGTGTGTGTGTGTGTGTGTCTGTCGGTGGGCCCGTCTTTAAGTAGTAAATTGTTAAGTGCCTTCGCTCTACATTATTTGCCTTGCATCTCTTATTAGTCGTGATGACTCTGCCCTTACGTGCTTCCCTCCTTCCCCACCAACTGTTAATAAATACCCTATTTGTTAAATGTATCAGCTCGTTTTGTGTTTCTTTTATTGGTTTAACACGGTGCGTGTTGGGGAATAAGAAAGGCCGTTGTTACCGTAGTGGTGTGCATTTGAGATCGACGGAAGCTCGGTGACCATCCGCTCGGGTCACGCACGGTCGAGCACGCATACGAAATCAAGCCATAGGAGAAGAGGAAGGATTTAATGTCTGAAGCGATGATGGATTCCATAACCTTGCTGATGATTGGGAGAAGGCTGATTGGTCTGCAGTTGCAGGGATCTGTTTTTGCACCTTTTTTATGCAAGGCAGTGAGTGATGTTTGCTGATTTTCAAGCAGATGGCAGGTGACCTTGAGCAAATGAGAGGGTGAATAGAACAGAGAGAGGGTGAGCAAGACAGATGAGTAGGTTTTTAGGACACGTGGGCTGATGCCGTCTGGACCGGTTGCAGAATCTGACTCGAGGTTTGAAACCAAATGTCCACCTTGTCAGCAGAATAGGACACAGAGTCCAGGACAGTTGGGTGTGTGGCTAAGTTGGGTATGGAAAGCGATGGGTTTGGACACATGAAAGGAACTCCAGCCTTTTCAGACACAAGAAAGGAAGTAAACACAGAAATGAGGCATTCAGCCTTTTCACGTGCGGTATCAGCAGTGTGGCCATTTGTGGTCAGGGAGGGGATGGAGGGGGAACATACACCAAAAACAGATTTGATTAGACGCCACCAGGATTTGGAGGAGGGAGAGAGGTTTGAAAGTTCATTCTTGAGATGAGAAAGATAATGTTTTCTCGATCTCCTGAGTGTAGATACACACTTGTTCCGAGCTTTATGGAAGGAACTGAGATAACCCCCAGTTGGGTTTGCTTTCCATGAGGTGAAGGCAAGTTGTTTCAGGACAACTGCCTCGCCACAAGCTTCAGTGAACCAAGGGCGGGAGGAAGGGGAGGACAACTGAAGACGAGAGGGGATAAATCTGTGCATGAGGGAGAGCAAGTTTCTTCTTTGAAAGAATTCCCAGGATGAGTTGATGTTGGAGGAAGTAGAGATGGGAGACCAGTCTAGAAGTTTGATGGCTGCTTGGAGACCCTGCCAGTCGGCTTGAGTGAAATGCCAGACTCGCCGGCGCTGAGGTGGTTCTCTGACAACAGCCAGAGGGATGTCCACTGTGACAAGTGTTCAGAAGAACCGAATGCAGTGGAGGAAGAACAGCAGATATTTTCAGGGAAATTTGTCAAAGTCAGATCCAGAAGAGATGGAGGACCATTGGTTGAGATCCGTGTCGGGAAGTGGACCGATTGAGTTAGTCCCAATGAGTCGTAGAAGTGTTTTGCTGAAGTGCCATGACAGGTGAGAGAGGTACCCACACCGAGCCAACTGGCATGATGACAATTGAAGTCACCACATTTGAGGAAGAGAGAGGATGGAAGTTGGTCCATGTTTTCGGAAAGTGAGGGGCAAATGGAGTCATCACTGTTTGGTGGATGGCAAAACACACATATAAACATGAAGTGGGAGTGAAGGGGAAGCTGTCGCCAGAGGTATTCTTGGGGGTGTGGGGGAGAAAATGCAGTGCATGGTGAGTGAGGAATCGTCTTTTATGAAGAGCAACTCCGCCACCAGGATGAGGCTCAGGTCTGTCATATCGGAAGAGGGAGTAACCAGGGAAAGATACTCGGGAGTCAGAGATATCTTGGAGGAGGAAAGTTTCTGTGAAGCAGATTATGTCTGGTTTGTCAGTGGCAACCTGCATAGAAAGATCTATCAGGTTTGAGGGAAGGCCCCGGATATTTGAGGTCCACACTGTGAAGGAAAAGGGAGGGGAAATGGTTTTGAGTGAAGGGTAGGACTAAGGAGGAGGGGGGGGAGGTCAGGAGAGTTATTGAAAGAGTGTGGTGGATTGCAGAAGAGCTCGGGGAGAGGGGCGGATAAGGAGAAAAGGCTCGGTGGTGATGGGTTGAGGTTCAGTGGGGAGCAACAAAATATGGGGCAGATGGCAGTTGAAGATTGGAGGAGGTGAAGTAATGATATGGAAGAGAGGGTGGAGGAAAGAGGCAGTTTTGTGGATGTTCGGGGGGGGGGTAAATTTGGGAAGGGGATTTAGGGGGAAGATTGAAGGGAGAAGGGTGATAGGGAAGCTTGGAGGGGGAAGAGTGTGAAGGTTGCATTGAGAGGGAGGGGAGACCAGAGCAGGCACAGCCAAGGTGCAGGAGGGCGACGGGAGAGGTGGGGGAAGGTGCAAGATTTGAGGGGTTGGGAAGAGGGGAGGTGTTCTGAGCAGGCCCGTAGCCAGGCCTCAGTATTAAGGGGGGCATATGAACTGGATGGGGGGGCACAATTATTATATTTAATATTTTTGATAACCCGGTATACTATTGTATTCATGCAGCATTGACACATCTATACTGAGGTTGCCGTCGCATACTAACCAAATTGATCTCGGCTAGATTTAATATGTTCCGATGTTTTTGGCCTAAAATGATTCGAATGCAGGAGAGCCGCAACAAACTGGCACATTCACAATGCAGATATTCAATGGTTAGACAATTGGCACCAATTCAGGTGAACTTATACAAGGTGTTGCGAAGAACTGGCATTAGAAAATTAATATACCAGAGATACAATGACTAAACGGGGGAGGTTGGCACCAGAATCAGTGCACTTTGAAATAAGATACAGTCGGCTATGACCTGCGATCATCACGTTAAACTATCAACAGCAAATACGACCAGCCTGAAGATACCACAAGGTCCGCATTTAAATCAGTCAATTACACAGGGGTAAGGTTATCCACAAAGCACTAGATATGGGATATGCAAAGCACCAAACACAACATTTAACTTAAACATCAGAAGTACAAAGCAGCCGACCACGGCGGGTGCTGACCACAACCACACTACAACCACAACCACACACGCATCACCAGCAGTCACACACACACACAATCTGAACTCCTCGTATAGTTTCTATACCGCTGCACTCACTGTCAGAAGAGCTGCAGGCGACTCGTCTCGGTGTGGAATCTTCTGAGGACCTTCTCCTTCCATTCATTCAGGCATTTACGTGCGAGGTCTCTCTCGAAGACCAGCCGTACCAGTCGTACCTTGCGTGCATGGCGCATGGACCGTCGATGGTCAGTGAAGACATTCCTCAACGTTGAGAATGAGTTTTCACACATGGCAGTGGACGCACCAAATGTTAGTCCAAGTCTCATAGCAGTCACTACACTTGGCATGGCTTCCAGCGTTTTGTGGGATGTTGAGAGGAGTTTTTGTGTCGTCCATCTCTCGTTTGGCTGCTTTTCTGTCTGTGAGCGAATAAACTGCTTTGCAACCACACACTCCGTTTCACTGATGGTTGACTTTGTTAATGTCAATGATGTGCTGGAGCAAGTGGGGATCCAAAAACGTGCCATTTTCGGGATTCAAGGCAGCGAGTGAACGGGCGAGTTGTGTGTTGCGCTCACTGAAGCGCCGAGCGATCTCTCCAAGCACAGTGTCAATTGCGCTGTAAAAAAAACCCTCTGCAGTTCCGTCTTGTCATTGTCGTTGTTTTGTCCTGTCGTCTCCAAAACTACAAACTGTTCCAAGTTCTTATGCATTGTGCGTGTCCGTTTTGGTGGTGCAGGTGTAGAAGTGCGAGAGCATCGTCGTCCTTGTTCCACAGATCAGTGAACTCATCCTCAGAGCGGAGTTTCTTCACGCACTCTGTAGCACTCGCCACCAGTTCCAACCCCGTTAGCGAGTCCATGTCCTCTGGCTGCAAGAGTCTGTTTGGGCCATCTAACAACATCAGCAGTTTTTGTACAAAGATAGCAATGAAAGATAGCAATCCGGTCGCCTCGCACTCTGAAAGTGGAGTCCACTGAGCCACGTGCGGTGTTAAACTTCCCACATGGATAGCGGAATGCTGCATCTGTCTGCACACTGTATTCCAGCCATTCATTAGTCTGGTACCACGAGGACACAAACGAGCGACTCTTGTTCTGCGACAGATGGCCAGGGTACCGCTGTAGAACCACTTGATTCGGTCTCTCACTTCCAAGATCATCGGGAAGCGGCTTGACAGTCTCACCCGACCCCGAGAATGGCAACTCGGCTGTCTAGTCTGCGCTGGGGCTCCAGCGGCAGGGCTGACGTTGCTGGCTTGGCCAGGTTGGCCAGCTTCTGTCGGTATTTCATCGACATGATCGTCTTTTCCTCCTCCTCCTCCTCCCACAACATGTCTTTCATCATCTTCTTCATTTTCGTCGCTTGCATTTTCTCCTTTTCTGAGCCATTTTCGTATATCGATCATCCACGTCCTTTTCTCCTGCTGCGAGCTCGTGCTCTGTGATTCGTCCCTCGTGACTCGCGTCACTAATCTCGCGACTCGCGAGATTTCACGGTTGACGGTTTTATTTATTAAATGATCGATGCATCACCCTCGTGACTCGCGTCACTAATCTCGCGACTCGCGAGATTTCACGGTTGACGGTTTTATTTATTAAATGATCGACGCATCACCCTCGTGACTCGCGTCACTAATTTCGCGAGATTTGACGGTTGACGGTTTTATTTATTAAATGATCGATGCATCACCCTCGTGACTCGCGTCACTAATCTCGCGACTCGCGAGATTTCACGGTTGACGGTTTTATTTATTAAATGATCGATGCATCACCCTCGTGACTCGCGTCACTAATCTCGCGACTCGCGAGATTTGACGGATGACGTTTTTATTTATTAAATGATCGATGCATCACCCTCGTGACTCGCGTCACTAATCTCGCGACTCGCGAGATTTCACGGTTGACGGTTTTATTTATTAAATGATCGATGCATCACCCTCGTGACTCGCGTCACTAATCTCGCGACTCGCGAGATTTGACGGATGACGTTTTTATTTATTAAATGATCGATGCATCACCCTCGTGACTCGCGTCACTAATCTCGCGACTCGCGAGATTTCACGGTTGACGGTTTTATTTATTAAATGATCGATGCATCACCCTCGTGACTCGCGTCACTAATCTCGCGACTCGCGAGATTTCACGGTTGACGGTTTTATTTATTAAATGATCGATGCATCACCCTCGTGACTCGCGTCACTAATCTCGCGACTCGCGAGATTTCACGGTTGACGGTTTTATTTATTAAATGATCGATGCATCACCCTCGTGACTCGCGTCACTAATCTCGCGAGATTTGACGGATGACGGTTTTATTTATTAAATGATCGATGCATCACCCTCGTGACTCGCGTCACTAATCTCGCGACTCGCGAGATTTCACGGTTGACGGTTTTATTTATTAAATGATCGACGCATCAAAAACAGGTTTTATCTGCATAATTTCAAATGTAAGCACGATTGCAAACACACATATTTTTTTTAATTTTTATTATAAAATTACTTTTGTAAGATGGAGGGTTGACGGGTTGTGAAGGTCACGTGGTGCACGTGCACTTCATCTTTAATAATGTAAATTTATGTCTTTTTCCTTCATCATATTATCATGTTATGACTGTATTACATTTATACCTAACTTACAACCGATCAGGTAACCTGCTCAATGGGGTCTCCATATCGAATACGCTGATTGGCTATTCCTGAAAACTAAATGATCCACGATATATGGATATAACCACCCACAACATCGACATTCGACACGAGGCCTTGGCTGCCGGTGTTGGTGCTTGCGTTATTATCTTTTATCTTGTGGTCTTGGACTGTATTGTCTTGCCAATTGCTTTTGGAGATGCGCTGGGAAGCGCACACTTATCTCTTGACCGTTATTCAAAGAAGGAAATTATTAAAGAACAGTTTATCCAAGAAGGCCTCATTATTCACCATGTTGAACATCTGGAATAAGGGTTTTAGTTCACACAGGTGAACTCTGAAACAGCAAGTTCACAGTGGGCGCTCATCCTTAAACACGAAGTTGTTCACAGGGTGCAACAGGGCATAAATGGGTGGCGTACAAGTGGGGGGGGGGCACCAGATGCGCCATGGGTGGGCATTGCACCCAAATGCCCCCCCTAGCGACGTGCCTGGTTCTGAGAGGAAGGAAGGAGCATGTTTGTGAAGATGCATGTACTGATTGAGAGAGTGAGATATCTGTGAGGTTAGAATGGAGCCCACAGATGTTAGAACACCTCACAGTTTGAGACAACGGAGGAGGAGCTGATACTGAGGTAGAAGACAGTGAAGAGGTGCCAATGCTGGAGGTAGGATTAGGGGCAAGATGGGAGATGTAAGGAGAGGGGATAACAGGTGAGGGGTTAGGAGGAGGTAGATTTAAGGAGGTGGAGTGAATTGGCACTGAAGTTGTTTAAAAAAAAAGGACGATTGATGGAAACACGAACATGAATTACAAACTGGGATTTTAAAACTTTTTAAGTCAGAGATGTGATTAAAGACATTCCATGAGGGATGTAATGGAGAGGATTGAGAAAAGGAACATAAATAACAGTGGGACGTGTTGGACACGGGAGGAAGGAAAGGTCGAATTGAAAACATTTGAAGAAGAAGAAGAAGAAGAGTAGTGAATTATGACACAATAACGAGAACCACGTGTGTGAAAGAGGAAGTTGTTGTCGTTTAACAGACGGTGATTTATTTTATATATTTTATTTTGATCAAGATTACTAAGATGAGGAAAAGGAAAGGTTGATGAAAAAATGGTCGAGGTGTTTGGTGAATGTGGGTCGGCAAAAGTCGATGGTGGATCGGCAGAAGAAAGAGGAAGAAGAGTCGGTACAGGAAGTGACGTGGCGACGTCGGGGAATCATGAGGGAAAAGATTGTTTTTGTTTGTTTTTTGTTACATGAAACAGAGGGTGTAGTTCAGGGGGATGAGAGGGTGGAGGGAGAAGTGGAGAAAATATAAACTGATGTCAACAAGGAGAAAACACAACAAACACGATCAGGTACACAAACATGAAGAAGGGTAGGCCTCAAGGAACCCCGAGATGAAAACTCAACAATTATCACAAGTTTTAACACAACACCGAACTAGAAACACACAGTAAACACAGAGATAACAAAATGACAGTAAAAATGCGAGAAAAACAACCGGAAAACTTATCTTTGAGAAAGTCGGCAGAGATCCTGAAAAGGAACCACCACCGTCACTTTTAATCCGGTGTTGATGTGAGACAGGCATGATGGACCGAATGGCCTCCACCTCCATCGAATTTCCTTGTGTGTATCCTTCGGTAGGACGGAGGAACAGAAAGAAAACAACAACAAACAAGGTTTCATGACACTCGGGGGAGCGTACTCCTCCGCCAGGCTGAACACGTTCCGTTCCGTATCCCACTGATCGGCCGGATCTGAATTCGGTCCTGAACCCAAGTCGAATCGACTTGTTTTTGTCACATAACCAAGTCATCCACCAAGTTTTGTCAAAACTCATCCACAACCTTGACAGACTGACAATAAACATCAATTAATATTGATCGTGGTATGGATCTGTCGTAAGGGTTAAATGGGTTTACTTTATTGTCTGCTCGTAGAGCACCCTTATTCTGGACATTTCCATCTGTCTGTCTGTCCGCGAAACTTTGGTCAAGCCTCGGGGCGAAACCACTCAACCGATAACAATGAAATTTGGTACGTAGGACCAATATTTCTGGGAATCGTGTGCTTTCGAATATGGGACCCCGGGCCCTAGTAACGGCATAGCAACGGCCCTTTAAAGTGGTCAAAAAAATCAAAAATAAATAAATCGAAAAATCGAAGCTTAGAGTTCTGTGCGCAATCTATCTCGCTCCCTTCATGCCAATTTGCAGCCCGAACAAAAAATATTTGTATGAGGAGATAGGTTTCAGAAACGGTAAATTGCGAATATCTCTAAGAGAAAGAGTCTGGTTTTGATGAAACTTGGGTGAAATGTGTACAATGTGGCATCAGTGTACATAATACGTAAATGTATTTGACAAGGCAGTGTTGACGTTGTCTCGCGAGTCCCTCGTCTTCCTGCCAAAAATATTTTTGTCTAATTTGTCATTTCCCTTCCTTTCTCTTTTAACTGGTTTTCCGTGGGTTGGCAGAATTCCTTTTTATCCTTTGAAAAGCTCTTACTACCTTTTTTTTAACAAGAGGAACCAGAAAACAATTCTTGTCTGGATGAGAAATTTGTTTTTGATTTTATTCTGTTGACTCATCTGACACTTGGATTCATTTTATTGCTTGGTCCTTCAGGAAAGGTGAAGGAGCCAGCAGGAATCGGTCCAAGAATACCCTGCAACCCGAGTACATCTCAATAAAACCACCAACAACGCGAACAAATTGAGGGGAAACATCCACAAGCTGAACGGATACTCTCACAAACTCAACATCACAGCCAGAAAATCGAACGGAAACACGATCAATCCGAACAAAGACACCAGGAAGTCAAACTCCAGCAAAGAGAACAGAGACACAAAGAAATCAAACAGAGACATCAGGGAACCGGACCAAAAACACCTGCAAGTTGAACAGGTAATCTCTCAAAAAGCCTCAGACTTTGCAACAACTCTTTCTCAACCAGGTGCCTCTCAGACAAATATATCGCCAGGTACACGACCTGCTCTGAATCACCAGCAATCCCAACTCCGAGGTGAGAGAGACAACAGGAATCTCAACACAGAATGGAAGAGAAAGGCAAGAAAACCGAACAGAGACGACAGAGGATCGACGAAAAACGCCGGCAAATTGAACAGGCAATCCAACAAAAAGCCTCAATGTTGCGAACAGAATACGGAGTCAATCCACGTACTCCTCTACCAGGTACATCTCAGGCAAACACATCCCCACTTACAATAACTGCTTTGAAACATCAGCTGTCCAAACTCGAAGGTGAAAGGAGACATCATAAACTTCTACGGAGAGACGAACTGAGAAAAGAGAAAACGAAACAGGATCACGAAAAATTATTCCTTCAATTGGAACATGCAATCCAAGAGGAAACCTTAACATTGCAAACAAAATATGGAGTCAATCCAAGCGTTCCTCCACCAAATCCGTCTCAGCAAAACACAAGCCAAGTCAATCTTTCTGCTCTGCAAGATCAACTGCGCAAACTCCAAGATGAAGAGAAACGTCAGCAAGGTTTACAGGCAGACAAAAAAAAGACAAACCCAGATCGAACAGCAATGCCTGAAAATTGAACAAGCAATCAACCAAACAACCTTCATCTTACAAACAAAATATGGAGTCAATCCAAGTGTTCCTCCACCAGGTACGTCTCGGCAAAACACAAGACAAGTTTATCTTTCTGATCTGCAAGATCAACTGTGCAAACTCCAAAGTGAAGAAAAACATCAGCGAGGTTTTCAGGCAGACAAAGGAAGACAAACGAAGATCGAAAAAAAATGCTTTGGAGTTGAACAAGAAATCAAACAAACAACCTTCACCTTGCAAACAAAATACGGAGTCAATCCAAGTATTTCTCTCCCAGGTCCGTCTCAGCAAAACACAGGCAAAGTTAAACTTTCTGTTCTGAAAGATCAACTGTGCAAACTCAAAGATGAAGAGAAATGTCAGCAAGAATTACGGAAAGACAAAAGAAGACAAATGGAGTTCGAACAAAAATGCCTTGGAGTTGAACAAGCAATCAAACAAACAACCTTCATCTTACAAACAAAATATGGAGTCAATCCAAGTACTCCACTTCCAGGTCCGTCTCATCAAAACACAAACAAAGTTAAACTTTCTGTTCTTGAAGATCAACTGTGCAAACTCCAAGATGAAGTGAGACGTCAGCAAGATTTACAGGCAGACAAAAACAGACAAATGCAGATCAAACAGAAATATCTTGGAGTTGAACAAGCAATCAAACAAGCAACCTTCATCTTGCAAACAAAATACGGAGTCGATCCAAGTATTTCCTTTCTATGTCCGTCTCAGCAAAACACAAGCCAAGTTAAACTTTCTGTTCTACAAGATGAACTGTGCAAACTCCAAGATGAAGTGAGGCGTCAGGAAGATTTACAGAAAGACAAAAACAGACAAACACAGATCCAACAGAAATGTCTGCAAATTGAACAGGCAATCCAAGACAAAACCTTCGTCTTGCCAACCGTGTCTGAAGTCAGTCCAAGTACCCCTCCACCAGGTACGTCTCAGGAAAATAAATCCCCACTAACACCATCTGTACTGGAACACCAGGTGTCCAAACTCCCTCATGAAGAGAGACAACAGGAATCTCAATGCAGAATGGAACTGATCTGGAAGGAAACCGAACAGAGATCACAGTCCTCCATTGAAAAACGCCGGCGAATTGAGCAGACAATGCAACAGAAAACCTCAATGTTGCGTTCAGAATACGTGGTCAATCCAGGTACTCCTCGAGCAGGTACGTCTTGGACAAACACATCCCCACTTTCACTACCTGTTCTGAAACACCAGCTCCCTGAATTCGGAGGTGAAATGAGCTTCCATGAATCTCTACGGAGAGACGAACAGAGACAAAAGGAAATCGAACAGATCCGCATGAATATTGAACAAGAATGTCTGCAAATTGAACAAGGAATCCACCACAAAACCTTGATGTTGCAAACACAATACGAAGTCATCGAAGGAGGAGCTGGGACTGCATTGGGGTCTTGTTCTTCAAGGGAGGATCCGAGTGCCGAGTCACTTTTTAATCAGGACGCGGTGTCTCATTGGGTGTAAACCCCAAATGATCTCTTCCCTCTCAACCAGACGTAAAAGGATCACCCTCTCCAAGTTCACCACCGAAAGAATCACTCTCACCGAAACCACCACCAATATCTACCCAGGAAGTCAAAAATATATGAACACATAAAAAGTGGAAGAGGACGAAAAGAATAAGGAGAAGAGGAATAATCCAAAAGTAAACAAGGTTGGTGGAGGGGGAGAGTGGATGAGGTGTGGAGGAAGTGCGAATCAGTACAAATACTTTGTTTGTTAACAAGAGGAAACAGAAAACAGTTAATTATCAAGATGAGAAGTTTGTTTTTGATGTCATACTGTTTACTCACCTGACACTTCTTTGAAATGCTTCGACCTTCAGGATAGGTGATGGAGTCAGCAGGAACCGGACCAAGAGTACCCCACAACCCGAGAACATCTCAACAAAACCAAGTCCCAGTTATCCAACATGTTCTGAAACAACAGCAATTTGTACTGCGGACTGAAACGTTCGGCGAACAACACAAACAAATTGAGAGGAGACATCCTCAGGCTGAACAGATACTCCCGCAAGCTCAACAGTCAACAACAACACCATAGACAGTGAAACCAACGAAAACACGATCAAGTTTTACTCTGAGCTGAACAAAGAAACCAGGAAGTCAAACTCCAGCAAAGGGAAGGGAAACACCAGGAAATCAAGATGTATGGATATCAAGCATGGACGTCCGCGTATCAAACAGAGATGGCTACATTTTGAACAGAGACAACTGCACATCGAACAGAGACACCTGCATATCGAACAGAGACACCTGCATATCGAACAGAGACACCTGCATATCGAACAGAGACACCTGCATATCGAACAGAGACACCTGCATATCGAACAGAGACTCCCACATATCGAACGGAGACTCCTGCATATCGAACAGAGACTCCCACATATCGAACAGAGACGCTCACATGTCGAACAGAGACGCCCACATATCGAACGGAGACTCCTGCATATCGAACAGAGACGCCCACATATCGAACAGAGACACCTACATATCGAACAGAGACACCTACATATCGAACAGAGACACCTACATATCGAACGGAGACGCTCACATGTCGAACAGAGACACCTGCATATCGAACGGAGACTCCTGCATATCGAACAGAGACGCCCACATGTCGAACAGAGACTCCTCCATATCGAACAGAGACGCCCACATGTCGAACAGAGACACCTGCATATCGAACAGAGACCCTCACAAGTCGAACAGGGATGCCTGAACATCGAACAGTTTGAGATAGTTTTTGAGAGAGACACCTGACCATATCGACAGAGGCAACGTTGTGGTCAATCTGACTGGCAGACACAATTGTGGAGTTATCAGAGCCCTCACTTTGACAGAGTTCAACTGCATATCAGACTTGGAGAGGTGTCGAGAACGGAGACTCCTGCATATCTGAACAGAGACGCCCACATATCGAAGGGATCGAACAGAGGAGAGTTTGGCACCTGCATATCGAACAGAGACTCCCACATATCGAACGGAGACACCTACATATCCAGACAGAGGCTGATTGCGGCTCGAACAGAGACGCCACTGGTTCTATCATCAGAGACTCCCACATATCGAACGGAGACTCCTGCATATCGAACAGACGCCCACATATCGAACAGAGACACCCATATCGAACGGAGACGCCACATGGTTCTATCATCGCCTCTCGAACGGTGCCATATGGTTCTATCGAATCGTCTCTCCCTGGTGCCTGGTTCATATCGAACGGAGACGCTCTCGAACAGGGTGCCTGAACTGAACAGTTCTAGATCGTTTTGAGAGAGATGACCATCGAGCAGGCAACGTTGTGGTCAATCTGACTGGCAGGTTGGACAAGGGTGCCCGGAGTAATCAGCCCTCACTTTGACGTTCAACTCAAAGACTTGGAGAGGTGTCTATCATCGCCTTCTCGATAGTTTGGGATACAGAGGAATGGCTGTCGGCACAGCGCTGAGCGGAGCTCTGGAGGCTGATCATCGTCTCTCCCTGGTGCCTGGTTCTATCGTCGCCTCTCGCTGGTGCCTGGTTCTATCATCGCCTCTCGCTGGTGCCTGGTTCTATCATCGTCTCTCCCTGGTGCCTGGTTCTATCATCGTCTCTCCCTGGTGCCTGGTTCTATCATCGCCTCTCGCTGGCGCCTGGTTCTATCATCGCCTCTCGCTGATGCCTGGTTCTATCATCGTCTCTCCCTGGTGCCTGGTTCTATCATCGCCTCTCCCTGGTGCCTGGTTCTATCATCGCCTCTCGCTGGTGCCTGGTTCTATCATCGCCTCTCGCTGGTGCCTGGTTCTATCATCGTCTCTCCCTGGTGCCTGGTTCTATCGTCGCCTCTCGCTGGTGCCTGGTTCTATCATCGCCTCTCGCTGGTGCCTGGTTCTTCGGACCGCATCTCCCTGGTGCCTGGTTCTAACAGGCTCTCCCTGGATGCCGGTGGTTCTATCATCGCCTCTCGCTGGCGCCTGGTTCTATCATCGCCTCCATCGCTGATGCCTGGTTCTATCATCGTCTCTCCCTGGTGCCTGGTTCTATCATGGCTGCCATATAACCACTGGTGCCTGGTTCTATCATCGCCTCTCGCTGGTGCCTGGTTTTTCATCGCTCTCGCTGGTGCCTGGTTCTATATCGTCTCTCCCTGGTGACCCTGGCAAAAATTTTCTATCCGATGCAGCCTGGTTCTATCATCGCCTCACAGAAGGTGCCTGGTTCTTCGGACCGCATCTCGACGCTGCCTGGTAACAGGCCTCGTGGATCGGTGGTAACATGTGTAAAGTTTTGCCTCCAATCTGTTCAGCCACTTCAGAAAAGATTTTTTGAAGGTTTTTTTAAAAACAATATGGCTGCCATATAACCACGTGACCGATGACGCCATCATTTTTTTTCTGCGGACCATTTTATCCCGAGAGATGAAAAAAAGTATCTTGCCAAAAGGTGACCACGTGTGACTTCTTTAAGGTCACACTGAGGTGAACAGAGCTGCTATCCACCAGGAGCGACTCCTTGAGGAATATCTGCCTACGAGAGATTCCAATGAGAATCGTTCTGCAGAGTAACCATGGAAAATATGCTTTGCCTCATAATGTCACCAAATGACGTCATAATGTCTCAAGCTTGACATATCTAGAAAGCACTCATCGAGGTGTTCAATTTGAGGTATTACACGATATGGTTCCTAAAACTTGAAAATTTGACCTTGGGGTCAAATATGTTTGACCTCAGGCGCTAACGATGAAGGTCAAGGCCAATCGCCACCAAAAATTAATCAGCTGAGCGCCAGACCATGGACTATATTCCCATGAAGTTTGAAGACGATCCGATCAAAATTACTCAAAAAATAAGGGTTTTGTCAACTCCCCTGATTTGGGACAAAGTGACCTTGACCTTTGACCTTGACCTTCAAAATTTTGTGCGCTGAAAGGGACCTCTATAGGCCTCTGATATGCGAAGTTACTAAAATTTCCGATGATAACTGTGCTCTGCAGAATTTTTTATACGTGATTACAGACAAAAAAAACAAAACATACAAGCTGACTAACATATCTTGCAAAAACTTCGTTTTGGCAAGATAATAAAAAAAACTTTAAAAACGCGTGCCAGAAACAACAACCACACAGGCAGTTCCTTCTCTCTCGCGTGCCCATACGTGCATGGCCGTACGTGTCAAGCAAGCAGCTCGTGCTTCGTTATATTCCATTGCGTGTGCACGACGCGCAGCTTCGTTCCTTCGCTCTCGTGAACGACGACTGGATTGGGGCATTGTTTCAATAATATCGGACCAGTGGTTGTCGATAATTAATTGATAATTGTGACGTCATCGCACCGTGTCCTGTCATTGGTTTGGTAAATAAATGGCCATAACTTGGGAAACGGCTGAAACGGATGAAGAAGAACGATATCAAACCTTGAAAAGGCACATACTCAGGTCCCCAGCATCAATTGTGACGCCATATTGAACGAACAAGAAGAATTGTTCGGTCAATTGTGACGTCATAGCATCGTGTCCTGTCATTGCTTTGGTAAATAAATGGCCATAACTTGGGAACCACTTGTCCGATTAATATCAAACCTCGAAAAGGCACATGCACAGGGCCCCAGCAATATACCTGGCAAGTTTCAATAAGATCGGACCATTGGTTGTCGAGAAACAGCGGTCACAGACAGACAGACACAGAGATTGCTGGAATTATTTTCTACTAGTACGTGCGTGGCCGTACGTGCAACAAAAAAAGAAAAAACTTTCAAACCACGTGCCAGAAACAACAACCACACAAGCCGTTCCTTTGCTCTCGCGTGGCCGTACATGCAAAAAAAAAAAACTCAACCACACAGGCCGTTCTTTCGCTCTCGTAAACGACGACTGGATTGGGGCATTGTGTTTATCTATAAATGCGCATAAGAAATCGAGAAATTATTAGAATACAGAAAGTCATCACTATCCGGAAGTCCGTACGATGTAACCCATAATGGGGAATGCGGCTGAGGATCTCTTCCCCAACGCCCACCCCTCCGCAGCAACATGTCCTGTCATTGGTAACGAAGGCGTTCTTTCCCCATCGGCCACGCCTCCTCAGCAAGTGTCTTGTCATTGGTTTGGTAAATAAATGGCCATAACTTGGGAAGCACTTGTCCGATTCATATCAAACCTTGAAAAGGCACATACTCAGGTCCCCAGCAATAAAACTCGCAAGTTTCAATGAGATCGGACCAGTGGTTGTCAAGAAACAGCGGTCACACACACACACACACACACACACACACACACACACACACACACACACACACACACACACACACACACACACACACACACACAGATTGCTGGAATCATAGAGAGATAATGAACATTGTAATACGAGTCTTGTTTCTCGAGCATTTGTTTCACAGGCCTGTTTAGTCCAGAACCAGGGGATCTGAGCCACAACCAGCTCCGTGATTTGGTTGGTGCCTGCTTAATGTCTTTTCACCATCTTCCTCCCGACTACGACCCTTGGGTGGGTGCGACCCTTCGAGCACAAAGCACTACGTATCTCTGCACCACCTTCGTCGTCTATCACCGCCTCATCCTCACCACTACTACGTCCTCACCTGCACTAGCTTCACCCTTGCCATCCCTCGCCAAACCGTGATCCATACCTGCCCTCGCCACAATGGATAGAGGAGCATGAGAGGATTAAATGCCGTTGCTCTAATATATTCATATTGTCTCTCCACCCCGCACTCCCTTCAATCCCACTCACCTTTCCTTCATACGTCATCCAAAATCATGTTTCATAGACCCACGTTCCGTCCAGCCAGGTCATTCCAAGCTCTCCCATCCACAATCCAAGCTTGAGCAGCCCAGGTGACACGACCCCCCAGCCCGTTCGTCGCTGCCTCTTCGGCCCCCTGAAAGATGACCACTCCTCATCCCAGTTCGAGTGCTCGAACGAACTTCAAGCCTCGATCGCCGAGGCGTTGCGTCGCTGGGACTTCGACTTCGCACGAAATGCTCCGCTGAGCGATGGACGGGAGAGATCGTTCACCTGGGAAGCGGTACCCGTGCATGAGGTCCCATCATTTTACTGTGAAAGGGTGCCCAAAGACCCCCGGATGAGGAGAAATACAAAAAAAGAAGAGCAGTCTTCTGATTGTGGATCCACGATAGTCCCGGGTACCGCATCCAATGTCCAGCAAGAGGGGAAGGTTCCCAACGAGTGTCACACCAGCTCGACCGAGTTCCAAACATGCCTGACGAGAGGACCGCCGAGAATGTCGACACAGGTGACGATACCTGGGGGCGAGGGAGGGGGGAATACGAGGGAACGGCAGTGAGCCAGCACATCCGGGGAAATGGTGGGGGATGTACTTGTGGTCTTGTGGACATAAACCTCGCCAGATAAAGCCTTTCAACTTTTGCACCTGCAAATATCAAGCAACTCACGTGACCTCCTCTCACTAAATAAAGCTTTGTTGAGCCGAAATAGGTTCTCAAAAAAAAAAACCTTAATCGTAACACTCTCCTTCCATCCATCCATTCATCGAGACCATACTCTGTGCAGAGCGTTGGTGCTGCCGAAGCAGTCTCCTCGGCTGGTGGGCACAATCCTGGACGGGTGGCACCACTCCAACACAGGATACCTCAAGCTGGCACTCATTTTGCCAACCTCAGAAGGATGGCAGGCTAAATCAACCCCATCTGGTATTCATTTAACAAAGACTGAGTGAAATTACTCACCCATAAAAGTATTTTTCCTGCAAATAAAAAATCACGAACGTCTCCCCTCCGGCGTTAGAGTTGTGAAAACAACCCGAACGGTCAAGCAATCAGCCCAAATTCAGGTGCGTGTCGAGAAAGGTTCAGACGGAATAAATTCACCTTTCCTGAGTGGAAACAAAATGGCGAGTATCGAACGTGACGTCACTTCCGAAAACGTGAGGTCACTTCCTCCGTGACAGAGAAATAAATACACAGGCCCTTATAATCGATATAATTTGCCTTTTGTAAAAAGATTTTCTGATTTTGCATCTCTTTTGTGAAATGTTCAAAGTGCTTTAACGATGATTCCGAAAGAAACTACCGGTTAACTCGGTGACTCGATGGACCCTTTGAGCAAAACTCAGGTTCCAAAGGAAATTTTTATCCTGATTTTAGAAACCGACTCAGTATCTCAGACATAAATCTCTTAAAGCACAGAAAGGAAATAGTTAATATTGTTCTCAACGTCTTGTTTTCCAGGAAGCGCGAGATAAGGCGTACCTGGTGGGAGAAATGATGAGGATGCAAGCGAAGGACGGGGTGACAACAATCCATGGGGGAACTCTGGGAAGTCTCACATGTAGGGCGAGGCACCGACGCGTGTGCCGTCCGTCGGATAGAGGTGAAACATCCAGTCTTGCCAGCATTAGTCGCGAAGAGTAGGCAAGCTATCACCAGCACCCTGAACAATTTACAAATTCCTGCCCGAACCGACAGGGGGCACTGCATCGGCGGCACAGCCACACTCCGGACAATGATGCAACCAGCAGCCATCTGCTCTCCACGAAAATACAGGGACACGATGAGTCGATGCCATTTATGTTTTTTCAAATAAATAAATCTGAGGCTCATCGAGGAGCTTTGTGCATACGTCACAGACAGGATCAGGATGAACAATGGACAAATGCACACAGTAAGTGGCAGTTGAATCTGAGAGCCGAGCATCATGAGCTGAGTGTTGAGATGGGAACACCAAACATGGCCATCAACCCGTTGTGTTGACACAGCTCAGGTTCATTCACCAAGAGATGGTTCATACCTCATGACGATCTGGAACATTCTATAATTCACTACATTTTGTAAACTACTGTGGTATGTTTCAGCATCTTCTTCTTCTTCAACCGCATCTTTTAACCAACTTTTTTTTATGGGGTCAGCCGCCATGGGAAGCTTGGCCCGAGTCTTCACAAACCGGCTGGCCAGGCCCGACGTTCAACTAGTTCGGGCAAGAATAATTGGGAATTTGTTCATGGTGCCGGGAATGGCTCGCCTACTCTTCGCGAAGGATACCGTGCGATCTTTATCGTCCACCAACTAATGCTGGCAGGCAGGATGCCCAACTTATCGTCCATGCAAGGAACAAAACACACATTGATGAATCACCCTGTCTGTGAAACACCTGACAATTTATAGCTGGGTCGGGATCGAACCCAGGCTAGACAGGTTCGAGGCGAGTGTGCTTGCGTACCTACAGGCCATCCTGCAGGCCCTATGTACATTAGGCTCCTGAGATAATATAATAAAGACAAGGCCTCCTGAGAGGCCTTGTCTTTATTCGTCCCCTACCAGCTTCACTCGAGGGGACGATAGATTTGCTCTCCGTCTGTCCTGTGGTTTTTGTGGAAATGAAACCTGTGGTTTTCCAGATTTATTTTTCCCCCATACCCTTTAACATTTTCAACTGAAACTTGGTGCATGGCTTTATTATGACAAGTTATGGAACTAGTTCGAGTTTCAGGGCGTTTCATTAATTTTTCACAGAGTTATGCTCTTTTTCGATTTTGGAAATTCAGAAAAGTTCCTCTTCTTCATTTTTGTTCCTGCATCGGCTCGATCGTGCGTTAAAGCAACCTAATTTTTATCGACACTTTGTTGTCCCAGGAGTCTTTATTCGTTTTTAGTCCACAAAAATAGAATAAAAAATACAAAACACATGTAAGAAGTGAAAATTCGGCGCCATTTGCAAATAAGAAAGACCTCGACAAGGGTCCAAGAATGGTTTCAATCAGAAATTTGCACCCGAGAAAATTTTTTTGTTGTTGCAAACTGATCTATTCTCATGGTATGAAATAAAAATAGGACCACTGGAACTGGAACTTACCTGGGCCCTGGCCTGATGTTGTCACCCAGATTCTGACTGGTCGGTCTGGAGAAGATATTTGAAGGAATTTACAGATTTTCCCAATCATTTATTACATCTGCCATTTTGACACACTTTTGGTCATGGGATCGGCATAACATCCACAATTTAACATTCCGACCCTGGCCTCATGTTGCAACCAAAATGTTGTGGCATTCTGACTGGTGGGTCTGTGAGAGAAGATTTTTTTTTTGAAAGAATTTACGACATCTGTCATTTTGACCTACTTGAAGTCACGTGACTGGAACAAGCTTTGCGATCCCGTTACGAGTCAGCGGCGGAACCTTGCTGCCAAATTTCAGCGGTTTGGCTGGAGAAGTCGAAATTGGAGATGGACAAACAGACGGACGGACGGACGGTGCACGATGACAATACTCTGTCTGGAATTACAATTCCAGATCAGGAAAAAATGGGGAAGCATAAGAAACTTTCTCACGCAGCACTTTCAGAACTCAAGAAATGGGCTGCTGTACATCAGGTGGACAACCACACTGGTGGTAAATGAGATTAATAAATAAATATAAAATGGTACACACGATTGAACCTCTTTTATTAAATGATAATTCCACGCAAAAGGCTCAGAATGAAGAAACACAAACGATCCACACGTCCAATGGTGCAGAGGCTCAGGAAGAAAAGACTCCAAGGTGGAAAACATAAACGTTTGGAATGACGAGGTTCGAACGAGTCAAAGTCATCGCTTCGGTTTACCTTGGAATAATAATGAATGAAACAAACCGACATGAACACCAGAGCAACGGGTACATGAACACATCACCTATCCGGACAGGTCTTCCCTCGGTGGAACATCAAAGGTACAGGTTCCGGACAAGCGACGTGCGGAAGGTATCTGGGACCTTCCTCCCTACATGGTCTTGAGCTGTGAAGGGTTCTTGGGTGGAGTCATCAAGTGGTCTTCGGAACACATCCTGTGAGCTCCTCGCTCTCCATCTCGTCGTCAGCATTGTTGTCTCCGCTATCCGAGTCTTTCTGCTCATAATCGAGAAGGGTGTAAGAAGAACGAGAAAAATAATTCAATGAAGGGATTTCGATCCACACAAACCATCGATGGGTCTTCGATTACTATTCCTAACCATTAAAACATCCTGAGTGGTAAAGGTGAAGGGAAGAACTCACCTGGTTCTGCAGCCGTTTGGGGAGAATTTTGGAGCGAATCGCTTTAAGAGAAAGTCTGGAAGGTCTCTTTCTCATTGTTACATCCTCTGCCCGTCCCTGGGTCTGCAACGAGTACGCGCACAGGTCTTCAATCAAATAGGATTTCCGAGGACAAGGCAACACCCCGCCACTCCAGAACCGCTTGACGCAGACCCGACGGTCGCCATTTGACCGAGCCACGTGTGGCATGCCGAGACACGTTGTGTGGTGGGGAGACAGGATGCGAGGTGATGAGGGTCACGTGATAGGAGGATGAGATCACGAACCTTCACGGGATACCACCATGATCGACGAGCATGCTTTCTCTCCTGGCTTGAACCGTGGCTTTCGCCCTGTTGCTTGATCTGGGGATGGGTGTAGGGGCGGGGCTTGGTATCCATGGTGACGGTTTCCGATTTAGAAATACAAATGGCAGTTCAGCATGGATGTCACAGAACCCTGGAGTTTTACCCCATTTCAACCGGTTCACCGCAGCCTGGTGGATCACCGTTGATTGGAGGGTCAGCAACAGGGATTGTAACACCCCTGACCTCCAACTCGACAGCTGGTGGATCAGCCTGGTACAAGCGCTCAAAGTAACCGGCCCAGCGGGTCTTCACTTCGGACTCCTCTGTCAAGAGCGTACCACCGTCTGCTCGAACTGCAGGACACCGAGGGATGGGCTTGGATGATCGCAATGTTCGAATTCCCCTGTAAGTGGGACGAGAATCACCTGTCCACAGGTGATGCTCTACCCCCTCACAGATTCCTCGCACATAGACCTCCTTGTCCACCCTCAGTGCACGTACAGTTTTACGCCTCAGCTCCCTGAACAGCTCAGCTCTGCCATTCAGCCTGGCCCTGCGACTCTGGTCAATGGTATCCAGTGTCGCTTGAGAGACAAAATTCTTCTTTGCCCTACGGTGAGCTCCAAGACATCCACCGGCAACATCAAGGACGGTGGTCTTGAAGGCGCTCCACAACTCTTCAGGACCCCCCAAAGCACCCAGACCCCCCAAATGCCCACTCAGCCTGTTCACAAACTCCTCAGCTACTCTCTCATCCTTGAGCTTGCCAACATCCAGCCGAGTCTGGGAAGGTACCATTCTCACAGATTTAAGGTGCAACTTAAGAATTGCCACAACAAGCCAGTGGTCAGTATTGAGGAACTAAACACTCCGGTAGACCCTGCAGTTCTGGATCATCCTCCAGCGACCATCAACGAGGACATGGTCAATCTCCTTTGCCACACCGCCAGCGTTGGAATACCAAGTCCAGCGATGAGCTTGTGGGCGCTGAAACCATGAACCAGCCACCCTAAGTCCATGACTTCTTGCAAAGTCAAGGAACTTAGTGCTATTCTGGTTCATAGTTCCTGACCCATGGGGAACCACACGTCTCATAACCATCTCTATCAGTTCCAGTCGATGCATTGAAATCCCCCAAGACTAGAAGTGTATCTCGTCTGGGGCACTGATCAACCACAGACTCGAGTGTGGCGTAGAATGTGTCCTTCACGGTGAGATCACTCGCCTCAGTCGGAGCATAGACAGAGACCAGGGAAATGACACCTAAGGAGTGACGAATCCTTTGTCTCATAATACGCTCGTTGACCGGTGTTACCTCAATTATCATTGGGGTCAGCTTATTGGACACAGCTACAGCAACTCCTTGGGTATGGTAACCATCAGAGCGACCAGACCAATAGTAGGTGTAACCACCCACCATTATCTCGCCGCAATCCGGTCTCCGAACCTCAGAGAGAGCTGCAATCCCGATGTCCAAACGCTTGAGCTCAGATGATAACAGAGACAGGTGATCATCCTCTCTTAGGGATAGGACATTCCAGGCACCCACCCGATGGGACCACTTCAGGTTAACCCAAGGAGACCGCCGTCTGGTGGACGACACCTCAGCAGCACTCCGACACACTCTCCCGCAATCTGACCCGGGAATGTTACCCCGTGGTTTCCCTCCTATCATCAAAGATTG
>NC_140981.1:862924-977924 GCF_056783735.1 Eptatretus burgeri
TTGCGGACCACGTGTTGGTGAAGCGTCGTGTATGGCCGACCTCTGCCTGTCCACTGATCGCGCCAAGCCTTCAAAGGACGGGCGGAAGGACAACGGAACGGGAGGTTCGGCGGTTCGTTTGTCCGAGATATAATAACTGGGTCGAGGCTCCGAGAACGGGAAACGGGTACTCGTGGAACCCCAGAGACATATGGTCGTCCACTTCGAATAACCGGCGATGATCATCGACACGTTGCTGGTCACGGCACGGATCCTCGACCGGCAGGAGCAGCAAAATCGACCCGGTTAGTAGGAAGGGATCCGGTGGGAGGAGGGGGTGGTGAGCTGGGAGTGGGACATAACCAGAGGTATGACGTCATCACCGTGTCGGGGAAGCCCGTGCACGCGACGTGCTCGCCCCGCCTCCTCACGCGTCATCGTGTCTCCCGACTTGTCTCCCAAGAACAGCTTGATATCTGCTGTGATGTTCCTCGTCCATGATGTGAACCCGATGTACCATTTACCAAGGTGTGTGTCGGTGTCACGTACCCTGATGGTTCCGTTCCCACGTGGAAAGTTCGTGACGTCATATCGGTATGAAACTCGACACGTGATCACGACGTCATACACTTTTGACCGGACTCGGTGGTGTAAAGGTTGGAGCGTCCGCTCTGAGTCTGGGAGGGTGGTGCTTCAAACTCCATACCGGTCATACCGATGACTTTAAAATTGGTACGTGCTGCTTCCTTGCTTGGCGCTCAGCATTTAAAAGGGATAAAGCACGGACAAACAACCATAGGTTGGCAACCGTTGCGACAACTGAACTGAACACGCCTCACATCTCACCTGCACCGCTCACTCACCCGCACCACACATCCTGTTCATTGCCACGTAAGCTGTCCAGCTGATGTGTGGGTGAGGCCGGGCTCGACTCAATACCCCACCCACTTCGCTTCTCTGTATCCCAAACTTTCTTCTCTCCTCCCAGCATGCTTGAGGTGCCTGTGTAGGTAAAAGATTGTGATACGATGACTGACTGAGATTGCTTCTGTGCTTCGGGGTAAGATCTTTCTTGTGTGACACTGCCTGCATGTCAATACGTCCCTTTGGTAAACCTTTAAAAATCATTTTCCAAACTGCGGTCGTCTCCTTCCATTGGTTAGGTTGGAGTGTTAAACCATAGCGTGTAATAGTGAAAAGGAGTTCTGTCCCACTGTTTTGTTGCGGACGGACGATAGCCAGCGTTCCACTAACTGTGTTGCTCAACCGTTCTGATTGGTAACAGTGGAGCGCTGGGAAGCACAATCCAAATCTGGGGCGATTAATCTTCTAGGAATGTAAATGCGGGATTCAGACTGTTGACCCTGCCCAGATTAAGCATCTCAGACGGTGTCTGTGGTTGCTTAGCAACCCGTCATCCCTGGAGTTATCCGCGGCTCATCGGCTTCATGGTCATCGGCCGGGAAAGGGGTCCAAGTACTCCCCAAAGCAGTAACATTTGGTGTCAGGAGTGGGATATATCCACAATAATCCACTCATAATTCATCCACAACTCTTTGAGATATCGTCCCATTTATATTTTTGGTCTAATCTCTCAAGTGTGAAGAATGACTTAGAAATTAAAAAAAAATTATCCTATCTGGATCCAGATACATTTGGTGTCAGGAGTGGGATATATCCACAATCATCCACTGTTATAATCCATCCACAACTCTGAGATATCGTCCCATTTCTATTTTTTGGTCCAATCTCTCAAGTGTGAAGAATGACTTAGAAATTAAAAAAATTATCTCATCTGGATCCAGATACATTTGGTGTCAGGAGTGGGATATATCCACAATCACCCACAATCATAATTCATCCACAACTCTGAGATATCGTCCCATTTATATTTTTGGTCCAATCTCTCAAGTGTGAAGAATCACTAAGAAATTAAAAAAAATATCTTATCTGGATCCAGATGCATTTGTTGTCAGGAGTGGGATATATCCACAATCATCCACAGTCATAATTCATCCACAACTCTTTGAGATATCGTCCCATTTATATTTTTTGGTCCAATCTCTCAAGTGTGAAGAATCACTTAGAAATTAAAAAAATTATCCTGTCTGGATCCAGATGCATTTGTTGTCAGGAGTGGGATATATCCACAATCATCCACAGTCATAATCCATCCACAACTCTTTGAGATATCGTCCCATTTATATTTTTGGTCCAATCTCTCAAGTGTGAAGAATCACTTAGAAATTAAAAAAATATATCTTATCTGGATTCGGATGCATTTGTTGTCAGGAGTGGGATATATCCACAATCACCCACAGTCATAATCCATCCACAACTCTTTGGGATATCGTCCCATTTATATTTTGGTCCAATCTCTCAAGTGTGAAGAATCACTAAGAAATTAAAAAAATATCTTATCTGGATCCAGATACATTTGGTGTCAGGAGTGGGATATATCTGCAATCATCCACAGTCATAATCCATCCACAACTCTTTGAGATATCGTCCCATTTATATTTTTTGGTCCAATCTCTCAAGTGCGAAGAATCACTTAGAAATTAAAAAATTATCTTATCTGGATCCAGATACATTTGGTGTCAGGAGTGGGATATATCCGCAATCATCCACAGTCATAATCCATCCACAACTCTTTGAGATATCGTCCCATTTATATTTTTGGTCCAATCTCTCAAGTGTGAAGAATCACTTAGAAATTAAAAAAAATTATCTTATCTGGATCCAGATACATTTGGTGTCAGGAGTGGGATATATCCACAATCATCCACAGTCATAATCCATCCACAACTCTTTGAGATATCGTCCCATTTATATTTTTGGTCCAATCTCTCAAGTGTGAAGAATGACTTAGAAATTAAAAAAATTATCTTATCTGGATCCAGATACATTTGGTGTCAGGAGTGGGATATATCCACAATCATCCACAGTCATAATCCATCCACAACTCTTTGAGATATCGTCCCATTTATATTTTTTGGTCCAATCTCTCAAGTGTGAAGAATCACTAAGAAATTAAAAAAATATCTTATCTGGATCCAGATACATTTGGTGTCAGGAGTGGGATATATCCACAATCATCCACAGTCATAATTCATCCACAACTCTTTGAGATATCCTCCCATTTATATTTTTGGTCCAATCTCTCAAGTGTAAAGAATCACTTAGAAATTAAAAAAAATTATCCTGTCTGGATCCAGATACATTTGGTGTCAGGAGTGGGATATATCTGCAATCATCCACAGTCATAATCCATCCACAACTCTTTGAGATATCGTCCCATTTATATTTTTTGGTCGAATCTCTCAAGTGTGTAGAATCACTTAGAAATTAAAAAAAATTATCTTATCTGGATCCAGATATCTGTCATATCGAGAGCTTTCGATACGGTGTGGCATCCCACCCTGCTCACCAAACTCTCTTCTCACGGTATCCAAAGCAATCTCCACTCATGGCTCGCTGACACTTCCTCTCCCGTCGCAGTCAACGCGTGGCTCTTCATGGAATTCTCTCATCTCCTCTTCCCATCCAGGCTGGAGTTCCTCAAGGCAGTGTTCTGTGCCCTGTGCCTTTTTTTCTGGTTTTTTATCAATGATCTCTCAGATTCCCTGGAAAATCCTCTTTATCTCTTTGCTGATGACTCCACACCCTTTGCCGTACCATCTCTCATCCCTCTGATGGGCAAGCAGCAGCCTCTTCATTCTCTGCAGACCTGGATAAAATCACAAGCTGGTCAAACACTCGGAATGTGTCCACAACGTTCACCACCGTGCACGTACCAAAGTTTGTTCATGGCAGGAAAAAAAATCCGGCCCGAAGGGAGTTTCTTCTCTCCTTCTCCAAACATCTCGGTTGCCCCCCCCTAAAATAGGTATTTGCTTTGTTCTCAGAAACTACACACACAATTTCGATGAAACTTGATAACAACCCTTAT
Organism: Eptatretus burgeri; assembly: GCF_056783735.1. Lineage (NCBI taxonomy): Eukaryota > Metazoa > Chordata > Myxini > Myxiniformes > Myxinidae > Eptatretus > Eptatretus burgeri. The sequence continues at coordinate 866,856 of NC_140981.1, forward strand.
CACCCGTGATGAACCAAAGCTCGACTTCACACGGCCCTGTCTGGTCATAAACGGCCTCGAAGATGTGCTGTAAACGAGCCTTGTGTGGCCTATTTAACAGCCCTGACTCTTGTCTGTTTAATTTCAGTTGGAAAATATTCATGAAACAGTTGTCCAAGAAATGGAGTATCATGAAGGAGCCAAAGCTGACTCCTCCACTCAGCTGGACCATCAAGATGAACATGTCCAATGTTGTGTTTCTCATTGTGGGTTCAGACATCCCTTGCACAAGGCTGTTTATCAAGCTGTTGTGTTTTCAGATGTTTGAATTTCGTGCGTTGGCTGTTTGCGTTACACGTGTTTACCATTCAAATGATTTGACTCTCTCCCTCTTTGTATTTTAATTTTTTTTTTATTTCATTTGTTTGTTGGACTGCTCGAGGAAGGTTATGAATACATTGACACTTGGTTCACATGCGGTGTTTTTTTTTTTCAATTGATGTAACTGTCTTTTGCAAAATCAACTGATGCTTTCATGGAACAATGATGAAAGGGGCGGTGTGTTTGTTTATCTCCTAGATGGAGTTGCATCAGTGGAAGCATGGCCTTCCGCTGAAAGATTGTCATCTTGATCTGCACGATCTTGACCATCCACCGCAACAAAAAGACAATCAAAAGCAACAAAGACATCACTCAATCATGAAACAGGAGCGACAATCAGAGCTGGAGGAGCGTGGGGGGCAGCCGGAGTTGCAGGAGCGTGGGGACCGGCTGGACCTGCAGGAGCGTGGGGACCGGCTGGACCTGCAGGAGCGTGGGGACCGGCTGGATCTGCAGGAGCGTGGGGGCTTGCCAGAGCTGCTGCACGATCATGGATGTCTGTCTCGGCTGGAGCCGCGGGAGATTGGTGGTCGACCGGAGTCACAGGGTCTCGGTGGTCGGCTGGAGCCACAGAAGCTCGGTAGTCAGCCCGAGCAGTGGGAGCTCGTTGGTCGTCCAAAGCTCCAGGAGCTCAATGCTCAACCGGAGCCACGGCAGCATGGGGGGTGGTTAGAGCCGCCAGAGCTGCAAGATCATGAGGGCTGGGCTGAGATTCATCGTCAGGGAAGGAAGAAGCAGCCTCTACTCCGAGAACAGCTTCGGCAGCCGCATCGTTGTGAGCAGAAACTGGGCCAGGAGGATCAGCAGCAACAACAACAGCAGCAGCAGCAGGGACAACAGCTACTTGTTGAAGACAAGCAGTGGCTTCTGCAGAAACCAGAAGAGGGACCCAAACACTTGGTGCGGCAATCAAAACATCATCAGCAGGCATTAAATCAACATAAGAACCAGCAGCAGACATCTTCACAGCAAAAACATCAGCATTGTATGCCACAACAAGGGCTGTATCGGCAAAATCAGGAGCATCAACAGGGGCTCCAACTGAAGAAAGACAATGACTTGAAATTGCAACAAATGGAGCAAAGGAGTAAGGAGGGGCTGTTGGAGCATAAGCCCAAACAGGAATTGTGTCAACAGCAGCAGCATTCACATGGAAATAATCAACCGGACCAGGAGCAGCGACACGCGCCTCCACCACTGCAACAGCGGAAGCAGCAGCACGTCTCTCGACCGCAAGAGCAGCAGCAGCGTCACGGTCCGACACCTCCACAAGAGCATGAACTCCGTCATGAACCACCACCACATGACGATGACCAGAAGCAATGGCTGGAGCTGCGAGCACTCAAACATTATCCACATCAAGCGGAGCAAGGTTTGCACCGGCAGGAGCAGCAGGAGCCGCAGCAACATAATCAACAGCAGGTCAGCCACAAAGTGCAGCTGCAAAATGTACAGGAAGTGTGGCAACAGGGACGGCAGCGATTAGTTCAGCAGAATGCACAGCATCAGAAATTGTTGCTGCAGAAGCCACGACAGCAGGTGGTGAGAAAACAAAGCGAGCCGTTTGGAGTTCGGTCTGAAGGATTACGAATGTCTTGGCTTCAGCAACAGAGGCAGCCACTGCCGGAGACACGTGACTCACAAGAGCGGGGGCACCTTCAGACGAAGCAGGGCTTGCAACATCTGGAAGAACATGAAGCGAAGGAGCTGCAACCTCCCCGACAGAAGTTCCGAGGTGGTCACCAAGGTGATAGAAGATTGAGAACCTTTCGGAAGGTCTTGGTTGAAATCGGCATGGATCTTTACAAAAAATTCTTTCCGGTAAGGAAGTATATCTCATGAAAGTTTCACCGGTGCTCTCTGTTTGTAAGGAATTTAAATGCCGCAGGTGTGACTCCTGCAATGTGTCGCAGAGCAAGCGAGATGAGAGGGTTAGGCAGATGCTCTTTGACAATACAGAATGGAACCTGATGGCTGATCTACCATCAAAGAAACCTGTCTTGGTAAAAGATGGAGGAATTTTCACTCTTGTCGTGATGTCGGCCTCTTGACTTTGTCAAGTTTTTTGTTTGAAAAGGTTGTTGATGGTCACGTGACGTGTTCAATATTTGTTCATGACCTCTGCCACATGTTTTCACCCACGTCTGTCTGTCTGTCTTTTTCTGTTTGTTTGTTTTTTGTATACAATGTTGAGGCTCCTATGAGAGCGAACACACAACATACAACAAGGGGGGCATGAGACAAGGGGGGCGGGAGAGGGAAGGACAAAACAGTGGGGAACAGAGACATTAGGAGATCTGTGGAAGGTGGAGGGATGGGGTGGGGAACACGGGGAATACAAGATGGACATTACAGGGAATTTCAGGAAGGATTTGATGGAGGTGGGCTTGGCATAGATTAACGGGGGTAGAAAAGATCAAGGATTTGGATGTGCGATGATAAGAGGTGGTGGTGAACAGCTGTTTTGAATACCTGGAGGGAAGAATGGGATTGGAGAGAGTGAGGGAGTTTGTTCCAAAGGTGGGGAAAAAGAGGAATGAAAGAGTGAAGGTGAGCAGTGATTCGTGATTTTGGTAGTTTTACCAGAAGGGGGTTGTTGGCGGACCTTGAGCTCCCTGTGGAAATATGGGGAGGACATATTGTTGTGGGGCCGGGCGTCGGCCGCAAACACGACCGCGAGATGGAGCCGCAGAGTCGGCTCGACCGATCGCCCGGAACTCAGATCGTACTTCTTCGGAAAATTATGGGTGCCTTTTTGGACCCAAGTTCGCCAATAGACAGACCACGTGGGGAAGGGTCGATTGCCAATTTTAATTTACCTAAATACCCACGTGGTCCAAACTACCGGGGAAATTCACCCTCGATGGCTCCCATACGGAACGAGCCGCTTAGCGTACCCGTTCCGTGTGGGTTCTGAGCGGTTTGATCGCCGAGATCCGTTGGTCCCAAATATCCCGTTACCATGGCAAAGGCTTGGCTAACTTTCCAACACGCAGCATGCGAAGCCAATGGAGGAATGGACACGAACGAGCTGAAACATTCAACAATCGGGGTATTTATTCACAATTGGGGATGAGGGGAGCACATAAGGGCAGAGCGAAACCGAATATTAATGAATACACGTATGTGCAGGCAAAAAGTACTTATACAATTTACTACTTTGGCGAGGGGCCCACGGACAGACACACGCACGCACACCCAAAGAATCGGACCAAATGGTCTTTATTCGGACCTCCAGCTCGGAGGACAGTCGGGCTGAAGACCAGGGTCTGTCTTGGACCTGTCCACCTCGTGTGGTCTTCGAGCTGACTCGGTCCGGCGAGCCGAACCCGGACACCGGCGAGTGACCCTTGCGGTTCTTGCGGGGACTGGCGTCGCTCAAGCTCTCGATCGCCATGAGGAGGACAAAGACGACGACCAAGACCAGCCAGACAGACTGCCTGTCCCGTTTGACTGACTCCCCTTTTATGCGCTCCGGCGTGGCTCGACCCCTCCCCCACTGAGCGCTCGGAGAATCCGGGAGCAGAGGGTTGTCATTGTTCCCTGCAGAGCTGTAGTAATCCGTTGCTGTCGTTGTTGATGGTGTTACAAATGAAAGAAAATCCTTACCATCAAAAGTAACTCACAACGCATGAACATTTATTTACCCATTAGACAAGGGAAAGGAAACTGTCTATAAAACATATACTTACCGATATAACTGTTCCATAGGGACTACTGAATGTTGAGTGCAGTAAACTTCAAATTCGTAACAACATCACAGACGGAGCAGGGAGGGGCGAGACCGGATAGGAGACGGTAGAAGACAGAAAGACCACCGACCAGCCTGCGGTGAGAGAGAGAGAGAGAGAGGCCCAAAGACTCAGCCTCATCGCGGGAGATACCAATGATCCTAAATGCCTTGGGATTCCACAGCGTGATGCCGAGAAAGGTGAGAGGCAGGAGCACCAGCCAAGAGGAGAGAGCAGTACTCCATCAGGCTGCGGACAAAAACTTTGAACGTGGTCAGGATCTCAGGTGGGCCGAGGAAGGACTTTGCACGACGGAGGATTCCCAGTCGGCGACTGGCTTTGGAGGCCAACTTGGAAATGTAGTTTTCCCAGGAAAGATCATGGCAGATAGTGAGACCCAGAAGCTTGAATGAAAGGATTTGTTCAAGAGGATTGTTGAGAAAGTAGATGGGGGGGAAGGGGCGTTCCAGACCGTCCTTTTGGAGCGACACAGTGAGAGTGTGAGATTTGTCAGGATCGAAAGACATGTTCCACGTGTTGGACCAGCTTGTGATTTTATCCAGAAAAAGTTGTGGACTGTCTTCGAGCAGGATATCTCAAAAGGTGATGGACGGATTCGGCCGAAACCTGGTGGACAGGTTGGGTGTGTGACAAGGACGAAATAATTAGATTTCTGTGAAGATCTGGATCTGGATCTGGAGATGACAATTTGTTAATTTTTAAGTGGTTTTTCACCATTGAGAGATGGGGCCAAAAACGATGTACGTCATGATATCTCAAACATTTGTGGACGAGTTGTGACAAAACTCGGTGGATGAGTTGGTTCGGCGACAAGAACAAGTGGATTCGATTTTTGTTTCAGGTCTGGATCCAGATCCGGCCTATCAGTGGGATACAAAACATATACTGTTCAGTGTAGCGGAGGTTTGCAGGCAACCGAGTGCTGTTTGTCGTTACTTCTGCGGTCGAAATTTGGTGGAAAGGTTGGGTGTGTGACAAGGATTAAATTATTCCATTGTTTGTGAAGATCTGGGTCGAGATGCAGATCCTAGAATGTTTAAGTGATCCTTTACCATCGAGATATATGGCCATAAAGCTGCATAACATGGATATCTCAATAAGTTATTGACCGATTCGTGTGCTGCGTCCCAGACAGGAGCTCGACGTCCGTTTGAATCAGCCCAAGCTCCCAATACGAAACGCATCCTTCCAGCTCCAAAGACCACTGGACCTTCAGCACTGGCCCGGTTGGGAGAGAGGTTTTTCTGCCCGCTCTGTGGGAAGGGAGGCTTCAACCAAGAGTTGCTTCAGCAGCACTTATCGATGGAACACAGCCCGATAAGGCACACCGCTGAACCCCGTGTGGTCCGAGGCTTGCCTCCAACACCACCTCTTAAAATGGAACCTCCACACTTTCTTCCACCTGGATTTGTTGTAGCCACAAACGAGAGTGCAAGGCTCTCTTCTCCTTCGCAACCCCCTGCACTCCTTTCAAAGCCAGTTCCTGGTCATAGTTCCTTCGGCAGCAATCAGCCACGTTCTCCGATGCGACTTCCATCAAACGACCAAATGCTCTTCCCGCCCAGGCAACAAAGGTCCACGTTCCTCAACCTTTCACAACTGATGACGACTGCAGTCAGCACAACCACTTCCAAAACAACCACTCAGCCAAACTTGGTGATGTACAACATCACTCGGGTAGGCAACGTCTTGAATCCATTGCACACGACCAACCTTCCGACGACACCAGCAGCACGGCAGATTCCCCAGCAGTCACGTGGTTTCGAAAGAGGTCAGGCATTGTCCGCGTCTGAACAGAGCTCGAAGAAGGGCCGTCCTTCATGGAAAGATCATGTCAACACGTTCACTACAAATGAACATTTCAAACATGAAAGGCCAGTCGCAGAAATGCTCCACCGGAAGAAGAGGACACAGTTGGGTTGTGACCAAAGCGGTTTCTCTCCTGCAGTGATGGTTAAGAGATTAAAGTTGAAACACACCGAAGTTGGAGTAACAGTATCAGAGCAGGAGATTGAGAAAATTCTCAAGGCTGACAAGTATCTTCAACAGCCATTTCGAAGCAAGAAATTGGAGCCAAAGGTTTTGTTCAAGGACCATGAAGACCTTTGTGCGGAGAATGAGGTGCACGTTGATGCCGTGCAGCGTGGGATGAAGGTCGCTCAGTCGTTGGCTCAGAGGCGTATGCGCGGCGTGTGCTTCCTCTGCCCAAAGATCGTTTGTGGACCACGCCAGGACATTCGTGAGCAACTGGCGAAACACCTGGCATTTTCTCATGGCGTGGTGCAGAATTATGACGAGGTTCATAAGCAAGTTCGTAACTCTTGTATTCACTGTCAGAACCCTTTAGGATACCCCCTCAGTCAATACAGCCTCGACCGGCATCATGAGCGAGGTCCATTATTTTCCGTGACAGAATCACCGGAACCAAGTACGTCTCCGGCCACCGTTGCCGACGTAGGTCAACTATCAGCTCCAAGATCCTCGTCCATGGCGATTGTTTCGACCGAACTGGAAAACACTTCCGAAAAGCCGACGACGGTGGTTTCCGGACCGGCAAAAGGTGAAAAGATGTCCGAGCTTCAAATGAAATGACCCTCGTGGAAAATCTCACGCCGCACAAGGAACAAGCTCTTCTTGGAAAAAGTATATTCATCGGCAGCCACGTCCGATCAGGCCAAAGCTGGGAAAACATCGCGACACTCCTGGATCTGAAAGTCCGTGATGTCGCTCGAAGAGTTGCGCTCAACCGTCATGCTCGTCAGGAGGTCATGAAGGAGAAGCAGTAAGAAAGTTCTGCTGGGTTTTGATGCAGCATGCACCGTCTGTGGTCAAACGCTGCCTCGTGTTTCAGGACGAGCCATCCCAGCAGCTCCGCACATCACGTCACAATCATCCACCGCGTGATCTCAGCATCTGATGCAGCTCAGCCTACAGTTTGGAGATCGGTTGGAAATTGTCTTCTGTGATGCTTCATGTGTAGATGATGAAGACGAGTTAACCTACCTTGCCGCGTCGGGGTCAACCATTGCTTTGTCATTGTAATGAATTGTGTACAATTACTTAAAGATGTTTGGAGCAGTTATATACTCCGTTCCAACCTTCACTCCTTTTACTTTACATGTGAAGGTTTCATGGAGAAGTTCACGTCCTTGTTTGTGTTTTTGATGTGGAATTATTTCATTAAACTTCCATTCTGATGATGTAACGTCCGTGCTTTGTAGTTTGCACCGGTTCGTTGGGTATCGTTGAGATGCCATGGTCTTGGCAAATGTAAACCTTTTTTTTCTGAAAAGAATCTGAATTGATGAAACAATCGTATCATTTATGCGATATTTATTTACATTTTCGGTCTGGGACTGTCATGAGGGGGGTCTCTTGGACCCACTGCCTGATCTCGGGAGTTGAGGCCACCAGCCACGGATAACTCTGTGGTCCGGCAGGTTGCTAGGCAACCACAGACGCCGATTGACACCTCCAAACCGGTCAGGGTCATCACATGCAATAAAACCGCATTACCTACCAGTGGTTTGGGGACCGCACCCTCAACGCCCACCCGTCTACTTATTACGGCTGAGCGAAACCGTGGGTTACACATTGGCTAAACCAGCTGAGCCAATCAGTGAGGGCAAAATCTTCCCGTCTCTCTATTACGTACACACTACGTCAAACCAATGAAGGAAAGGACAAAAGCAAGCAATCATGCATTTACAAACAGCAATCGATGAGCAGGTATTTACAAGGCAAGATTTACACGAGCACATGCAGCAATCACATGCAGCAAAAGAAAAGTAATTCACCTCCTTTAACCCTTCTGGAAAAGCCCCTTACGCATTCTTACCTGTCTATGGATGAACAATGTAAGACGGGTGCCGTCAATCATTCGGGAGAGTATATTTAGAAAGATGAGCAGGTTAGAGGAAGAGCGGAGCATGTGTTCGGCTCCTGACTTTCCTTGCACAGACAGGCGGGTCTACACGAATCTCAAGTGCAGGGCAGGAGTGGTGGGGGGGAATGGGGATATCGGGAGTGTTTTAGTAGGCAGGAACAGCCACAAGCTTCAGTGTACCATCGGCAGGAGGAAGGGGGAGGACATCTGAAGACGAGATGGGACAAATCTGTGCATGAGAGAGAGAGCAAATATCTGAAAAGATTCCCAGGACGAGTTGATATCGGTGAGAGTAGACATGGGAAACCAGTTGAGAAGTTTGATGGCTGCCTGAAGTCCCTGCCAGTCGGCCTGAGTGAAATGCCAGACTCGTTGATGCTGAGCTGGTTCTATAATAACGGCCAGAGAGATGTTGTCCTCTTTAACAAGCATATGGTCAGGTGAACCGATTGGAGCAGAGGAAGAACGGCAGACATTTTCTGGGAAATTGGTCAAAATCAAATCCAGAAAAGATGAAACACCGTCGGCTGAGATCTGAGTCGGGAAGTTGAGACAATGTGTCCGTCCGAATGGGTCGCAGAAATCCTTTGCTGAAGTGCCGTGCCAGGTGAGAGAGGTACCCACACCCAGCCAACTGGCATGATGGCAATTGAAGTCACCAAATATGAGGAAGAGAGCCACAAAGGCTCAGCCTCATCGCGGGAGATTCCAATGATCCTAAATGCCTTGGTTTCCAGAGCGTGAAGCCGAGAAAGGTGGGAGGCGGGAGCACCAGCCCAGAGGGGAGAGTAGTACTCCATCAAGCTGCGGATGAAAGCTCTGAAAATGGTCAGGAGCTCAGGTGTACCAAGGAAGGACATTGCATGATGTAGGATTCCCAGTCGACAACTGGCTTTGGAGGCCAGCTTGGAAATGTAGCTTTTCCAGGAAAGATCACGGCAGACAGTGAGACCAAAAAGCTTGTATGAAAGGACTTCTTCAAGAGGATTGTTGAGAAAGTAGATGGGGGGGGGGGTTCTGAAGGGTCCTTTCAGAGAGACCCTAAGTGAGAGTGTGAGATTTGTCAGGATGGACAAATTTTCATTAATCTAAGCCTTGTTCCAAACACATCACAAACTGTGCCACGTGACAGTCTCCCCATCAGTCTAGATCATTTTGTGTAAAACATGACGCTGAAACGTGGCGTTGGTCTTCACAATGTGGTGACCATTTGGTGCTCTCGTGGTTTGTTCATAATTCTCTTTGTCTCCAGTATCATGAAGCATTCTCTCTCTCTCTCTCTCTCTCTCTCTCTCTCTCTCTCTCTCTCTCTCTCTCTCTCTCTCTCTCTCTCTCTCTCTCTCTCTCTCTCTCTCTCTCTCTCTCTCTCTCTCTCTCTCTCTCTCTCTCTCTCTCTCTCTCTCTCTCTCTCTCTCTCTCTCTCTCTCTCTCTCTCTCTCTCTCTCTCTCTCTCTCTCTCTCTCTCTCTCTCTCTCTCTCTCTCTCTCTCTCTCTCTCTCTCTCTCTCTCTCTCTCTCTCTCTCTCTCTCTCTCTCTCTCTCTCTCTCTCTCTCTCTCTCTCTCTCTCTCTCTCTCTCTCTCTCTCTCTCTCTCTCTCTCTCTCTCTCTCTCTCTCTCTCGCTCTCACTCTGTCTGTTGCACCATCATTGAGGAACAACAGTGCTCTTCACTGTGCCTGTTGGCCTGGTGATGCTCCATCCAAACACGCCTCAATGGCCGGCAAATGATTCAAACTCTGCCTTGCGATTGCTGTATGTTGTGTGCCATTGCCTTGGAGGAGTGCCGGTTCAACAAAACCGCAACTATATATATATATATATATATATATATATATATATATATATATATATATATATATATATATATACATATATATATCATCACTTGTGACGTCCCCCTGTGCCGAGTCACACCGAAGACTAATAAATCGTCCTATGGGGGACCGACAGTTATTTCCCCAACAGGAGGGGTGAAAATGAGGGATTAGGGGGAAGGGTCCGTGACCTTCAGAAGTACAGTCATGTGGAGCATAACCCCATCATGAGACATCGCTGTCCTGATTCATCGTACCAAATTTTCTCCGTACTCTGTCTCGGTTCAGTCGTTAGTGAGATGTTTCAGTCAAATGTTAACGGATGTACGTACGGACCGCCGGACATGGGGACACACTCCATGTGCTTATTTCGGAGGATTAACCTGAAAATGGTGTGTGCTGCTTATTTGCTTGAAGCTCACCATTTAAAAGGATATAGACTACGAACAAACAACTCTGGGAAGGCATTTTGTAAACCACCCGGTGTAACCATGAACCGGATCAACAAACAGCTTCAGCAACCAAAATACTTTGTAAAGGGTGTGGTACAAAAAAGTGGTTTAAAACCAGCGGTGTGTGGAGTTACCAAGCAGCAAGCGAGCGTTCCTCGTCAGCTATTTCCAATAGACTGCTTGCTTGGGTGCTTAAGCCGCTTGGCGAGCGCTCCGCAAGAAACTGACGAGCTGAACACAGCCCTGGCTGAAAGGCATTTGGTGAGTTATTAAGAAGAAGAAGAGTTATTGAAGTCAATTTGATAAAACCTCCTTATATTACATGACAAACTGTGTGGTGAACAATCGGAGAAAAAAAGCCTTCGTTTGGACAACGATGCTGCCGCCATTACACCGCCATGGCCGACGATGATGTAGAAAAGGGTGGCCGGTCGGGAGGCGACTTCAATAACAAGTGTGAACGGCGACAACCGTTCCTGTACAACGTCGCTTCATAATCAATTTTGTGACTGAATTCGGAATGACAATCACAGGGCACAAAAAAATATAAAATTTAAAATTACAAAAAAAAAATAAAAAGGAACAAGAGGAATCCGTGAAGTTGACGTCATTTCTCTCAACCAATCAGAACACGGCTGAGGGCCGCCATCACGTGCGTGCTTCGGTTCGGACCGAATTGCCGTGAGAAGAGAGTTTGCGGTCCGTCCGGAGTGAAGGACAAAGGGAAAGAAGGGAGGAGGACAAGGACGGGGACATCGTCTGCGCCGGTTCCCGCGAGGTGAAGCTCACGATACATCGACGGAGACAGAGAGACGGACGATGACGAGGCCCGTTCGGTGAAGAAAGGCCTGGTGGTTCGACAAGGCCGGGGGCTCAATCACGATCCCTCCTGAGACTCGATGACGAATGGCGGGTTTTTTTTTGTGATTTGTTTTGTTTTAGTCACTGATTGACCCGGGAGTTGATGACCGTTGTCCCCGCGCCGAACCTGGAAGGTGAGTGATCCGGTTGGTGATTCTCCATGTGTATGTTCGTGCAGTTTGTACCTGACATTTATTTATTTATTTATTTGTTTGAATTTTGTTGTGTGAGATTTTTTTAACCATCATTTTCTTCCTTTGTTTACCTGATTAATTGTTTTTGGTGTGAAGTTTTTTAATAAGGTGTGGGTACAGGTAAGTACAGGTGTCAATCGCCGGTTGTTGCTGCGGACGGTTAGTGAACGCCATGTTTTTAACCCTTGGGTCCAGTTCACCACGTTTGAACACCCGGTATGCACTCGGTCGGTCGAGCGTTTACGCCGGGTTGAACAGTTTACGGGTTCGTGTCGGATCTGCGTCCGGACTCGAACCCAAATCTAACGAGCTTCATCTCCTCACCTCCCCAGGTCATCCACCAAACTTCGTCCGAACTCGTCCACAACTTCTCGAGACATCGAGACTTTTGGCGCCGCCGTCTCTCGGCGGTGAAGAATCACTCGCACACAAACACATTCTCAGATCCGGATCTTCACCAAAATCGAATCACCGGTCCTCGTCGCACACCCAACCTCTCACACCAAATTCCATCCGAATCCGTCCACAAACCTTTTTGTGAGGTGTCTTGTTCGCGCACACACACACACACACACACACACACACACGACGGACGTCGTTTTCACCCGTGCTCGTCCGTGAGCACGATCCCTCAAAAAGCTACGGATTCGTTAATTTGGACGGAACTCGGTTGATCGGTAGAGAGTGTGACGAGCACGGATCGATTAGGTTCTGGTGAACATCCAGATCCAGATGAGAGAGTTTTTTTGGGTTTTTTTGTTTGAAGTGATGATTCACAATCGAGAGACGGGTGAACGTCCGGGATGCGGATCAGGCCGATCGTTGAGATACAAACTACAAACTGTCCGGCCTGGTGGAGGTTTGTGTGCGCCCAACCGAGCACCGCTGTAGTTTGTAATGTGTTTCATTTAAAAAAAAATCTACTTATTTATTATTAATTATTTATTTCTTCATTTAAATACCTCCTTTATTTAATATGTCTTTAAAAATATGTATATATATATATATATATATCAGTTTGTATATGACGAATCAATAATATTAATTAAATAATTAACCTCACTATAATAATTAATTAATTGTTGTTATCATGAACACTTGTTGATATGTAATTCATTTGGATCGACGAGTTTGGCAAGTAGTGACATTTGATGTAATCTTTGAGACCGATTCATCACCTTGATTGATTGATTTGTTTGTTTGTTTATTTTTTCTTTGTTTTTTTGACACGTGATTTAACCCGACTGGAAGTCCTTGGGGTCTCTCACAACCTGCTTGCTTCATTTCTCTTCATCCGTGCAGCGTCTGGACTCGTTGAGGAGTTTGTCCACACACTGCGCGTCAGTTCGGACATTACGGTCGAGGTTCGGTACATTCCAGCAGCACAGCTCAGTGTTCAGAACGGAACTCCAAAAAAGTCCGAACTTAGTCCTTGTCTTTGTTGTACATGTGCAGCATGTCTGGTGAATCATTATTTTATTATTTATCTGAATTTTTTGAATGCAGACAGCAGGGTTGGGTTGGTGCCAGTGAGGGGATGGGGGAGGAGGGTGGATCGGGAGTCCAATTGGCGGGTTTCGGTTGGCCTTCTGTAAGTTTGCGTGCGCGAGGTCCACCGAGCATCGATTTCTTATTGCCAGTCGCGCAGTGAAATCGAAAATTGAACCTTTTGTTCCCATTCCTGGTTCCGTGTATGTTCGGACGAGTGACCGAACTCTCGCATGTGTGGCACCACTGCATTCTCTCTTCAGGAGGAAACCTGTGCCCCCTGTGGCTTCAGGTGTGAAATTGTGGATGGGAAGGAGGATGTGGAGAGTCGGGGTCATGAGGGGAATCTTTCAAGGCCATCACGGTACCTGCACGACTTTGTTCCACGTCACCTGTGGCTCAATCAGTACAATGAACGTTCCTTCACGTTTCCTTCGGCAAATCAATGCATCACCCCACCATTCGAGTTACCATGTGCATCTCACTTACCTTGTTTGGGAATTGTTTTGTAAGTTAGCCGCTGCTCTGTTTTAAACCTGCCCACCTCATTTACAGGTATCCTGAATGATGTTGTCTGATTGAAGAGCTGAACGACGTCACAATGTGAAAGGTTTAAAGGCTGGCAACAGTCTGTGGACACGGGATGCACGTACTTGTTAGTGGAGAGGCTGAGTTAGTGAGGTACAGGTACAAAGACAAGCTGACAGGTGAAATTGGACGGAGCAACGAGGTTCTTGTGAACAGGTGATTGCCGGCTCGGTGGGGCTTCCGACTCCCAATTTGGAGCCACCGATTCCAGTAAATAATTAAAAATGAAAAGCTTGCCAAAAATGTTGTTGGCACCTGGGCTTTGACCCAGTGTGGTTAATTAGTTATCTCTCTGTCACTGTGAGTTGATGAAACGCTGTTGAGATATTTTAACCGAGCACCTTCTGGCGATAACAATGAACGATGGACGCCTCCTTCACCCACGTCGTCCATGCCCAGACGTCGGACGCTGTCTTTGCTCGTTATTTATTTATTTATTTTTATCTTTGTTGAAAATGTTGACTAAGTATTATAACCTCAGCTTCCGAAGGTGAACGTAGGTTATGTTTTCCGCCCCTGTCTGTGTGTCTTTGTGAGCAGGACATCTCAAAATGCTGTGTGCGGATTCGGACGAAACTTGTTGGACAGGTTGGGCGTGTGACAAGGACGAATTGATTCGATTTTGGTGAGGATCCGAGTTTGATAAAAAAAATTTTTTTACCTGATTCTTCACCATTGAGCGATGGGACCAAAAACGACAGATATCTTGATATATCAAAAAGTTAAAGATGGATTCGGACGAAACTTGGTGCACGAGTTCGGTCAGTGACAAGATCAAGCCGATTCGATTTTGGTACAGGTCCGAATCCAGATCCAGCCTATCAGTGGGATACGTCACCCTGGCGGAGAGACTTTGACCTTGGAATTCGGACCATGCGCCCGCTGGACAATGTTTCGGCCGATGTTCGTTCGTGTTTCGAACCATTATTTCCTGATTTTATTCATCAACCGTTGTAATGGAACTGGATTTGAAAGCAGTTATTTTGTTTTTCATTCTCATGACAACACAGTGGAACAACCGGCGGCGTTGTTTTCACCGCCGGTGCCTGCGTGCGTCCGTCCGAAGCCGGTTTTTTTTGCTACCGCGGTGACTTATGAACCACAAAAGGGATTCCAACCAAACTTCACACAAGTATGGGCTATACGACGTAGATAAACCGATTCCGTTTTGGTCAAAGGTCACGTGCCCGTTGAAAATCCTTTTGCAGACCGTAACTCGAGATGAAAAATATTTGATGTTCTCTCGACTTATCTCTTTTATCTCTCTCTCGCAATCTTTCATGTGACCTTCAATTGAGATCAAATGTAACAGTTGGTTGACATGTAATGCGGAGGCAATACACATCGACACGTTCGCGTAAAAAAATACATATTTTCAAGTCGGACTTGCGAGTGCAGGGCCGTCATTCGGGTTACGGGCCATTTATTTACGAACTTGGATGTTGAGACTTCAAGCAATGCTTGCGTGTCCCTATCGCTTGTCCCACATTCACTTCGAAATTCGATGCTCTCGTTATATCCAGAACATACGAGGGAGGAATTGATTTTTTTTTCACGCTGATTGTAATTATAAAAAGTACTTCGGTGTGGGTTCACATAACCGGTACTCAGGTACTCATGCGTGGTTAAAAAAAACAAAACAACTAAATTTGTACGTCAACGATGCTAAGAAAGCGTACTCGCACAGAAGAGGCCTATGAGGGAAGGTTTGCTCAGCTAGTCTGGCCTCCAGGTAAGATTCTTCCGTGATAATTCTGATGAGTTACATCGGAGCGTCGGGAACAGAAAAGGAAGAGGTTTGCGAGTGTCTCGTCTGAAGCGGATGTTCTGAGAGATCACTTACAGAGGAGTAAGATGCCCACATCGCTGAGAGGCACTTTAAAGAATCAAAGCTGAGAATTTTTTTTTTTTGTGAGTGCCACGCCGCTTCTGCTGATACTCATCAGAGAACCCAATCAAAAAAATAATTTGTCAACCCCAGTACTTTGGGAACTTTTAGTACGATTGATCATCCGTGGTGCTTTGAACGTGTCACACCGAGGACGACAATCGGCGAACGCTGCAGGTGCGCCCATTTCTCCATGTCGAGCGTGTTTTGGCTCCTTCGTTGATGGTATCCCCCTCCTCCTGTGCTTGATCGGGATCACCTTTTGGAAGGTCTTTTCTTTTTTTTCGTACCTGTTTTGGAGTTTGCAAGCACGCTTCTCACCGTCAAGCAGCCGACAACGCCATCTCATCAGCCCGTGGCCTTTAAATGCTGAAAATACCTCTTCGGAAAAGTTTTTGGAGTTGTAGATTTTACAACTTCTGAATGAATGCATATCCTACCATCTGTACGATGAAGGAGCCGTCCGTCTGTCTGTCTGTCTGTCTGTCTGTCTGTCTGTCTGTCGCCATTTTTCTCAGAGACGGCTGAACGTATCTTCGTCAAACTTTCAGAGGTTCATCAGCGAGTGCCTGGGAGTGTTTTCAACCGAAAGATTTTAATTTCCAGGATTTTGTTGTTCATCGAATTTTATTTCATTTTTTTCCCTTCATTTACTCCTCCCCCACCCCTCTTTATCGAGGTTGCGACATTTGTAATCATCGCAGTCCGTGCACGTGCCTGTCCATGAGCATATCTGCGTAACGAGCAGCCTGATTGTGACGAGCCATCGGAAGTGGCTTTGATTTTGAGCAAAGAAAAATCTTATTCTTCCTGAAGTGGTGAAGAGTGAACGTGGTCACCACTAACTTAGTAGACCATTTGTCACTAGCATTCAAGTTGCTGAGAGGTTCCCAGGGACGAAATGAATGTCAAAGGTCATGATATCAGTGGCAGATCAAAGTTTGCTGAAATAGGACCGTAAAAAGAGCTATAAACTGTCTAAAAAAAACATCGAATCCAAAAAAAGTTCCAGCATCATTTTTTTAAATTTTTTTTCCTTGGTTGGTACCAGGTTCCCATTGACCTTTATCAGACCATTCTCGGTACGTGAGTGTTCCGTGCAGATTATCCATATTTCTCTGTGTTTCGGCAGAATGGCTTCAACGAAAAGCCGACGATTGCTGTGGGTTTACTCGGAACATCTCTCCAGTCTGACACACATCTCCATTTCTCGAGATTACCAAAACAAACTTGATAAAATTTGAAATCTGTTTTTCAGTTGTTTTTGAGAAGGCACCGCAGCAACTTGCCAGTGGACCACAAAACTATCTTGCGTCAATAGTGCTGGTGCCCCCCCCCCCAGTGCTGGTGACTCATTGACGTCGCACATCAGAGGTTCCTGAATAAGACACTTGTGGCTTTACTCAAGTGCTGGACTATATCGCAGCAGGTCTCTCTCTCTCTCTCTCTCTCTCTCTCTCTCTCTCTCTCTCTCTCTCTCTCTCTCTCTCTCTCTCTCTCTCTCTCTCTCTCTCTCTCTCTCTCTCTCTCTCCCCCCCCTTCGGGCCTTGTTCGAGATGCTTGTGCATCAATGTTTATTATTATGTTGCCCAGTTGTGATAATGAATTTGGGAACGCAAGAAAAACCTGACTATTTTATGAATGATACACACCTGGGTGTAACTCCAGCTTTGATGTTCTTCACGGTTCCCTTGAACCAGAGGAACGACATTGCCACGGCCATCAGCGAGGTTAACAAGTTCGACTTTCTCATTCCCAAATGAAGCCCAGGGAATGGAAGGTACTCAAGTTGTTTGAATCCACGTCCCTTCCTGTGAATTTATTTATTTATTAATTTATTTATTTGCAGCATAATGATCTTGCAATTCATCGCTCGTCCGCTCCGACGAGTCCATCCTCTATGTCCACTATTGGCGCAAGACGACGTGGACATACACCTGGCGGCGTGTGAAGCTGTAAACATCCTTGACTGGAAGCTGTGTCCATGCTGAGCTTTCAGTCTGATGTTTTTTGCCTCCACCTGCACCACCCCCTCTCAGAACCGCCCGAATCACTCATCGGTGACATGGCGTTTTACGGTTGCTTTGTCGAAGATGTTTTGCGTTCCTTCTGAAGGTGTCCGCCATACTTGTCCAGTTCGATGACAGGAAGCAAATCTTCTCGCATTGGTGACCGGTGCCCTCGTTTGTGAAGGTTTTGGGACCGGTGGACTCTTATTGGCCGTTATCATTGTGTCCGAGGCTCTGTCAACGTCCTTCGCTCACAGCTTGCACACAGGCATCAAGCTGGGGTGGGGGTGTTCACAGCGCTTCACTTCACACTGAGCATCCTCGTACATTTTGGCCACGGAGTCGTCCCCACCATCCCCTCTCCCCATCCCCATTTCTATTAGACTCGTTTGGCCGAGGCATGGAAGCTGCGGAGTTGTTGACGTTCTCCCTCAATTCATCGAGCTGGTCGCTTCAATGCTCGGATATTGTAATTGAACGACATTGATCAGCAGTTTTTGAATTTGAACCCCCTGCGACAACTTACATATCACATGTACCCAAGATTGTGAACTTCTCAAACCCACCTCGACCACTAAAGTTTTGAGGCTTGCAGGAATCAAACGTCGAGAGGTAAAAAAAAAAAAAAACTCACACTTGGACGAACAGCCAGATACGTGCTTGAGATTTATCTTTTGATTTGTTCCCTCATATATTTGCGACATCTTCCCTTTCCAAGATCTCTCTCTCGATCATGATGTCCAGAAAGGGGAGGCAACCGGAGCGTTCCGATTCCGTGGTGAACCTGGGGACTGGATGAAGACAATTCAATTCATTCAAGAAGTCACAGACTTCACGAGATTTTCATGAATGTGGTTTAACGGTTGTCGAAAGGATCATGGTTTTGGATGGGGGGGGGGTGACTTGAGATAGTGGTGAACATCTGTCTTGAAGACCTGGGGAGAGGAATGAGTTCAAACAGAGTGTGGAAGGTGGTTCCACAGGCAGGAAAAGAGAAAAAAAGGAATAAACCGATGGAGGTGACCAGAGGTTCTGGATTTTGGGCAGTTTCACGAGGAGGGGGTCACTGGTACGTTGTGTGCGTCCTGAAGATTCCTGCTGGGGACAAAACCCAGAGAGGGCAGAGGGTGCAAGACCAGAAAATGAGGCGGAAGAAGGCAGAAACGACCGACCTGTCGGAGATGGTGAAGTGATCGGCCCATTCACTCGGCTTCATCGTGAGACATTCCAATGATCTTGAAAGCCTCGGTTTCCATGTGGCATCAAGATGCGTGTCAGTGGAGTCAGCCCAGAGGGGAGAGCAGAACTCAAAGCTGCGGATAAAAACCTCGCAGGTGGACAGGAGCTCAGGTGTGCCAAGGAAGGACTTTGCACGACGGGGGAAGCCCAGTTGGCGTGTGGCTTTGGAAGCCAACTTTGAAAATGTGGTTTGCCTCAGAGACAAGTGAGTTGTTGATTGACCGTTTATTTTAAATTTATTCCATTGTTCTTCCCACCCCAGGTGTCTGATGAGCAAACCATGCAAATTTTGGCTCCGCAGGGTGCTGGAGGTTCCGTCTCCGGAGCTGGGCGAACCATGCAGGTGATGCAACAGGTTGTCACGAGCACCGGCAAGGTTCAGCTCGTCCCGGTTAGGGCACTTCACCCGCTCATCACTCGATGCTTAACCTCGGCCGAGTGATCAGTTTGATTGCGCAAGCTCATACCAAGGCCGATCAGTCGAATGTGCGTGTGGCCTGGTTTGTGGCCTTCGACGAGTGGACCGTGTGACCCCACTTCCTCATGGGTTTGCTCCACTCCCGGATTTTGGAGCTTGTGTTTGCAATTGCATCGTTTGTAGGTGTTCTGCGGTGTGATTTCTCTTGCCGAAGCACACATGTTGTGGCTTTGCCAGAAGTTTACTTCATCGAATCATCATTCAATTGTTTTTTCCCCTTGGCCTCCTCGAATGAGGAATTGACACATATACCACGTGCCCCACAAAAATATTGCAAGTCTGTGGTCATTTTTGAAAATCCTGGGACTTTCAGAGAGATATTTTAACTCATTGACAGGGTTGCGTGAATTGTTGCTGGAAGAATGCTGAATCGCCGGAAGTGTTCCTCGCGCGAGGATCAGTTTATTGGGGGGGAGGAGGGGGTTAGAGGTCAAGGGTGCTGGAACCGCTTCCACCCGGTGTAAGGCCTTCTACATTCGCAAACATGGCAGTTTAGCACCTTGTCCGCTCCCTCCACGTACACGTCGTGTGTCCATGGTCCCCTAAATCTCGCTGTTTCTCTTGGACAAATAAGTTTGTTCACTTTTTACAACCCTGTTTGTATCTTGTCCTTTTTGATGTCGTTCGATGATGGATACGGTTTGTGCTTCCCCCCCCGCCCGGCTGCCATGGTTGCATGCAAAAATGTTTTTAATTATTTAGTTTGAGTTTCCAAACCCGCCGGTTTCCATAGCTCAGCTCGATTGTGTTGAAGTCTAACAATGGCGATTATTATTTTGATATTTTGACCTTTTTTTAAAATTCTTCTTTCTGCCGTACATCTCGGTCTTTGTCCGGTAATGATCTTCCGACGGCGGTTTGTTGAGCAAATCCCCACTCTTCAAAAATTCTCGGATCCCCATCCGGATCTTCACCAAAATCGAATCAATTAGTCCTCGTCATACATTCAACATGTCCACCGAGTTTCATCCGAATCCGTCCACAACTTGTTGAGATATCTTACACACAGGCAGACGGACATCCAAACGGGGGTGAAAACATGACCCCCGGTCCACCTTCGGTGGCGGAGGTAGGAAACAAAGTGTGAATTGAATTAAATATATATTTATTGGACACGTAATGAAAATACTGTACATGCTCGGAAACCTTCACAGATAATGAGTTCCATGAAAAAAATTAATTTTCAATATGTTTCGGGTCAGGTTGGTGGTGGTGGTGGTGGTGGTGGTGGTGGTGCTCAGATGATGGGGGATTTGAAGAGACACCAGTATTTCCTTCTTCCAGATTCCTTTCTGAAGATGGAATTGGTGGGTGTCGAAGAACGACGTCGGTTAAAACATCCATGGATATCAAAGGAGCGGTGATGACCTTGTGCTGAATTTCCTCCATGACCTCTAACACGAGGGTGCGGGGGCTCCTGAAGATCATGTTCCTGACATCGTGGAAATCCAAGAACAACACAAGATCTACTCACCGACACCACCAACCGGCTGACCTGCACACACAGACACACACTTTGCTATGAAGGACGATATCACCGCGACCAAGTCATGGCCATGTCTTGAGATTCATCCTCCTTGTGTTGTGGACACGGATCCGTGTCCACGGATTTTCAAACACAAACGTGTCATCATATTGAAGATATGCATCCATACTCGAATCACTAACGGGAATACTGAGAGAGAGGATGGAGATTGAGGAGATGGAGGGGGAAAGAGAGGAGGGAGGTCCTGTTTGTTCACAGGAGGAGGGGCGAGAGAAGGGAAGGCAGTGAGAGGTGAGTGGAAGGGAAGGCAGACGTGCGGCGGAGCATTTATTACGATTCATACCGTCTCATCAAAATGCTCCCTGCATAAAATAATAAAGATGGAAACAAAATAATGTCTGAAATCCATTTTCTTCCCGTCATACTATAAATACAGCACGGAGACAAACACTGCCCGGACACGTCCGGAGATAAACGCAGTCCGGAAACAAACACCGCCCAGAATCAAGACTTGGAGCGCCAACACACACAAACAAACATACACACCAACACTTTGTGACTTATAGAAAGAATGTAAAGGAAGAAAGATATAAAAGTATAATTTTCAGAAAAGTAAGAATTTCACAGGAGGGTTGGACATGGCACTGGGAGATGTTTTACACGTAACGTTGTTTCTCAAGATATCATGAACTAGCTGTTGTAATGATCCCCTTTTTCCGATCCTTAAACCCTGTCCATCCCTGATCTTACTGTACCTTGTCATTTTCCTGCCACTTTAACATCCGATCAATGAGCTCACACTAACCCTGAAAGGTAAGACATTGTTTGTTTTTGTGTGTATGTGTGTGTTTTACAGCTCCAAGTCCTGCTTCCTCTTTCTCCCATCCGTGAGGACGGGCTTTTTGCGAGTATCAATCAAAGGAAATGGTATCTTCCATTCTTAAATGCCGACCTTCATGCCAGCTAAATGTGCCGGTCCTTCGGGTTCAACACCTTGGATGTGGCAAGGGTGAGATCCACGCACGACAAGACCCCAACCAATTTCATCTCCCAGCACCTGGCGGCACACGTACAGTAAGTACATGAGGGTTGTTACACTTTGGTATGAGACCACGATGAAAGCTCGGCCCATTGTGGTGCTTTGCATGTGGGCCGCCACTGCATCAGTATCGATGTATATGTCGTTAAGCCTGCCATCCCATGTTTCGCATTCGATTTTGGGAGAACTACCCCCCACGCCGAGCCAACACCCACCCCTCCCCCTCATACTTAACGCGTGCGCACGAGATAATAGGAAACAACAACAACACATTACCCCTGCCGATTTGGAATCCGTGTCGTTGGATATGACCTTTTGCTTCCGGTTGTTTTTAAACATTGTGCGGTGTTTCAACACGATTGGGTTTTATTTCTATCTTGTGAATATTACTTAACGCGTGCACATGAGAGAATAGGAAAAAACAAAAACAACACACTACCATAGCAATTGTGAATCCGTGTCGTTGGCTTTGACCCTTTTGCTTCCGTTTTTTTTTTTTTTGCTTCTGATTTTTTTTTTGTTTCTGGTTTTTGTCATGGGGAATGATGCATGCCGGGAGATAAAGGCATCGTCGGAGACATGAAAGACCCAAATAATATCAGACATGGTGTATATTTCCTCCACTGATTTTAATAAAGATATCTCCCGCATCATCAAAAAATAATTTTTCATCGTGATTTACGTAATTTGATCGCTGATCCCGAATCCAGGCCGAAGTAACCGGAAATCGCGTGTACAGTTGTAGTTGTCGTTGTGAAGGTAATGTTGAGGATTTTTTTTTGTTCAGATGTGATCCTGTTCTTGGCGGTGTAGTTGTTGTTGTGAAGGTAATGTTAAGGTAATATTTATTTTTTCACAGCAAAAAGACTTTAATTTGATATATTTAAGAAGCGAATGTAAGAAGAATTCTACGTTCGCTTCTCGGCTTTGCCTATTCCATATTAGGTTTTTGTGTAAATCCAATATGGCTCCAAACCATGTGACCTATGACATAGTATGCATGAATCTTTTGTTCCTCATGGACAGGCAGTCGTACGTGTAAAGTTTCGCCTCGATCTGTTGAGCTACTTCAGAGGAAGATTTTTGATGCTTTTTTTTAAACAATATGGCTGCCGAATCACGCGACCGATGACGTCATCAAAAAAATTTCTGTGGAATTTTATCCAGAGGTGACGCACAAAATTTTTCATACTGATCAGATGTGGCGTTCTCCATAAACAATTATGACATCATTTAAAAATCACTTATTCCCCATGAGGTGTGCTTGCCATGTGCCAAGTTTAAATTGTTTCCTCCTTGCGGTTTCAGAGATACAGAGGTCCAAAGTTTTTCCAACATGGCTGCCACACCACGTGACGTATGACATCATAATGATCAGTTGGACACTACATGAGTGTTCGCTCCTTTGGTGAAAATTTCCTCTCCATCCGACAAGCGGTTGCGGAGAAAAACACGAAAGTTCTGTGCAGACAGACAGACAGACTGATAAACAAACAAATAAACACAACATCTCCTCTGGCAAAGGCAAAAATAACAAAAAAATTTACAAGGCACAGGGAGGTGAAATTCACTGCACATGATGTGTCACGCGTGCTGAGTAAAACGAGCATTTATTTACAGACGGAGGATGTCTCGTAAATAAAGAAGATATAAGCGCACGTGACGCTAGGCCGAGGCTTCAGACTGTGGCACTCTCACGAGGCTGTACGGTCAAAACGAAACGTCCCAGAAGATAAAGAAAATCGGATCACATTTGTACATGTCATGTTTTAAAATAACTCTTCTTGCTACGAAATATCACATATTCCAGTCACGTTGAATATTTTGAAGAAAATAAAAAATATATATGTTTACACACACACACACACACACATACAATGGATACATGTTGCAGTACAGTAATGCTATTTCTTGACAGTCAATTTTTACAATTTGTTGTTCCAGGAACATTTTGTTTTCTGCCAACAACCCAACGTTAATTATCGTAATCTGCACAATTATTCACAAAAAAATACAATAGTATGAATTCATTTTATGTTCCCATGGACCAGATATGAAAGACGATGGGACAAGGCAGTTAAACCCTTTCAGAAAGTGATTTTTGAACTCTGCACCTTGGCAGAAGGTGATTTATGGCTCAAATTGAAAGTGACACATGTCTAATCAAGAATTCGTCTCATTCCACACTCAAAGGTCAAGCCTCAGAAGACAATTCCGAGTTTAATTAGCCTAAATACCATTAGAAAGAAAAATATAAGAAATCGAGAAGGGCACTCGGTGGAGCGCATACCTCCGCCACGTAATACCTGATCCATGAGAACATAATCAGGCCCAATACATTGTTTAAATATCATGATACACAAGACTATATCGTTTTGGCCCCATCTCTCAATAGTGAAGAATCACTTTAAAAATTAAATAACTCTCGTATCCAAATCTGGATATGGACCTTCACCAAAATCGAATCAATTCTTTCTTGTCTCACACCGAACCTGTCCACAAAATTTCATCCGGTTCCGTCCACAACTTGACATATCCTGTACACAAACAGACGGAAAGAGGTGAAAACAACCTCCTTCATCTTTGGTGCTGGAGGTAAATGGTGCCTTCAATTTGTTACCTGAAGTGTTCTTCAGTTAAACACCTTGATCGCCCCCATCATCATATTTACCCCATGCACGACAAGCCAAAAGCCTGGTTCAGCAATTGGTTTATCTCTGTCCGCAAATCTCATCAGTTTATGATTGAGGAACAACTTAATTTTCTTCAACCGACTCCCTCCACTCTCCAGCCACCCTCCCTTATGGACATCCCCTCCTCACACAATCCTCCCAGCTCATCCACGGTCCACCTCTTTTCCTCCTTCCTTGCTCCCTCAAACTATGCACTCTCTTTACCATTCCCTCTTCCCCCATCTCCACCAAGAGTCCAGCCCATCTCAGCCAGAATTTCACCAATCTCTCCGTCAAACTCATCTGCACACCGATCTCCTCCCTCAGTTCATTCGTCCTTCTTTCCGCCCTCTAAACTCCTGCAATATTCCTGACCCAGTTGTTCTTGCAAATCGGCAGCCAATCATGCTCTTCTTCTTCAGAAATTATTTTCATATCAACTGTTCGGTGATCCGAAAACACGTATGACCACTGCGTACATGTATGTGTGTGTGTACGAGGTACGTCGAAAAAGGAAACGGGACTGACTTCACAAAAATTTTATTCCAAAAAATATGTTGAAATCACAGCTTGTCCCCTTCAAAATGGTTTCCCTCCAGTCTCACACACTTGTCCATCCTCTTGTTCCATGCTTCGATGCATCCCCGGAAGGGTTCTTCTGGAATCCTCCGGAGCTCCGTCGTCACGGCCCTTTTGATGACCCCCACATCAGGAAATCGGGTCCCCTTGATCACCCCCTTGAGCTTGGGGAATTGGAAAAAATCACAAGGGGCCAAGTCTGGTGAATACGGGGGTTGCTCCAGAGTTGGCACGTTCCTCTCCGCCAGAAACTGTCGGATGCTCAGGGCACTGTGAGCAGGGGCGTTGTCGTGGTGGAGCACCAAGGCGTTGTTCTCCCACAGATCCCTCCTCTTGTCTCGGACTGACCTCATGAGGAGCCGTAGGGTCTCCTTGTACACATATTGATTCACTGTTTGACCTTGTGGTAGAAACTCGAAGTGGACGATGCCCTTGATGTCAAAAAACGTGATGAGCATCACCTTGACCTTCGACTTCGACATCCTTGCTTTCTTTGGTCTTGGTGATGCCAAACTTTTCCACTGACGACTCTGCCGTTTGGTCTCGGGATCGAATTCCAATATCCACGATTCATCTCCAGTAATGACTCTCCCGAGCAGGTCTGCATCGTCCTCGAGGCGCTCGATAATGTCTTGACAGACGGTGACTCTTTGCTGTTTCTGGTCCTCGGACAACAGCTTGGGGACCATCTTTGCACACACCTTGCGCATTTCGAGATTTTCAGTGATGATGCTCCAGACAGTGTCCTTGTTGATGGAAAGTTCCTCAGCAATCATCCGCACCGTGAGTCGACGATCTGCACGCACCATCTGCTTCACACGCTCGATGTTGTCCGCCGTTCTGCTCGTTGAGGGTCTTCCAGACTGTGGATCGTCTTCAATCTCCTCCCGTCCATCTTTGTACCTCTTATGCAATTCAAATGCACGTGTACGTGACATCGGTTATTTTGCCTTCGTTCAGGATGGCATACCGATAAATATCGAACCAATGATGACCACATTCGTCGTTTACCATCAGACGCACCTCCTGGTTGTTATTGTGTACAATGGAGATCGGGGGAGTGCTCGTCACGCTCCACATGTTTCGATTTTCCCACCGATCACATCACGTGCCTTCTGGTTGAATGGTTTGCATTTGCAGGAACAATCGTCTGGGTGGCAGACGGACAGTTGTTCTTTGCGGATTATGTGGTTTTACAACTCAGGAGGTGCGTCTGACACATATACATATATCCTTCTATCCCTGATATCCTGATATCCTTACTTTCGAATTCATGGACCTGTGTTTGTGGGTTTGTTTGTTTGTGGTTTTGTTTGTTGCGCTACTCCTCCTACAGGTCTGGCCCAATTACAACCAGACTTGCCACAGCAGATCAGTATGGCCCCAATTAATGTTTCGAGTTGTTTTTATCTTTGCCGTTGGTCTTGGTGGAGTGAGGGGGGGAGATACAAATTCTCCATGTAAATGTGTATCGTGTAGCGCCGCCTTCAGGTGAGTGAGCGTATTACAAGACTCCACCATTTACAGGAAAGTGCAGTATTCCTGTCCCCACGTTTTCCAGTACAGTGAGGTGTTTTGAATTATAAGCAGTCAGGATGTTTTTGCTTTATGCACGAAACCCGGGTTATTTTGTTTTTTTCTTAGACAGAGCTGTCACTTGCCTATACACCGCCCAAATAAAGGTGTGCGTCAGAAGAACGTGTTGCATGTTTGGAACAAAATTGTCCATCGGGCGGGGACTCTGCCGGTGTATGTAATGTATCTTTTAACAATGCACAATCATTTGCGAACAACAAGGACTAGAACCATTTAATTATAAAAGTTATAACAACATGGACAGGTTTTACCTATTTTACAATGTGGGACGTGTTCTACGTCACAATACACTTGTCCGTCCGTCGGTGTGGAACATTCCTGTCCCCCTATTGGTTGGACAGCTCGTCTGACTCCACCCACAATTCCCGTCTGAGCGGCCATCTTTGGACGAATTACACGGAAAGGAAGGACGCTCTCAATTGACACGTTTTGATGTGGTGAAGGGAGATCCAAGATGGCTGCGTCGATGACGATGTGTCACGTGACTGTGGTGAAGGGAGATCCAAGATGGCTGCGTCGATGACGATGTGTCACGTGACTGTGGCTCTGACGGACTCCTTCCCCCCTCCCCCCTCCCACACCCCTCACCCTCCTCTTCACGTCACGTTGTTTGTGTTCGACCCTGAGACAGTCTCTTCATGAAACATTAAACTATAAACGATCCATAATTATCCGGTGTGTTTGTGATCTATCAGATGTTAATTGTAATGAATATGATTCCTCTCAGGGAGCTCACAGTTGTAAGGAAGGGAGAAGAAATAAAAAATCTCACTTTTCGCGACCGGATGTTGAAGGTTCACTTGAAGTGGATCACAAGGAACCGCGGACAAGGTTTGTGGGGACACAGGGAAAGGGAGTGTTGCTGAATGGGGATCGTGTGTGGGGGGACAAAGCACCCAGTACGCAATAAATAGATAGATATATCCGATGGTTTTGAAGTGTGTGGGTACAAAACACACAGTACGTAATAAATAGATGTATCCGATGGTTTTGAAGTGTGTCGGTTGAACGTTCCATCCCCACGTTCGGGTTTCATTGTCATGAGATGTGAAGAACAACAAAGTGAAGGAGAGAAATTGATGATGAAATGTTATTAAATTAAAATAAATAATTTATTCTTCTTGATATTGAACTTTTGTACAAAGAGGGTTTGTTGATGAAATGATTAGATGAGGGACAAATGGTCACTTACTACACACATCGACATGGATCTGATTTACTCAACTCAAACTTCCATTGGTGTGTGTGTGTGTGTGTGTCTATGTGTGTGTCTGTGTGTTTGTGTGTGTGTGTCTATGTGTGTGTTTGTGTGTGTGTGTGTGTCTATGTGTGTGTGTTTGTGTGTGTGTGTCTATGTGTGTGTCTGTGTGTGTGTGTGTGTGTCTATGTGTGTGTCTGTGTGTTTGTGTGTGTGTGTGTGTATGTGTGTGTTTGTGTGTGTGTGTCTATGTGTGTGTGTTTGTGTGTGTGTGTGTGTCTATGTGTGTGTGTTTGTGTGTATGTGTGTTTATGTGTGTGTCTGTGTGTGTGTCTATGTGTGTGTGTGTTTGTGTGTGTATGTGATTGTGTGTGTGTGTGTGTCTGTGTGTGTGTGTCTGTGTGTGTGTGCGTGTCTGTGTGTGTGGATGTCTGTGTGTGTGTGTATGTCTGTGTGTATGTCTGTGCGTGTATGTCTGTGTGTGTTGTGTGTGTGTATGTGTGAGTGTCTGTGTGTGTATCTAAGTGTGTGTGTCTGTGTGTGTGTGTATGTCTGTGTGTGTATGTCTGTGTGTATATCTATGTGTGTGTGTCTGTGTATGTGTGTGTGTGTCTGTGTCTGTATGTGTGTGTGTGTGTGTGTGTGTGTGTGTGTGTGTGTGTGTGTGTGTCTGTGTCTGTGTGTGTGTGTGTGTGTGTGTGTGTGTGTGTGTGTCTGCATGTGTGTGCGTGTGTCTGTGTGTGTGTGTATGTGCCTGTGTGTTTGTGTGTCTGTGTGTGTGTGTGTGTGTCTGTGTGTGTCTGTGTGCGTGTGTGTGTCTGTGTGTGTGTGTCTATGTGTGTGTGTGTGTGTCGCCGGGGGGGAGGGGGTGGGGTGGTGGCCCAGGTTAACTCTGACCCAAATTATGGTGAGGGTGGTTAACACCGCCAGCCCCGGGAGGGTTGAGCGGTTCCTTATTAATTGGAGGCGGACACGTTGATCCTCGGAGAGTTTCATGAGTGCGGGAGGGCAGGGCACAATGTTGGAGGAGCGGAGGAGAACGGCGCAGGGGGCGCTGCACCAGGACAGAAAAAAGGGGGTTCATACTCGAACCTCACGAAAGATACATGGCGAGTTTCTTAAAATGAACACATTTAATGAAAATATATATTTACAATATTTACAATGGACAATAATTCAAAAGGTAATGATAATAATGAAGTAAATAAATCCAAAAGTCGAGGCACCTCTTCACACGGACTCATATACAGACAAAGGGAAAACAAAATAAAAAGAAAACCCTTCCTTTCAACTCTTCTTGTGATTAGTTTGGCCCAGAGCTGGTCTTTGTGGAACTTGGAATTGAGGAGCCTCGACCAGCACGTACAGACGTGCGCAAATAGCGCCGTCACTTCTCTCGTAGCAGGACAAGCGTAAGCCAGGCACTCCGCGAGCGGCACTCAACACCAAGGCTTAGAGCCCCTGTGCAGCTGTTTCGTGCGTCGATCGTCCTCACCGACCCGCGATGACATACACGAGGCTCAGGGTCCGTTTCTCACGACTCAACCAAGAGTCAAAGACCAGTGTCCTGCTTTGTGCGTGCGTTCACCCAGAACTCCCACCCCTGACTGATTAACGTCTCCGAAACCACCGTTTCCTCCTCCGAACTCTCTCTCTCTCTCTCTCTCTCTCTCTCTCTCTCTCTCTCTCTCTCTCTCTCTCTCTCTCTCTCTCTCTCTCTCTCTCTCTCTCTCTCTCTCTCTCTCTCTCTCTCTCTCTCTCTCTCTCCCTCTCCCCTCTCAAAATATGCAATCAACCCTTCCTCTTCGATGTCACGCCAAACAAATCCTCCACCTCCGGGGTGTGGCCTGCTCGCACGAAAACCTGGAAAGGCGGGGCTTCTGCCTGCTCGGCCAGCTTCTCACGTCACGCCCATCAATCATCACCCTCGGGGGCGTGACTTCACCCGCTGTCACCCTTGGAGATGGAGCTTCTGCCTGCTCAGCACGTTGCTTGTTTCTCATCATGCTTTTGGTTGGAAAGACAGAGGGAAAAGTCACATGGGGGGGAATTACACACTGGGTAAGCTTACTCTTAACCCCCAGCTAATTAACACGACACCACTCCCCCCCACACACCTCCCCCATGTGGTGACACGTAACACTTAAGCTCACAGTTTCCCAACTTAATTACATCGAGATGCCTCGTACACGTCCACTGACCAAAATACTCCATTCAATGCAAAATTCCCGATAAAATTAATTCATCTTCCCCGACAACCATTTCAGTATTAACAAGAGAATAATAATAAATGGACATGTGAAACTGATTTGTGAAAATGAACCTGTAAGTATCATAA
Source organism: Eptatretus burgeri (assembly GCF_056783735.1). NCBI lineage: Eukaryota > Metazoa > Chordata > Myxini > Myxiniformes > Myxinidae > Eptatretus > Eptatretus burgeri. The sequence goes on from NC_140981.1 coordinate 896,772, forward strand.
TGTGGCAATGATGGTTGCAGGCCGATCAAAGCCTCAGATGGAGGGAAGAGATGGGAGAGTTTGGTAAACGATGGGCCACAGTTCACCGGCCTGGTGAACCTGGGAAACACCTGCTTCCTCAATTGCATCCTGCAGGTGAGACTCCACCCTTTAAATGTGTCAGACTGTTTTTAAATGGCCAGGAGCAAAGAATCAATCAGAATGAACAAGTTGATATTTTCTATTTGTTTCAGATTCAGGTTCTGTTTCACTGCCCCTCTCAAAGTTCAGACCTGAAAGAGATTGCCGAACTCTCCAGAAAGAACAGCGAAATAATTCAGAACAATGTACCCTTGCACAACCAGGTATGTTATGTCTTGGCCACCAAGATGTGTTTTCGTTTTTCTTTCTTCCTCCTGACAACATACTTTATCCTCCTGGAAATTAATCACAACTAGAAGAGTTTCCACCCGACGGGCTATCTTGTTCCATGCATGTAACATGTTCTTCTGATGTATCTCTTTATCTGGGCGGTTTCGGCAACTGAAAGCTCTGTACAGGTAACAAAAAAAAAAAAACCCGGGTCACGTGCTTGAAGCAGAAACAACATACCTACTGCTTGTAATTCAAAACACCGCACTGCACTGGAAAATCTGGGGACAGGAATCTCTTCCGTTCTTCCATATGACGGCTTGTCTGCCAGGTATCTATCATTTCTTGGAAATGCACAGTTGTGCCATTGATGCTGTGCTCCTCTTCCAGTGCACTGGTACTCATTTCAGCAACCTCAGAAGGATGACAGGCTGATTCAACCCCACCTGGTGTTAAATCAGCAGCCAATGGGGTTTGAACTCAGGACGCTGGGATCCTAAGCCTGCCACCCTCACACACCTCGAGGCGATGCCACACGATACAAATTTACTTGGAGCAAGTCTGGATGGAATCAGCCCACAACTGTTGAAGGGACAGCACGACAAACAAATTCCACACAAACACCGGTCCATGAATTATTGGAAGGATTCTTATTTCCAATGGAACATCCTTCATTGAGAGGACGATCCTGTGTGAAACCCTCGCTCGTTTTACCTTATTTGAAGTGTAAAGTTTCTCCATGATCTCGATGTCGTATCTGTACCATCTACACTGCGACAGACGTTATTTGCTGTGTATTTCTCTATTTTTGCAGGAAACTGCAGCACACCAAGTGGTGTTCGTACAAAGCCTCAGTGATGTACTGCAAACCATGGCCAATCCACAGATCCTGGAATGCCCTCCTCGAAAGAACGAAACCTGCAGCCATGGTGCAACCTCTCCAGGGGGAGGCCAAAGTACCCTGTCATCCTTCATGAAGAACGAGCAAAATGCTCAACAGGATTTGTGACGTGGACACTTTGCACGACGAAGAGCTTGCCAGGCTGCACCAGGCAGATGAGCTTTTCAAAGATTTGAACAACCTCTCGGACTCTTTGGATGAAAGCGAGAGTGAAGGAAGTGATTCTTCGCAGTACCAGTCGTGTTCTTCTACATCGACATCGGATAGTATCGTCGTCTTATGCGAACTTCTTGATGCACTCAGGTGAGATGGGACATGAGAGTGTGTCCATTGGAATTCAAGTCAGGTCTTTGTCGTTCTTGGTTGGACATGGCGCTTTGATTCAATGTAAATGCATGTAATTATCTTTGCTTGGATGGCATGAAGTGTGGTTCAGAGTATGAAACCAATTTATCCGACTTATCCCCTTGCGTCGATGCCGATGACTGTTGCATTGTGCATATTTGCAGTAAATTGGATCCGATGTACGAGGAAATGGCACAACAGGACCCACAGGAGGTGCTCCAGTTTGTGGTGCACCAGGTGAAAGAAGTGTGCCACCTTCTTGAAGCTGCTGGTGTCATCTTGGCAGCTGAGAAGGAACAAGTTGAATTGTTACGGAGAGAAGGACAAGAAAACGATGGCTGTGATACGCTTGAGGAAGCCCCGGCTAAAAAAACATCCATTAAGCCGGTTTCAGAAATGGAGATCAAATGTTGCTCGAGGATTCCGGAAGTTGTGCTGCTCATCATCACGTGGTGCGGCACAGGAATGTGAGTCCGAGAAGGAGGAAGCCAAAGAAGGAACAGATGACTCAGAACCCCACATATTGGAAAATAAACATACTGAAGGAGCAACTTATGAACAGACCTCCAGGCAATATGGTGAGCCAACCAGAACAGCTGGAGAGAATGGATGTAATGGATGATAAATACACAAAACGATGATGAAAACTGTGCCTCACTGATGGGCCTTATTCACACTCATGGGGCTGTACCACTTCAAAAAAAAATGCAACGCAGTTTTCTCTTTCGCTTTTTCGTTTTGTGATATTAACTGTGGTGTCTCTTTCTCATCACCGTCTCAAGGTCATAATATATTTTTGGGACAATCGAAGACGACCACCTGTTGCTTGAGATGTGGGAACTTCACATCACAGGACGAAGACCTCTTCGACATCGGACTTAGTTTTCATCCCGGTTGGTCATGTTTTTTCTCACTGAAAACTTGTGTGTTGTTTCTTGTGATTCCTGTTTTGTTGATGCTTTTCTCAACGGTTATCGAATGAGGAACAAACAAACTGTTCGTGATGGCATCTCCTTTGTTGTCTCCCTCTGAACGCTTGCAGACAATGTGGAATAAGAACGACTCCGAACCAGTCCCACTTCAGTATTTGTTGAACTTTTGGGCTCGCCAGGAACACCTTGATGGAGAGAACATGCTTGTGTGTTCATCGTGCAAGTTAAAGGTCATGGCAAGTTGTTCCTCATCGATCTCCACACTTCCTTCAATGTTGGCGTTACACCTCGAGCGCTTCAAAATGGACAGGTAAACCAGCAATCGCTTCATTCACGATCAAAATACCATCATATTCGGTCTGTTTAGGCTCACCCTCAGTTCACGATGAGATCATAGATGCTTGCACGTGATTGAAATTAGAATATAGAAGATATTGTAGCTTAATTTATTTTGTGGCATCAGTTGCAACCGTCCCATACCACCAAGAAATTGCCAATCATTTCCATTGGCCATTGCTTGTTGTAATTGACGGGATGGAGGGGTACTCAGCAACATGATAGACTTGTGATCGGGAGGTGTTTGATCATGTGTGTGCAGGCTCTCTTGTATTGAACAAGATACATTCCACCTTGTTGAGAATTTTGTTATCTGTGTTCCCTTACAAGGATCTTCAACGCAGGACGAGGGTATTAGGACCACCAAGGCTGTACAATGGTTGCCAACCCATGGTTGTTTGTTTGTTCTCTATCCTTTGTACATTGTAAGAATCAAGCACGGAGTAGCATGTACCATGTACGTTTTTTTTTGTTTTTTTTAATGTGTTTGGTATGACTCAGCCGGAGTTCGAACCACCAACCTCCCAGACTTGGAGCAAACTCGGTGTTATAAAATCCATTGCTACTTAAGTATTTATTAATAATGATGGAGCTCCACTTCATTAGATTGGCCTTTATTTAGAGAAACTTTACAAGATGCATTTAATTATATTCACAACATGGGGGAATGTGATTTGGGAAAATATCATCCCTCATTTAATCTACCGATATCCATGAGTTGGTGTTTGTCCTAACAACCCACCCTTTACACAGGAATGCGAAAGCATCGAAGTTGTTGGTCCCGACTTCCATTCCCGAGCACCTCTCAGTCAGAAGATGGTGTTCCCTCGAGTGCATCGCCGATGATGGAGACCCCCAGTACACACTCTCCGCTGTCATTGAACATGAGGGTCATGACTTCAACTGTGGACATTACACCACATACATCAATGCTGAGGCAGCCCATCGGGAAGAGTGTCACGGACCCGACAGTCGGGTCACATGGGTCCACTTCAGTGATGAACATGTCACATTCATGAAACATGATGACATGAAGAAGATTCTTTCTCCATCAGGTGTGCACATTAAGACACCACACATGGTATTCTACATTTGCAACGCGTGAGTCGAAACGTTGTCCGTGGGTCGATTGTCGCTGCATAAGATAATAAAGATCAGAAGACAAAGGGAGTCTTTTTCTTGTCTGTTTTTGGTTACATGATCGAGGCTCGTGGAAGAGAACAAAATGGAAAGGGGCAAACATCAAGGACAGAATGGAAGTGAGAGTGAGTAGGAGGGAGAGGACACATGGGGATGAATGAGCTGCATACAAGCTGAAAGACACCAAGAAAAGGAAGGGGGAAACAGGGGATGAAACAGAAGATTGTGGTTTTAACTAATTTTTTGATTGTTCAAGCTAAGTTCCCGATTTATAAGTCCAGGAAGGCAAAAATGGAAAACATTGCTGTTTCTTCACGTGATATGTACTGCTTACTTTTACAGCTCTTGTGAGTGCAAGATTAAAACTGGAACACTTTTTTTTAAATATGAACAAAAATTTTACATTATTTGAAGAGAAATGGGGTTTTAATGATGCCATTTGTTATCTTGATGATGCTGATTTGTTGTTAATTTCCCGATGAAACAATGTTTTAATTGTTATGTTTTCTCTCGGTGAATGCACATAACTGTCCTTTTTCACTTTTGTAATAAATGGAAGAAACAGTCTGTCTCTGTCTCTGTCTCTGTGTCTGTGCCTGTGTGTGTCTCTCTCTCTCTCTCTCTCTCTCTCTCTCTCTCTCTCTCTCTCTCTCTCTCTCTCTCTCTTTCTTTCTCTCTCTCTCTCTCTCTCTCTCTTTCTCTCTCTCTCTCTCTATCTCTCTCTCTCTCTCTCTCTCTCTCTCTCTCTGTCTTTCTCTCTCTCTCTCTCTCTCTCTGTCTCTCTCTCTGTGTCTCTCTCTCTCTCTCTCTCTCTCTCTCTCTCTCTCTCTCTCTCTCTCTCTCTCTCTCTCTCTCTCTCTCTCTCTCTCTCTCTGTCTCTGTCTCTGTCTCTGTCTCTCTCTCTCTCTCTCTCTCTCTCTCTCTCTCTCTCTCTCTCTCTCTCTCTGTCTCTCTCTCTCTGTCTCTGTCTCTCTCTCTCTCTCTCTCTCTCTCTCTCTCTCTCTCTCTCTCTCTCTCTCTCTCTCTCTCTCTCTCTCTCTCTCTCTCTCTCTCTCTCTCTCTCTCTCTCTCTCCCTCTCTCTGTTTACATGTGTTCTATGCATGATTGCACATCCACATGTCTTATGTTCCAAACTCAGGGTACAAATGCACAAGAGGGTCCTCCCTCCCTCCCTCCCTCCTTCCAATAACACGGCCTGAGTCAATATTCGCTCTCACTGTTCAAATGCCATTGCATCGGTAAATTAATCCATTACATACTAAGGCAGCCTATAGTTTTGCCTGCCTGGGTGGGAGGGGGGGGGGCAGGAGAGCTCCGCGGACAAGGAAGGAGGCAGGAGAGCTGGCGAGGTGGGGGGAGGGGTGTGTTGTGAATGGTTTAAAACGGTGGGTTGAGGTGAGGCCAGTTTGGGTTTATAGCGAACGCAGTGAGCTTCATACTTAACACGTGCACATGAGGGAATAGGAAACAACAACAAGAACAACAACCCAATACCCCTGACGATTTCGAATCCGTGTCGTTGGTTATGACCTTTTGCTTCCGGTTGTTTTTAAACGCTGTGCGGTGTATAAACACGATTGGGTTTTATTTCTATCTTGTGAATATTACTGAACGTGTGCACATGAGAGAATAGGAAACAACAAAAACAACACAATACCCTGGCAATTGTGAATCCGTATCGTTGGCTATGACCCTTTTGCTTCGGTTTTTTTTTGTTTCCGGTTTTTGTACAGTTGTAGTTGTCGTTGTGAAGGTAATGTTGAGGATCTATTTTTTTTTTCAGATGAGATCCTGATCCAGGCGGTGTAGTTGTTGTTGTGAAGGTAATGTTGAGGTAATATTTATTTTTTTCATAGCAAAAAGACTGTTTAATTTGATATATTTAAGAAGCGAATGTAAGAAGAATTCTACGTTCGCTTCTCGGCTTTGCCGATTCCATATTTTCACTGTTCACACAAACGTGTTTTCACCACACGGTTCCACGGGAGAGAATGAAGAGGTGAAACGATTGAGTGACGTCACTGCCGAACTCGCCATAAAAAAAACGTTCATTTCTGAAGAAACGTTGATTTCCTCAGAGCCGATTCGTCACACGGTTCGTTGACCCAGTTCGCTTCACGTCGGTTTCACTGGTTTGGTTTTCATCCTGCTCCTCCCCCTCCCCCCCCCCACTTCACCACAACGAATGTTCTGCTGTAATTGAGGGACGGAACGTTTCCTTCCGGAGACCATTTGATTGTTCTTCGGAGGGGAAATCGTGACTAGGCCTGAGGCTTTGACTCGTGATGGCCGAATATCGTCGGTCCTGCTCCTTGTGTGACCTTCCACGAGCGTCCTGGGCCATGATCTGGACCTTCTCGGAGCCCGTGTGCCGAGGCTGTGTGAACTATGAGGGTGCGGACCGGGTCGAGTTCATACTGAAGAGGGTGCGTGTGGTCAAGCGGTTCGGTTTGAATGGATCACCGGTACCGGAGGATGTGAACACGAAGGGCAGTTTAAACCCCGAGGTGGAACCGTCTCTCGACCGTTCCGGCCTGGAGGGTGAGCGTGAAGACCGTTCGCTCGTATTCCCACCACCCGCAGCTCCAGGTCGCGTCTCAAACAGACCATCTGGGTCCCTGGACGTCACCAGTTTCTTGACGTCCGAGGAGCCGTCGGTGTCGCAGGACCAGGGTCCAAACCCGGGCTGGAGGGTCTCGGTGTCCCCACCAAGAACGTTTCTACCCATTCCGATCTCTACCCACCCAGTGAATGGACTCCCTTCATGGACCGAGCCTGCGGTGTTGGCGACGTGCTCCGGAGGGGGTCGCCGCCCGGCTGCAGCCGTGACTGATCTCACATCGTCTGGTGTGGTGCTGGAAGTGGCCGTGAAACACGTGGATCATTCCGATGGACACGACCCCGAGCGACGTGATTCGGACGGCCTGGCTGAGATGTCCGACGGTCCAGACAGCGGCGTCCAAGGGTGGACGAAGGGGCCAAAGACCGCTCTCATGGGGTTGTCGAATATCGCGCCGATAGACCTGCATTTGGGGCATGACCCGTCCCTCCAGCCTGGCCCCGTGGTGGCGTTGGATGCGGCGGGAAGGATCGGTGTGAATTATGATGAGCCCGGGATTTCGGTGGACTCCCCGACGGACTCCCCGGTAGTGCCCTTCCTCGAGCCGTCCTGCCCCGTCCTGCCGCTAGTCCCGATACCGTCGGGCGCTACCTTGCCACGTGCGCTGGTGATTGGCGGTGGTGGCGAGGTAGGAGGTCCACAGGGTTTCACCAGCTGTCACGAGCAAGTGGAGAAAGACATTCACTCCGTGAAGCACCCGTCCGTACCCACACGTGAGACTAACAAGAAGCAGGATATGGAGGAAAAGGTGTTGTCCTGTCCGAGCAGGCAGAAGTGTCCCTGGGTCATGTTGATCGATATCATGACCGTTGTGGGTAAAGAAAAGGAAACGGAGCACAGAGGTGAGACCGTAAACTAGAAAGAGTGATCCGAGATTGCAGACCCTCACCAGAACTTGTGTTGTGCGGTGTATTTTGTCGTTTTGTGCGGTGTATTTTGTGTGGTGTTTGAGCACTGGCACAGCCAAGTGAACCTCATTCAAAAAATAAACAAATAAAAAAGAACCTAGATCAAAAAAAAAATTCTGGCTGCCGTACCATGTGTCCGATCAAGTTGAAATTTAAAAAATTAAAAACCGCGTGCCAGAAGCAACAACCACACAGGCCGTTCCTTCGCTCTTACGTACCCGTACGTGCGTAGCCATACGTGCAAAAAAAACAAAAAACTTTCAAACAACCACACAGTTCCTTCGCTCTCGTAAACGACGACTGGATTGGGGCATTGTGTTTATAAATGCGCATAAGAAATCGAGAAATTATTAGAATACATTGAGTCATCACTATCCGGAAGTAGTGCGTACCCGTGCAGAATGTTCACATCATTCCACGAATTATCGCTTGCATTGAAGTAACAACTGCTGTGATACTTTCACACTCAGAGTTAATTAAAATCCAAATTAAAATCAAGTTTACCTCCCTGTCTTTGCTAGCCATGACATTCGCTGCCATTGACCATTGCCACTCCTATGCCACGGTGAGGCGACAGGGTAGGGTTTGTAGGAGACCTGAAAGTTCAGTGTCATTAGGTATTCCATGTTCGAATTGTTTTCGTTTGAAAATAGATTAAAAAAAAAAGGTTTGCAAAGCATACCACCAAATTGAGATGTATTTCGTTGGCAAGCATGTTGAGAAGAATTGAATTCCTTAACACTTCCAAAGGCCACACCGTTTTGACACTTGGAAACAAAAATAATTGTGCCCTTTTTTTGATAAATTATTTTCGGAACAATTTTTCTTCAATAAATAAATAATAATAAAAATTGTCTCCATGTACACACCTTTATCTCTTTTGCACCTCTTCAGAAGCAACATTGCTGAGGAAACGGCGCTTCTTTGTTTCCTCGTCCAGTGCAAGAATGCGGAGGCTGCTGGATCTGCCAACGTTTTGATTAATTATTAGTTTTAATGGCCAATTATTCAATTAGCGCCAACGTATTTTGCCTTTTCGCAAGGAAAAACACAAAGTGAAGAGAAGAGAAAAAACCCGTAATGGCGAACGCGGCTGAGGATCTCTTCCCCATCGGCCACGCCTACGCAGCAACGTGTCCTGTCATTGGTTGGTAAATAAATGGCCATAACTTGGGAAGCACTTGTCCGATTAATATCAAACCTTGAAAAGGCACCTCCACAGGTCCCCAGCAATATATCTGGCAAGTTTCAATTAGATCGGACCAGTGGTTGTCGAGAAACAGCGGTCACGCACACACACACACACACACACACACACACACACACACACACACACACACACACACACACACACACACACACACACACACACACAGATTGCTAGAATTATAGATAGACTAGTGCATGCCCGTAGGTGCAAACAAAACAAAACAAAAAACTTTCAAACCGCATGCCAGAAACAAACACACAGGCCGTTCCTTCGCTCTCACGTGCCCGTACGTGCGCGGCCGTACATGCAAAAAAAAAAACAACTTTCAAACCGCGTGCCAGAAACAACAACCACACAGGCCGTTCCTTCACTCTCGTAAACGACGATTAGATTGGGGCATTGTGTTTAATAAAATCGAGAAAGTACAGAAATCGAGAAAGAAAGAATACAGTAAGTCGATAAATCAAGAAAAAAATCGAGAAAGAATACAGTAATCGTCACTGACTGGATTGGGGTATTGGGTTTAAGAAAATCGAGAAAGAAATCGAGAAAGAAAGAATCGAGAAAGAATACAGTAATCGTCACTCTCCGGAAGTGAAGTCCTCACTGTCCGGAAGTTCACATATGGCAGTTACGATTATTCGCAATTTATTCTTAATGGCTAATTATTCAATTAGCGCCAACGTATTTTGCCTTTTCCCAATGTCATCGCAAGGAAAAACACAAAGAGAAGAGGAAAGAGAAAAAAAACGTGCAAAAAATAATTTACTTCCTGCTTCGGAGCATACCAGCTAACTCTCAAGTTCCCCAAATTTATGCACCGTCTAATATGAAAACGATCATAACTTGGGCCATTGTGTTTATCTATAAATGCGCATAAGAAATCGAGAAATTATTAGAATACACGAAGTCATCACTCTCCGGAAGCCCGTTCGTTGCAACCCGTAATGGGGAACGTGGCTGAGCTTCCCTTCACCATCGGCCATGCCCACGCAACAACGTGTCTTGCCATTGGTTTGGTAAATAAATGGCCATAACTTGCGAAGCACTTGTCCGATTAATATTGTTACGTTTGAGGGGGGGTATGCATTCAAAGGGTAATTAGGATGTTTAATTAGGTATGCCATGCTGTTCGAGTTTACCAGGATCTCGATGTAATAAGTAGCAATTCAGTGGTGATAAGTTGTCTAGTAAATGTTCATTTCTTCAAGGGGGGAAATGATAATTGTCACGTCATTAGATAGGGACACGGGATAGGGTAAGTGTGTCTGCGTAAACCCCTTTTGGTATTCTCTGGAGACTGGCCGTGACGTCACAGGACAGTGCAGCGGATGGCTCCGCCCCGTGATCACGATTGGCAGAAGGCGACGGCGGTGGGCCAATAAACGGCTCGATTGGAAGTGACGAGGACAGGAGGATAAAAAGGTTCTGTTCGGGGTCGAAAAGGAAGAGGAAGATCGGACAAAAAGATCGTGTTTTTTTGGTGTGGAGGCTGTTGCGCGGAGAGCGTCCTTGTTGTTGTGCTGATTCGATCGTGTTCTTCATCATGTCCTGGAGCCTTGCTGAGCCTCGTGCCTCACCTTGGTTGGCTCTGGGGTTCTGCTGACTCGGAGTACGGGGTCGAACGGTGGGCGGACCTGCCTCCCTCTCCTGCTCGCAACTTGGCGCCAGAACTGGTTCCCTGGCGGCTGTGAGCGGACTTGGGCCAAGACCAGGAGGTCGACAGCACCACGGTTTCTCCTGCCCCCCTGACGAGAGCAAGGCCAGCTTGTCCGACGCCGAACCAGGGACAGTTGCGTCCACACCACGGTCCAGCCTGACCACCAGAAATAGCTACGTTTTGTGTGTGTGTGTGTGTGTGTGTGTGTGTGTGTGTGTGTGTGTGTGTGTGTGTGTGTTTGGCGCCTTAGAGGGTTTGAGATCTGTATATTCATTGGAATTGTCTGTGTTTTTCCCCACGTCCGATCCCACACCATCCCGTCGAATCGCCCCGGATCCCTTTTCTTGCCGAGTCTTGTTATTTCTGGTTAATAGTAAAAACAAATAAACATCATCAACTCAGTGAAAAGTGACTCCTGCCACCTTCCTCGTCCCGTTTGCGGTAGAGCGATTAGAACCGCCATGTTTGGGTTATAAAAAGAAACCGCCTCCATCGTTTCGGCTCATTCTACGTTGGCGGGACTGTTCAAGTCCCGTGGACGTCACAATATCAAACCTTGAAAAGGCACATCCTCAGGTCCCCAGCAATATACCTGGCAAGTTTCAATTATATCGGACCAGTGGTTGTCGAGAAACAGCGGTCACAGACACACACACACACACACACACACACACACACACACACACACACGCACACACACACACACACACACACACAGACGCACACACATACACACACACACACAGACGCACACACACACACACAGACACATTGCTGGAATTATAGATAGATATATCTATATAATTATATATTACACCCCCCTTTCCTCTCCCCTCTCCTCTCTCGCCCCTCTCTCTCTCGCCCCCACTCTCACCCCCTCTCCTGTCCCCCTCTGTCGCCCCCTCCTCTCTCCCCCTCTCTTGAATTGTGACATCCCCTCTCTCTCACCCCTCTCTCCCTCCCCTCTCTCGCCCCTCCTCTCTCCCCCTCTCTTGAATTGTGACGCTCCCTCTTTCTCACCCCCTCTCTCCCTCCCCTCTCTCACCCCCCTCTCTCACCCCCTTCTGTCACCTCCTCTCTCACAAAATGTATTCACAAATGTCTACCAAGCACAACAATTAATTCAAATCCTTGGGAAACCTCTTTCCCTTGAGAAAATTCAAACCTTGGGATTAATTAATAATTTGAACAATTAATTCAAACCTTGGGAAAAAAACAGCTTTCAAACCTTGGGAAACACTTGGGAAACAGCTGAAATGGATGAAGAACGATATTAAACCTTGAAAAGGCACATACTCAGGTCCCCAGCGTCGATTGTGACGTCATACCAAACGAAGAAGAAGAAGAATTGTGACGTCAATCGTGCAAAAAATAAAACAATTAACATTGTGACGTCATTCGTTACGTTATAGCACCGTGTCTTGTCATTGGTTGACATAAATGGCCGTAACTTGGGAACCGCTCGTCCGATTAATATCAAACCTTGAAAAGGCACATCCGCAGGTCCCCGGCAATATTCCTGGCAAGTTTCAATCAGATCAAACCGGCGGTTGTCGAGAAACGGCGGTCGCAGATAGACAGACACACACACACACACACACACACACACACACACACACACACACACACACACACACACACACACACACACACACACACACATACAGAGATTGCTGGAATTATAGATAGACTAGTGCGGGACCGTAGGTGCGTGCCCGTAGGTGCGTGCCAGTATGTGCAGCTTCGTTCCTTCGCTCTCGTAAACGACGACTGGATTGGGACATTCTCTCAATTCGATCGGACCAACCGTATCATAAATGGCCATAACTTGGGAAACACCTGGGAAACACACCCAGGTCCCCAGCGTCAATTGTGATGTCATATCAAACGAAGAAGAAGAAGAATTGTGACGCCCCCATCTCTCTCGCCCCCCTCTCTCCCCCCAAATGTCGCCCCTCCTCTCTTCCCCTCCTCTCTCCCCCTCCTGTCTCGCCCCTCTCTCTCGCCATTCTCTCTCACCCCCACTCTCACCCTCCTCCTCTCTCGCCCCCTCCTCTCTCCTTCTCTCTTGAATTGTGACGCCTCCTCTCTCTTGCCCCCCTCTCTCGCCCCGTCTCTCGCCCCTTCCTCTCTCCCCCTCTCTTGAATTGTGACGCCCCCTCTCTCTCGCTCCCTCTCTCTCGCCCCTCTCCCGCCCCCCTCTCTCGCCACTCTCTCGGTAAATGTATTCACAAATGTCTACCAAGCACAACAATTAATTCAAACCTTGCGAAAAAAACAGCTTTCAAACCCTTGGGAAACAGCTGTTTCCCTTGGGAAAATCCAAACCTTGGGATTAATTAATAATTTGAACAATTAATTTAAACCTTGGGAAAAAACAGCTTTCAAACCTTGGGAAACACTTGGGAAACAGCTGAAACGGATGAAGAACGATATCAAACCTTGAAAAGGCACATACTCAGGTCCCAAGCGTCGATTGTGACGTCAAACCAAATGAAGAAGAATTATGACGTCAATCGTGCAAAAATAATAATAATAAATAAATAAACATTAATTGTGACGTCATAGAACCGTGTCTCGTCATTGGTCGACAGATAAATGGCCGTAATTTGGGAACCGCTTTTTCCGATTGATATCAAACCTCGAAAAGGCACATCCGCGGGGCCCCAGCAATATTCCTGGCAAGTTTCAATCCGATCGGACCGGCGGTCGTTGAGAAACTGCGGTCGCATACAGACACACATACAGACAGACAGACACACACACACACACAGAGATTGCTGGAATTATAGATAGATATATTTTTTTCAGCTTTAGTCATGCTTTGCACACGTAAGAAGAAGTCTGAATACAAAGCGGACATGGACGGGCTTTGCATTTGCAGGTGCTTTCTGATTTTCTGTTGCAACTATCATCTCATATTGTCTGGCTGGTCATTGGGAATCACCAAACGTGGGAAAATAGCAACATTGATTTCTCTTAAAAAAGAAAAAGAAATAAAAGAAAGTCTGACGTCCTCCACATTGAATTAAACTGACGCCGATGGTATCCCATAATTCCTTGCACTCAACACATCATGACCTAATTAGTTCTGTTGGTTCTTTGTCTTTGCAGAGAAAGAAGTGAAAATGGTTTTTTCTCCCAATTCAACCCAGTTCTTCAACACAGAAGATTGTTTTAATCAACAAATGCCTGCTTGTCAGGACACCGATACATTGAACAGTGTGTCTCACGACATCCACAAAAGGTATTTAAAGGCACGCAAGCAGATCCAAAGAAATGAACAACCCTACCCTTGTTCTGTGTGGACAAAGGAGTTTGATTGTGACTCAACTTCACATCGACATCAAAGAATACCTCTGGTGGAGAAACCCTACAACCGCTCAGTGTGTACCAAGACATGTACTCAGGCATCGAATCAATATCATCATCGAAGATTTCACACTGGGGAGAAACCCAACCAAGGCGAGAACAACTACAAACGAACTCACACTGGGGAGAAACCCAACCAAAGGGAGAAAAACCACAAACAAACTCATACTGGGGAGAAACCGTACAAATGTTCGGTGTGTTCGAAGGATTTTAGTCAATTATCAAACTTGAAAAAACACAAACGGACTCACACTGGGGAGAAACCGTACAAATGTTCGGTGTGTTCGAAGGATTTTAGTCAGTTATCAAACTTGAAAAAACACAAACGGACTCACACTGGGGAGAAACCGTACAAATGTTCAGTGTGTTCGAAGGATTTTAGTCTGTTATCAAACTTGAAATCCCACAAACGAACTCACACTGGGGAGAAACCGCACAAATGTTCTGTATGTTCGAAGGAGTTTAGTCAATTATCAAACTTGAAAAAACACAAACGGACTCACACTGGGGAGAAACCGTACAAATGTTCAGTGTGTTCTCAAGTGTTCCGTCATTCATCAACATTGAATAACCACAAACGAACTCACACTGGGGAGAAACCGTACAAATGTTCTGTGTGTTCGAAGGATTTTCGTGACTTATCAACCTTGAAAAAACACAAACGAACTCACACTGGGGAAAATCCTTACACGTGTTCTGTGTGTTCGAATGTTTTTAGTCGGTTATCAAACTTGAATCGACACAAACGAACTCACACTGGGGAAAAACCGCACAAATGTTCTGTGTGTTCGAAGGATTTTAGTCAATTATCAAACTTGAAAAAACACAAACGAACTCACAATGGGGAAAATCCTTACACGTGTTCTGTGTGTTCGAATGTTTTTAGTCGGTTATCAAGCTTGAATCGACACAAACGAACTCACACTGGGGAGAAATGAGTTTGTTCTTGACAAATGTGCCAAGTGCACACTTGTACAATGAAAAGCAAAAAGAGCCTGCAACATCTCAATTTATCTAAGTCCAACAATACAGGAACTAGAAATCGAAGCATCCTACAAATACCTCGGAATACAAGAAGGCCACCAGATCTAACACAAAAAAGTGTAAAATAATCAGCAAAGAGTACTTCGGCAGAATAAGACGAATTCTGAAGTCATCCCTTTCTTCAAGAAACAAAATCAAAGCTGTAAACCAACGTGCAGTGACAGTATTCCAATATAGCTGTGCAATTATAAAGTGGCCACAATTAAGGAAACGTCTAACTATTCACAAGATATTCCGCATAAACCAATGCATACCGAGGTTGAACTTACCGAGGGGAGAAGGAGGAGGAGGTGGCTGGATGGAGCTTAACTTTGTGCACAGAACAACGTGTGTCGGACTAGTGGAGTATGTGAAAAGCTCAACAGACTATCGGATGAGATTTGAACACGAGCAAGAAAACTACAAACCCGAAAAGGGATCCTTCATCCATTTAACAATCCCAATGATTGCAAATAAATGTATTTCTGTATATAAACATTATACATTATATATATATATATATATATATATATATATATATATATATATATATATATATATATATATATATATATATATATATCAGCAGAGAGAGTCTGACAAATGGGAGAATGACAAAAGAGCAGGAAGATTTTAAAAAGAGCTCGACAGGATAGGGATCTACAAGGAAAGCTCATTCGAATGGCGAAGAAGGGGCCAAATTGAATGGGATGGAGAACAAGTCATCATCAATGCTCAAGACCGATGACATTGCACTGATGCCGTGAAGAAAATGGTGGGATTGAGTCATTCGGACAAATGCAGGTTTTGTGAGGAAGAAACAGAAAGTACCAGTCATCTCCGTTCGGGGTGTAAAAAACTCATGTCAGAACAGCTGTACACAGAAAGACATGACAGCATCTGTAAAATAATCAACTGGCACATCTGTAAACATTTGAACATCCCGGTCGCAGAACAATCATGGAAACACAAACCAGAGCCGATCCTTAAAAATGAACATCCAATGCTCACGTGCGACAAGATGATCCCGTCAAGTGTGGACGTCGCAAACAAAGCATTTCGTCCAGACACGGTACTCAAACATGAAAAGGAAAAGTCACATTGCTGATCGAGGTTTCAGTTCCCAATGACTTTGGAATAAATGACACAGAAATCAGGAAAATGACCAAATACCAGGAAATAAAAAAATGAGGTCAAGAGGACTTGGAAATTGAAGAAAACTGAAATTGTACCGGTGATCGTCGGAGCTAGAGGAATGATAAAGAAAACCCCTCACTGAGTATTTAAAAATCATTCCAGGGAATATCACTCCAAACGAGCGACAAGTGGACGCTGTCACAGGTTCAGTGAAGATTTTGAAAAGAGCCCATGGGAACGAGGCTCTGTGAACGAAGTTTCACAATTTGATTCATGAATCACGATCCTTCAACAAAAGGAAGTGGAGATTTCGAATTTTGGGAGAACTTCCTCCCAACTCCTGAAACCCACGAAGGGAGATCACAAGCAATGGGAGAACGAAGAAGAGAACGGAAAATATCGAAAACGAAATACTGTATCAACAAACCGACATTGACAACTGCGACAACGATAAAAGAGCATGAAGATTTACAAAATAATTGGACAGATTGGAGATGGACAAGGTTCTTTGGAGTGGCGAAGAAGAGGTTAGCTTCGGTGGGATTGGGAACCTTACGGTGTATCACGTGTTCTCCACATGTTTTGTTCATTTTACTCCATTAATAGCAGTATTATAGTTTTTATAACACCGATGATTATTTTTGGACTTGTTCCGAACTAATTTGGAGATTACAAATTTCAACAATGGCAAGTGTTCACACTTTCTTACCGAGATTAACTTATTGAGTTACTGAATCACTGGAAGAACGATATCTTCATCCTTCGATGTTCCCTGAGGGTGGTGAAGGTAGTACATGAGCTACCAATGAGGTAGTTACTCCAATTTTACCATTTCGTTTACTATTGCAGAACCGTAGAGTTTCACTGAAGAATGACACATTTGGATCACATGTTGTAAACTCAGCACACAAGAATGGTTTGTGTTGTTGTAGTTTCTGTTTGTTTTTAAGTCCCAAAGATTGATTTTTTAATGATGATCTGATGGATAAGGCAAATAAAAATCGATTTTAGTTTATTTTGGCAAATACATGATTTGTACAAATTACATTTTGAAGGAATTGGTTGAAATAAAATGAATAATTTAGATTCACTTGTCCGTTTTTGAGGTTATAGTTTTTTATTTCTTTCCAGGAGCGAGGATCTTGGAAGAAACAGGGAGAACTGAGAGTGGGACAAACATCAAGGGAATGAACGAACAAGAAAAGAGGAGAGACGGAGGAGGAGAGGAAATGCTGAATACACTGACAAGGCCTTCATTTGGCGCTTGATGAAGTACGGAGTTGTGTTACGTTAGCAAGCGGCTTGTTGACTGCTTGCCGAGTGGCTTGCTATCGTGCTCGGCACCACTGAACAACATGGCGGTATACAATATAAATAATGCTACCATGGTACTTGAGCAAATGCTGTCCAGGCCTTCGTTTAGTTTTTCCCCGATATTGTTGTGAAAATTCCCCAAACAATTTTTTTTTGTTCGCTGCGGCTCCAGAATACAAAGAAGAAAGACAAAGAATCGTGGAGTCAGAAGGAGGAGCCCCTTGTCAAGCTTATCGACACACCTACCGCAATGCATTTTGGTGAGGGGTGCGGGAGTAGTTTTGCATGTTCGTTGATCTTGAAGAATTAGGATGACGGGTCGAACACGTTTCTTACCTTTTTAAAGGTTTATTGATAAAGTTATGGGGGAAAAGGTTGACAATAAGAGCAGTTTGGAACAGTCCGAGTGAATCAACAGGCAGAAAGAGGTGGAAGGGAACACGCAAGCTTGTGTACAATGATGAATAAGAAATAAATAACAGAGAACCCACACTCGGCGGCACAGATTTCATTTTTACTAACATTAAAATTGCAGGCGAGGACTTTCCCAGCCAGAGTCACTGCCGTGGCCAGTCATGTGACTTTGCATCTGAAGTCTTTCTGAAAGTTTCTTTGCCTCCAGAATTCAAGCACAAGCGTGTCACTCACACTCTTCTTTGTTTGTTAACTCAGCGCACTGAGAGAGAGAGAGAGAGAGAGAGAGAGAGAGAGAGAGAGAGAGAGAGAGAGAGAGAGAGAGAGAGAGAGAGAGAGGGAGAAACAGAGAGAGAGAGAGAGGGAGAAACAGAGAGAGAGAGAGAGAGAGAGAGAGAGAGAGAGAGAGAGAGAGAGAGAGAGAGAGAGAGAGAGAGAGAGAGAGAGAGAGAGAGAGAGAGAGAGAGAGAGAGGGAGAAACAGAGAGAGAGAGAGGGAGACAGAGAGAGAGAGAGAGAGAGAGAGAGAGAGAGAGAGGGAGAGAGAGAGAGAGAGAGAGAGAGAGAGAGAGAGAGAGAGACAGAGAGAGAGAGAGAGACAGAGAGAGAGAGTGAGTTCATGGAAGCTTCACGCACGTATCTTCAACACTTTCTCCATGCTGCTTCCTTTTATAGGCCGGGGGCCAGTGGCACTTACCTACCCCCCCCCTCCCTGCGACAATTTTTCACTGACACCAGTGTTCATATATATCCCAAGTATCAGAAAAAAGATGTTCCCTGAAAAATAACTCATTTGCACGATGCTTTATTAAGCTGTTTCCATGGCAACCAAACAAAAATAGACGAATCTCACAAAATTCGGCAATTGGTCAATATCTCTGTCAAATATAAACATAAAATTACACAATTGGTGTCAAATTAAAGCTTATACATTTGCGTATTAAAATATATTTTGTTTATACTAATTAGGCAGTTTGTATCTGAATTAAATTTGACTTTAAGACTAATTCCCACAAAAATGCAAGAATTTCCATTTTCTTTCCTTGTAATTACCACACATGTCAGTTTTTTTCGTCAAAAAAACATTACTTAAGTGTTGCCAGACACAAGCCAGGATGGCAAAAAAAATATTTAAAATTTTGAATTTTTTTAAAGTGGGCTAATTAGCATAAAATACAAAGCACAATGAATCGTTCGAAAATCATGCGAAATCAGATTAATCAATAGAATTAATTACCTGGGCCTGATATAATACATCACTGTGACTTATGATGTCTGTTCGTGTTTCAGGGGAATATAACTATTTTCTGTTTGAGTAAAAGTAGTGGAAATAATTTTAAATGCATTGATGTGCAAATGAGGATCCGCCATTCTGGAAATTCTCATTTTCGTAAATATCTCAACTTCTGGTGCATGGAAATTTGTAAATGAGGAATCTACACATATGTTTGGAGGGTCAAGGAATTATGTGAACATATTTCCTTTGTTGTCAGAGATGTAGAATAATGTTTGGATAGCTTAATTACATGCAAAAATCATAGAACAATGAATTTCATATACATCTTTATTCCCTATGAACAAAATGCACGGAGCGATGTGTCCTCCATTTTTGAGTTTCACGTAAGCATCATGACTACATATTTTGATAAGATTGGGCCTTGAAGTTAAATCAAATATTTTAAAATGCAGTGGTATGTAAATAAGGTGAGTGGATGTGATGATAGCACAAAGTATCTTTCCCAAAAGCTGGAAATAGTAACCATCCTGAAGGCACAAAAGTTAAACTGATGTGTAATTAGTTGCGGCTGAAGGAGAGCATACACAGCAAAAATGTATTCATATGGTCCATCTGAGTGCAGTTATTGAAGATCTCACACGTTGAATGCATTCGGATAAAAAAAACATTAATCTAATAATATTTACTCTATCCCCTTTCTTCCAGAGTTACCAGATGTTTGAAAGCCTACTAGCCACACACCAGATCTGACAAATGGTTTATCTTCACATTGTTTGCCTGCATGTGCACTCTCCTATAAAGTAGATCGATGCAATGGCAAAAACTATGAGTAGATGATCTGCAACCTGTTGGAGTCTTCGCAAACTTCGTAGCACACATCTGAGTTTGACAGTCTCGACCAGTTGATAATCACGCTGTTTCGATTAACTATCAGTCATATATAGAAGAAGTGTCCTTCGTTGGCAGATTCTGAGCCTGATGTTTGCTTGCTATGTCCTTCATTGGCCATCATACTATTCAATGTCCGAGTCCACACAATCTTCACATTCGCATGGCTCGTCATCATTCTCATCATCACTGTCTTCTTCCAGTGCCTCCTGCAGGGAACCAATCGACTTCTTGGGGAGAATATCGCCTGATATCCACAGTGGCTCCATAACACCATCTGTGTATGTCCAGCCATGTTCCTGCATGTCATCTGGTATATTGGGATCTGCGATATGAGAACGCTTCCAAACAGCTGCTTGATAATTATCTCTTCGGATGTGCTGCTCGAAGCACTTTCTACATGGAGGTAGTTTCCCAAGGTCAATGTTGCAGCCTGCGTCCACAGGCTTGTCCCCACACTTCTCCCTTATCATGAGCACCCTTACTTCATCCACTTCCTGAAATTGACTCTTGCCATACATGACGCAAGTGAACTGTTCCAACTTAATATTCTCTTTGGGAGGGAAGGGCCTCTTCTCCTGGCAACTCGCCTCTTGATTGGTTGGACCCATCGCTCGATTCCCTGGCCGTCTCCCATTGGACAGGCCCACGGTAGGCGTGGACAACTCCCACCCTCCTGGGTGGAGTCCCGATCAGAGGCGTTGGTTCCACCGAACCTCCTCTCCTCCGCTCACCTCCTCACCTCTGGCCACGTGCATAATGCCGATGGTGTTGAGTCGGAAACAGGGCGGGTGAGACGCCCGCTCCTTGCCGATTGGCCAAAGAGGGGCGCCATGCCGATGTTAGACTCCGCCCACGCGCACTTGCTGGCGAGCTTGCGAAGAATGCCGCGAGCAGAGTGTTGTCGTGTGAAAGTGAAGATGTAAAAAATCCTATCTATAAAATAACCCACAGGGCACGTACACTTAATTCCCATTAGACACAGAGGATGGATTCTAACTAGAAACACATACTTACCGATATAACTGATCTATCGGGACTCTGACTGTTGTGTGCAGTCAGCTTCCAAATTCGTAACATTATGTCCATTTGCGGGTTTCAGGAGATGGAACGTAAACCTATCAGGTCTTAAAATATCTGTGTGTGTGTGTGTGTGTGTGTGTGTGTGTGTGTGTGTGTGTGTGTGTGTGTGTGTGTGTGTGTGTGTGTGTGTGTGTGTGTGTGTGTGTGTGTGATATAATATGTTGCATTTAATATATGTGTGAACACAGCATGTGCAATGTGACGCATCAGTGTATATAACAAGTGCAATCTGTCACATGTAACATGTGTGTATAACCTGTACAATGTCATCCATACCATGTGTTTACATAACAAGTGCAATATGTCAGGTATAACATGTGTAACTGGCAAAGGTTTCCAGCGTGGCTGGGCAAAGTCGGATCCCTCCGCCCACCCATTCCCCTCCCTAATCCCACCCCAGCTCCTCCCTTCTGACTCGCACCTCACCCCCTCCTCCTCCTCCCCCCATCACACGCCCTTTCTCCAGACACCTACCCCACGCCTTCCCCTGCCTCCTCCCACTCCACACCCACCCCTCCCTCTGGACTCCCTCCCAACCCTTTTCCCTCTTATTCCCTCCCACCCTACTCCCCTTCCACTCCCTCGGGTACTCTGCTCGTGTTTATAAAAACTCGACCCACCCACGTCTGGGTGGGTTGAGTTTGTGAACAACTTGCTGAAAAATGTACAGTCTGTGTTTTTTCAGAAGACGACAGATGTTTGTTTGTGTGGTGTGCGCTTAAAATATTCGAGATAGTCAAAAGGGTATGTTCTGATTGCAGTTTGCGTCAAAGGGGTCGAAAGAATCGAAACTTTCAAGCATGTAAAAAGGGTCTAAAATGGTCCAAGTGGTCTAAAGCTCCAAATGCTCAAGGTCCAAGCTGTCTAATCTGTCTGAAGGGTATAAGGGGTATTAAGAGTAAAAAGGTTCTTAAAGGGTTTCAGTGTCTTTGGGGGTTTCAGGATCTTACAGGTCTTAAAGGGTTTTTGGGGTCCTCAAGGGTCTTTGAGGTGTTGAAGCGTCTTCGAGGTGATAAAGGGTCATACAGGTCTTGCGTCGAAAAAGACTGATGTGGGGAATGAAAATATTGTTGTGGATTTCCGCCCGTTCGGCGTGCGGACGACCGCCTTAGCCCAATTGCGGCCGCACGTGCCCACCGAACGCGTAATCTACTCGTAGCTTCCGGATCAACGCTGAAACCCAGCTACGGGTGTTTTTAACACACCATAAACCAGCCAATCCCTCTGTCCACGCGCTATAGGGTCGATCGCCGAATTGTCGATGTACCTAATTATTCGCGCAGACAGAGATACCGGGAGTTTCTACCTCGACGGGGCCTGCACGAAAACGAGCCGCTTAAGCAGCTCGTTCTGTATGCGAATGCCGAGCGGTTTTAATTCGCCAGATCCCGTCGGACCAGATTATTTTATCCGCTTTGTAATCAGCCAGCTAATATCCTGAACGTTCCATGGCAGTCAATGGAGAAGGGACGCAACGAGCAGATGACATTCAACAATGGGGAACATTTATTTGAACACAGGCATGCAAGCAATGAATGAATGGCGATAGGGGACAGGACACGAGCAAAAACCTACAGCCGA
This sequence comes from Eptatretus burgeri, assembly GCF_056783735.1. NCBI lineage: Eukaryota > Metazoa > Chordata > Myxini > Myxiniformes > Myxinidae > Eptatretus > Eptatretus burgeri. The sequence goes on from NC_140981.1 coordinate 919,224, forward strand.
GTTTTTTTTTTTTTTTTTTTTTTTTTTTTTTTTTTTGTATACCTTGGTCGAGGCTCGTATGAGAGCTAACACACAACTCACAGCAAGGAGGCATGAGACAAGAGGGGTGGGAGTGGAAGGGACAAAACATTGAGGAACAGACACAGGTGAACTGTGGAAGGGAGAGGGATGGGGATGGGACGGGGAACATGGCGAGGAGAAGATGGACATTACAGGGACTTTCAGGAAGGAAAGCAGGAGAATTGAAGGAAGTGGGCTTGGGTGGATTATCGGGGGTAGAAAAGATCGAGGATTTGGATGGGGGAAGATAAGAGGTGGTGGTGAACAGCTGTTTTGAAAGCCTGGAGGGAAGAATGGGAAAGAATAGAGTGAGGAAGTTTATTCCAAAGGCGGGAAAAAGAGGAATGAAAGAGTGAAGATGAGCAGTGATTCGTGATTTTGGTAGTTTTACCAGAATGGGGTTGTTGGCGGACCTTGAGCGCCCTGTGGAAATGTGGTTGGGACAAATCGCAGAGAGAGCAGGGGGGCAAGGCTGGAGAGGAGTCGGTAGAAGACAGAAAGACCACCGACCAACCTGCGGTGATTGAGTGAGAGGCCCAAAGACTCAGCTTCATTGCGGGAGATGCCAATGATCTTAAAAGCCCTGGTTTCGACAGCGTGAAGTCGAGAAAGGTGGGAGGCAGGAGCACCAGCCCAGAGGGGAGAGCAGTACTCCATCAGGCTACGGACAAAAGCTTTGTAAGTAGTCAGGAGCTCAAGAGGGCCGAGGAAGGACTTTGCACGACGGAGGATTCCCAGTCGGCGACTGGCTTTTGAGGCAAGGTTGGAAATGTGACTTTCCCAGGAAAGGTCATGGCAGATAGTGAGACCCAGAAGCTTGAAAGAAAAGACTTCTTCCAGAGGATTGTTGAGAAAGTGGATGGGGGGTTTTGTAAACGGTCCTTTCGAAGAGACATAGTGAGAGTGTGAGATTTGTGTGGATTGAAAGACATGTTCCACGTGTTGGACCAGTTTGTGATTTTATCCAGATCTGCAGTGAGCGAAGAAGCTGCTGCTTGCCGGTCTGAGGGATGACAGATGGTACGGCAGAGGGTGGAGTCGTCGGCAAAGAGAAATAGAGGATTTTCCAGAGAGTCCGAGAGATCATTGATGAAAACCAGAAAAAGAACAGGGCCCAGAACGCTACCTTGAGGAACTCCAGCCTGCACAGGAAGAGGGGATGAAAGAACTCCATTTAGGGCCACACGTTGACTGCGACAGGAGAGGAAGTCTGCGAGCCATGAGTGGAGATGGCCTTGAATACCATGGGAAGAGAGTTTGGTGAGTAGGGCAGGGTGCCAGACTGTGTCAAAAGCACGTGATATGTCCAGGGATACGGCTCGGATTTCCTGTCTGGCATTGAGGACCTCCATCCATTGATGGGAGAGCAGTAGCAGCATATCCAGGGTAGAGTGACCTGGTCTGAAACCAAATTGATGATTGGAAATCAAGCCATTGGAGAAGAGGAAGGATTTCATGTCTGAAGCAATGATGGATTCCATAACCTTGCTGATGATTGGGAGAAGGCTGATTGGTCTGTAGTTACAGGGATCTGTTTTTGCACCTTTTTTATGCAGGGCAGTGATGTTAGCAGATTTCCAAGCAGATGGCAGATGACCTTGGGAAAATGAGAGGGTGAATAGAACAGAGAGAGGGTGAGCAAGAGCAGAAGAGCAGGCTTTGAGGACACGTGGGCTGATGCCGTCTGGACCGGTTGCAGAATCTGACTCGAGGTTTGAAAGCAAGCTCTCCACCTTGTCAGGAGAAAAGGATACAGAGTCCAGGGACAGTTGGGTGCGACTGGGTAAAGTGGGTAGAGATAGTGATGGGTTTGGGACACAAGATTTAGCTGCAAACACCGAGTTTAGACATTCAGCTTTATCACGTGTGGAATCAGCAGTGCGGCCATTTGAGGTAAGGGAGGGGATGGAGGGGGAAGGAGGGGGAAGAGTTCTATTGTGAAATGTAAAGCAAATACAACACAGGCACTTAACAGTTTCCTACTTGTTAGACGGGCCCACGGACACTCGTACGCACACACTCCCAAGAAATGGTGGCTGATGTCTTTAATAAGGACTTCAGCTCGGAGGGACAGATGAGCTGAAACCCAGAACCTATTTCGAACCTCTCCACCTCGTGTGGTCTTCAAGCTGTTCGGACCCGGGCTCCAGCGAGAGCGAGTTGGATCCAATCGCCGTGAGCCGCGATCCTTCCCGAGCTCCAGCGAGCTCCAGGTGGAGCCGTCTCCCACCGAACACCTGGAATTGCAGGTCGTAACCTTCGGACAACTCCGAAGGTCACGGGTCACTTAAGGACCGTGCTCGCCAATTCTCTGACGGCGTGGGGTAGGGTTAATAGCCAAATTTCAATATACCTAAGTACCTACGTCGTCAAATTACCGGGGAAGTTACACCCTCAACGGACTTTGTCGAACCGGGTCGCTCTCGCGACCTCAGTCCGGTGTAACTGAGCGGAATCACCAAAGTCCGTCGGTCCAAACGACAACTTACAGCCCAATCGGCTAACTGGTTCTCAAGCACGAACCGTGCTGGGTCAATAATAGAAAGCACAACAACGAGCTGGTACATTGAACAACTTGGGGGTTTATTTATAATGGGGCAGGGGAGCACGAAAAGAGTAGAGTTAAACCGACTATCAAGAAGGAATGCAAGTAATGTACAAGGCACTAAAACAATTGTTACTTATAGACTGGGCCCACAGACACACACGCACACACCCAAAGGAAATGGTGGCCACGGCCTTTATTTGGCCCTTCAGCTTGGGAGGGAATGCGAGCTGAGGGAAAGAGTCTGCATTTGCACCTGTCTGCCTCGTGCGGTCTGCTCGAGTTGACTCGGCGGGACTCAAACCCACCGCCTCAACTCAGCACCAAGCACCAGGGACGAGGGATGGAGCGGCTGACGCCAGCCAGCACGAAGGCGGACGAGGCGAGAGACGACGAGGCGAGAGACGATGAGGCGACAGGCGATCAAGGCCGAAAAAGCTTCCAGACGGATCAGACGACACCAGGCGAGGCAGACCCAGACAGAATCATCGCCCCAACTGTTATTCGTTCCTCTCATGAGGTGGGAGGGATTTCTTCCCTGGCCACTCGCCTCCTGATTGGACAGTTGCATCGCGCGATTCGCTGGCCGTCCCTCATTGGACAGACCCACGGTAAGCGGGGCAACTCTCAACCTTCTGGGTGGAGTCCCCATCTGAGGCGATTGTAGCTCTGCCTACCTCCTCACCTAAGACCACGTGCGTAATGGCGACCGGGTTGAGTGAGGGACGGGGCGGGTGAGACGCCCGCTGCTTACCGATTGGCTAAAGAGGGAGTGGGCCCCGCCCACGGTTGCGTTTGTCACGCATGAGGGAGGGCGATGGTGGAAAAAGCGAAGGTGTATGTTGTGGTTGATGTCTAAATTCTAACTATAAAATAACTCGCAGCTCACATACATTTAATCACCCATTAAACATAGGGATGGGGCCCAAACTATAAACACATACTTGTCGAAATAACTGATCAATGGGGACTCTGGCTGTTGTGTGCGATGGCTTCCAGATTCGTAACAATATACAGTATATATATATATATATATATATATATATATATATATATATATATATATATATATATATATATATATATATATATGTTACGGAAATGGCCCTTATTTGACAACTAAATATAGGATTAGCTCAGATCCCCCGTTAAATGCATGTATAGTTAGGTTGTTTGGTAAAATGGATGTTATATGTGTGTCGGGAGATGTAAGAGGCTGTATTGTTGTTGTGTGGTGGTGGTGGCAAGAGAGCTCCCTCTTCTTCTTCCCCATCCCGGACGAGGCCCCGACGAGTCAGCTGAGAGGGTGTGGCCAAAAAGAGGAAGTGACGCGAAGGGGGGTGGGGAGTTTTGTTGGTTTTTTCGCCAAGAGAAGGCGTCCTCGTGTGTCGAAGGAGCGAACGAGAGAGAAACTCAGGAGAAAACAAAGAGTAGTGTTTGGAGAACAGTCGCTCTCGAGGCGTGCTGATGTTGTCTGAAGCGAGCGAACGTAAGAGAGGCTGCCTGCACGTTGAGTCTGCCTTTTGGGGCAGTGGGAGAGGCGGCCTGCAGGTCAAGTTGGCGATCGACTCTTATGGGGAGGTGATCGACAGGTTCGGCCTGCGTCGGGCCGTGGAGCCTCCTTCCTTACTCACCTCACGGCTCGACACGTTGTCAATCCGCCTGCAGAGCTCGGCACCTCGACTTGGGCCTTATCTGGAGAACAGGGCAGGCCTGGATTTGTGTGCTGGACCTTGGGAGAGATCGGCTGAGGCCCATCGTCCACCTTATGCGGGGTCAGAGTGCGCGGAGACCGCGTGCTGTGCGAAGGGGGCAAGAGTACGACGCCGCCATCTTGCCACGCGGCGCGTTCGAACTGGAGTTCGAATCCGTGGACATCCGCTTGTTACGAGCGATATTCGTGCTTTTTAACACTGTGCTCTCGTCCATGAGACATCACCAAGTACTCTGTCTTGTCTTGCATGCTGTCTGTCTGTCTGTCTGTCTGTCCTTGTCTACACGTTGTTTAAGGCATATTTCGGTAGCGACCCCTCGAAACCTGTAGTCCGTGGTTCCCTAGTCAAGAACAAGTTGAGGATTGTTAATAAAAACATTGTCATGAATTTTGCTTATGTTGTGATCCCCGATGTTCCCCAATAAATGTGGTTAATTAGTATGAAGTTGCCGCTATGGATTAATTAGTGTCGCGTCGAGGAACGATCCGTTCGATTGGCATATAAAACCAAAATGGTTCCAGACTGGCAGAAAACGCTCGGCATCTGACACAACCAGTCTGTAACCAGGGGTTCTATTTCCCCAACTGGTAAGGTACAGGGATTACGTTGGTATCGCGATTGAAGGCGCGTGACCCGAGGCCTGTGCTGAGCCAGCCGGCGTTATAAACCCTGGAGACGGCGGTGGTGAGGGTGGCGCCAAGTCGGGCGAGAATCCCACCACCCCGGATCCACAACAATATATATATATATATATACACTTTTTTAATGTTCGTCAATAAACCCTGACAGAAAATGCGTGAGAGAAAATGAAGGCCTCAAGCCTTATTAAACTTGAATTAAATAAAACGTGATATTTACACACATGTACATGTCAAACCAAAGGGAAAACATGTTGTTAATCGTCTCCTCGACCAAACATGCATTAAAATGTCGACGAAATCAAAGGAACATCCTTCCACAAAACCACGATGACGGAGGAAGCAGACGAACTCCAAACCGTCAGTTCAAAATGGCGGTGGACGCACTCTTCTTCTCGCTATTCTTCTTCTTATTCATCGTTTTCATCAGCATCATCTTCTTCTTCTTCATTCAATCATTAAATTTCCTGTAAAACGGCATCGATTTCAAATTTCATCAAATTAATGTGTGTTCGATTGATTTAGACACAAAGAACGAATTAATTGTAACTCCCCCCCCCCAAATGTATCAAATATATTTATTTCGAGCTGTGACGCCCTTTGGAAGGTCACGTGATTGATGGCGAAACTGCCGCCGAGAAAGCGTGACTCATCAAGAGCTCTTGATCACGTGACTCGACGAGGATTCCTCTTCCTCATGAAGCGGTTCCCGCTAATCGCGGAACGTCGCGGACGCTTCGCACGGCGAACCTTCCTTCAACACGACGTGCTTTTCAGTGACGGACGGTGCGCCATGACCCGAGGAGTCTTCGGTGAAGATCACAGGGCGAACATCCTGGGATTCACGAGCGGATTCGATGGAGGAAACGTCCTCGGTCCGGGAGGTCGTCCCTGAGACCGCGGGGTCCGTGGTCGGTTCGCCCAAGGGTCGGGAGTCCGGACTCGTCGAGTTTGGTAATTAATTGTTAAAATGGGAATCCGATCCGTGTTATACCTCATGACGTCATCATTCGATTCCTCTACTCTCGTTTACGCCGACTCAGGTGAACGTTTGTTCTCTTCGTGGGACCCCTGCACCGGCACACAATGGCCTCATCATTTCGAGGTCGACGGTGGGATCTTCCACCTGCCCGGGGAACTTCTGGCTGATGAGACGAGTGACTCACCTCCACCTGTGGGTGAAGGTACGCTCATTGATTGAACTGACACCCGAACCCTGTGAAGCACCAGGACGAGAGTTTGTAGTTTGTCCGGTATTTATCATGGAACAGGAAGTTAAAACCTCATGATGTTTCCTTTCCTTCCGAAACCACTGCTCGGTCGCCTTTTTGACCCCGACCGTTAGCACGCTGCCCCCCAATGGAGCAGACGCCGCAGGACACCAGGTTGGCATCCCCGGTACAGCCCGGCATCATGGCCATGCTGACACAGCTTACACCAGGTTGGCATCCCCGGTACAGCCCGGCATCATGGCCATGATGACACAGCTTACACGAGGTTGGTATCCCCGGTACAACCTGGCATCATGGCCATGATGACACAGCTTACACCAGGTTGGTATCCCCGGTACAGCCCGGCATCATGGCCATGATGACACAGCTAACACCAGGTTGGTATCCCCGGTACAGCCCGGCATCATGGCCATGATGACACAGCTTACACCAGGTTGGTCTCCCCAGTACAGCCCGACATCATGGCCATGATGACACAGCTTACACCAGGTTGGTATCCCCGGTACAGCCCGACATCATAGCCATGATGACACAGCTTACGGCTGACGTGAAGAGCAGGATGGGACTCGAACTTGGCGGGAAATTTGACGCATGTCTTGGGAATCTGCGACAAATTATGGAGTATGGCATGTGTGCGCAGTGTGAAAAGGTAGTCGGTCAGGTGAGGGGTAAAACAGAAAGGATTGCTTGGGAGTGAGGGGGGAGGGGATAAGAAGGGAGCAGGTAACTAAAAGACTACGTGAGACAGCCACGGGAGATAGATTCATATAAAAGTGAGTCGGAGCGGGGAGACAGAGCCACTGAATGTAAGGAGTGAAGTGGGACAATGGGAGATAGATTCATATAAAAGTGAGTCGGAGTGGGGAGACAGAGCCATTGAATGTAAGGAGTGAAGTGGGACAATGGGAGATAGATTCATATAAAAGTGAGTCGGAGTGGGGAGACAGAGCCATTGAATGTAAGGAGTGAAGTGGGACAATGGGAGATAGATTCATATAAAAGTGAGTCGGAGCGGGGAGACAGAGCCACTGAATGTAAGGAGTGAAGTGGGACAATGGGAGATAGATTCATATAAAAGTGAGTCGGAGTGGGGAGACAGAGCCATTGAATGTAAGGAGTGAAGTGGGACAATGGGAGATAGATTCATATAAAAGTGAGTGGGAGCGGGGAGTCAAAGCCACTGAATGTAAGGAGTGAAGTGGGACCACGGGAGATAGATTCATATAAAAGTGAGTCGGAGCGGGGAGACAGAGCCACTGAATGTAAGGAGTGAAGTGGGACAATGGGAGATAGATTCATATAAAAGTGAGTCGGAGTGGGGAGACAGAGCCATTGAATGTAAGGAGTGAAGTGGGACAATGGGAGATAGATTCATATAAAAGTGAGTGGGAGCGGGGAGTCAAAGCCACTGAATGTAAGGAGTGAAGTGGGACAATGGGAGATAGATTCATATAAAAGTGAGTCAGAGCGGGGAGACAGAGCCACTGAATGTAAGGAGTGAATTGGGACCACGGGAGATAGATTCATATAAAAGTGAGTCGGAGCGGGGAGACAGAGCCACTGAATGTAAGGAGTGAAGTGGGACAATGGGAGATAGATTCATATAAAAGTGAGTCGGAGTGGGGAGACAGATCCATTGAATGTAAGGAGTGAAGTGGGACAATGGGAGATAGATTCATATAAAAGTGAGTGGGAGCGGGGAGTCAAAGCCACTGAATGTAAGGAATGAAGTGGGACCACGGGAGATAGATTCATATAAAAGTGAGTCGGAGCGGGGAGACAGAGCCACTGAATGTAAGGAGTGAAGTGGGACCACGGGAGATAGATTCATATAAAAGTGAGTCGGAGCGGGGAGACAGAGCCACTGAATGTAAGGAGTGAAGTGGGACAATGGGAGATAGATTCATATAAAAGTGAGTCTGAGTGGGGAGACAGAGCCATTGAATGTAAGGAGTGAAGTGGGACAATGGGAGATAGATTCATATAAAAGTGAGTGGGAGCGGGGAGTCAAAGCCACTGAATGTAAGGAGTGAAGTGGGACCACGGGAGATAGATTCATATAAAAGTGAGTCGGAGCGGGGAGTCAGAGCCACTGAATGTAAGGAGTGAATTGGGACCACGGGAGATAGATTCATATGAAAGTGAGTCGGAGCGGGGAGTCAGAGCCACTGAATGTAAGGAGTGAATTGGGACCACGGGAGATAGATTCATATGAAAGTGAGTCGGAGCGGGGAGTCAGAGCCACTGAATGTAAGGAGTGAATTGGGACCACGGGAGATAGATTCATATAAAAATGAGTCGGAGCGGGGAGACAGAGCCACTGAATGTAAGGAGTGAAGTGGGACCACGGGAGATAGATTCATATAAAAGTGAGTCGGAGCGGGGAGACAGAGCCACTGAATGTAAGGAGTGAAGTGGGACCACGGGAGATAGATTCATATAAAAGTGAGTCGGAGCGGGGAGACAGAGCCACTGAATGTAAGGAGTGAAGTGGGACCAAGGGAGATAGATTCATATAAAAGTGAGTCGGAGCGGGGAGACAGAGCCACTGAATGTAAGGAGTGAAGTGGGACCACGGGAGATAGATTCATATAAAAGTGAGTCGGAGCGGGGAGACAGAGCCACTGAATGTAAGGAGTGAAGTGGGACCAAGGGAGATAGATTCATATAAAAGTGAGTCGGAGCGGGGAGTCAGAGCCACTGAATGTAAGGAATGAAGTGGGACCACGGGAGATAGATTCATATAAAAGTGAGTCGGATGGGGGAGTCAAAGCCACTGAATGTAAGGAATGAAGTGGGACCACGGGAGATAGATTCATATAAAAGTGAGTCGGAGCGGGGAGACAGAGCCACTGAATGTAAGGAGTGAAGTGGGACCACGGGAGATAGATTCATATAAAAGTGAGTCGGAGCGGGGAGACAGAGCCACTGAATGTAAGGAGTGAAGTGGGACCAAGGGAGATAGATTCATATAAAAGTGAGTCGGAGCGGGGAGTCAGAGCCACTGAATGTAAGGAATGAAGTGGGACCACGGGAGATAGATTCATATAAAAGTGAGTCGGATGGGGGAGTCAAAGCCACTGAATGTAAGGAATGAAGTGGGACCACGGGAGATAGATTCATATGAAAGTAAGTCGGAGCGGGGAGACAGAGCCACTGAATGTAAGGAGTGAATTGGGACCACGGGAGATAGATTCATATAAAAGTGAGTCGGAGCGGGGAGACAGAGCCACTGAATGTAAGGAGTGAAGTGGGACCACGGGAGATAGATTCATATAAAAGTGAATCGGAGCGGGGAGTCAGAGCCACTGAATGTAAGGAGTGAAGTGGGACCACAGGAGATAGATTCATATAAAAGTGAGTCGGATGGGGAAGTCAAAGCCACTGAATGTAAGGAGTGAAGTGGGACCACGGGAGATAGATTAATATAAAAGGGAGTCGGAGTGGGGAGACAGAGCCACTGAATGTAAGGAGTGAATTGGGACCACGGGAGATAGATTCATATAAAAGTGAGTCGGATGGGGGAGACAGAGCCACTGAATGTAAGGAGTGAATTGGGACCACGGGAGATAGATTCATATAAAAGTGAGTCGGAGCGGGGAGACAGAGCCACTGAATGTAAGGAGTGAAGTGGGACAATGGGAGATAGATTCATATAAAAGTGAGTCTGAGTGGGGAGACAGAGCCATTGAATGTAAGGAGTGAAGTGGGACAATGGGAGATAGATTCATATAAAAGTGAGTCTGAGTGGGGAGACAGAGCCATTGAATGTAAGGAGTGAAGTGGGACCACGGGAGATAGATTCATATAAAAGTGAGTCGGAGCGGGGAGACAGAGCCACTGAATGTAAGGAGTGAATTGGGACCACGGGAGATAGATTCATATGAAAGTGAGTCGGAGCGGGGAGTCAGAGCCACTGAATGTAAGGAGTGAATTGGGACCACGGGAGATAGATTCATATAAAAATGAGTCGGAGCGGGGAGACAGAGCCACTGAATGTAAGGAGTGAAGTGGGACCACGGGAGATAGATTCATATAAAAGTGAGTCGGAGCGGGGAGACAGAGCCACTGAATGTAAGGAGTGAAGTGGAACCACGGGAGATAGATTCATATAAAAGTGAGTCGGAGCGGGGAGACAGAGCCACTGAATGTAAGGAGTGAAGTGGGACCACGGGAGATAGATTCATATAAAAGTGAGTCGGAGCGGGGAGACAGAGCCACTGAATGTAAGGAGTGAATTGGGACCACGGGAGATAGATTCATATAAAAGTGAGTCGGAGCGGGGAGACAGAGCCACTGAATGTAAGGAGTGAAGTGGGACCAAGGGAGATAGATTCATATAAAAGTGAGTCGGAGCGGGGAGTCAGAGCCACTGAATGTAAGGAGTGAATTGGGACCACGGGAGATAGATTCATATAAAAGTGAGTCGGAGCGGGGAGACAGAGCCACTGAATGTAAGGAGTGAAGTGGGACCAAGGGAGATAGATTCATATAAAAGTGAGTCGGAGCGGGGAGACAGAGCCACTGAATGTAAGGAATGAAGTGGGACCACGGGAGATAGATTCATATGAAAGTGAGTCGGAGCGGGGAGACAGAGCCACTGAATGTAAGGAGTGAATTGGGACCACGGGAGATAGATTCATATAAAAGTGAGTCGGAGCGGGGAGACAGAGCCACTGAATGTAAGGAGTGAAGTGGGACCACGGGAGATAGATTCATATAAAAGTGAGTCGGAGCGGGGAGTCAGAGCCACTGAATGTAAGGAATGAAGTGGGACCACGGGAGATAGATTCATATAAAAGTGAGTCGGATGGGGGAGTCAAAGCCACTGAATGTAAGGAATGAAGTGGGACCACGGAAGATAGATTCATATAAAAGTGAGTCGGAGCGGGGAGACAGAGCCACTGAATGTAAGGAGTGAAGTGGGACCACGGGAGATAGATTCATATAAAAGTGAGTCGGATGGGGGAGACAGAGCCACTGAATGTAAGGAGTGAATTGGGACCACGGGAGATAGATTCATATAAAAGTGAGTCGGAGCGGGGAGTCAGAGCCACTGAATGTAAGGAGTGAAGTGGGACCAAGGGAGATAGATTCATATAAAAGTGAGTCGGAGCGGGGAGTCAGAGCCACTGAATGTAAGGAATGAAGTGGGACCACGGGAGATAGATTCATATAAAAGTGAGTCGGAGCGGGGAGTCAGAGCCACTGAATGTAAGGAATGAAGTGGGACCACGGGAGATAGATTCATATGAAAGTGAGTCGGATGGGGGAGTCAGAGCCACTGAATGGAAGGAGTGAAGTGGGACAACGGGAGAAAGAAAATAAAGACAGCAATGTGCCCTTTGTTGTGTTTTATGGGTGAAATTGACAATGCCTTCTGGTATTCACACCCCTCGACTTTTTCACATTTTGTTGTGTTACAGCCTGACTTCAAAATGGATTAAATTTAAATGTTTTGTCACTGATCAACACAAAATACCCCCTCATGACAAAGGGAAAACATTTTTCTCAGAAATTTTTTGAAATTTTTACAAATTAATTAAAGAGGAAAATCTGAAACGTCTTTCGTCAATGCGTGTTCAACCCCCTGAGTCAATACGACGGAGAAGCGCCTTTGGCAGCGATTACAGTTTCAAGTCTTCCTGGGTATGTCTGTGTCAGCTTTGCACATCCGGATTTGGGGATTTTCTCCCATTCTTCCTTGCAGATTTGCTCAAGCTCTGTCAAGGTGGATGGGGAGCGTCGGTGAACAGTAATCTTTAATCTTCACCGCAGTCTAATGTCTTTTACACTCTGAAGCAGGTTCTCCTCAAGGATTTTCCTGATTTTGGCTTCATTCATTGTTCCCTCGATCCTTGCAAGTCCCTCAGTCCCTGCCACTGAAAAGCATCCCCATAGCATGATGCTGCCACCACCATACTTCACGGTAGGGATGGTGTTAGATGGATGATGAGCTGCGCTCAGTTTCTGCCAGATGCAGCGCTTTGCATTCAGGCCAAAGAGTTCCATTTTCATCTCATCAGACCACAGAATGTTTGCCTCATGCTCTCAGATTTCCTTTTTATGAACTCCAGACACGCTGTAATGTGGCTTTTTCTCAGGAGTGGCTTCTGTCTCGCCATTCTCCCATAAAGCCTAGATTTGTGAAGTGCTGCAGAGACTGTTGTCCTTCTGGCAGGTTCTCCCATCTCAGCCAAAGAACTCTGTAGTTCTTTCAGAGTGGTCATTGGGTTATTGGTCACCTCCCTGACCAAGGTCCTTCTTCCCGGTTGCTCAGTTTGGTTGGATGGCCAGCTCAAAGAAGACTGTGAGTAGTTCCATGTTATTTCCATTTCCGAATGATGGAGCTCATTGTGCTCTTGGGAACTTTCAACACTCGAGAAATTGTTTTGTGCCCTCCCCCAGATCTCTGCCTCCTTACAATTCTATCTCGGAGTTCTCCGGACAGTTCCTTGGACTTCATGGTGGAGTGCTCTGACATGCACCGTCAACTTTGTACTTAAAATAGAAAGGTGTGTTTCTTTCGAAATAATGTCCAATCAATTGAATTGGCCACAGGTGGACTGCAATCAAGTTGTGGAGACATCTCAAGGATGACTGAAGGAAATTGGACGCACCTGAGTTCAATTTGGAGTGTCAGAGCAAAGGGGCTGAATACTTATAGATGCAAGACATTTCAGATTTTCACTTTTAATTAATTTGAAAGCTTTGTAACACCCTAGAATGGAGAGGAATTCAAGTTCACAGGTCAAGCTGTCTCAGAGAGAGGTTGAATTGGGGTTCTCCAAGCCATGAAGGACAATGCGTGACTGGAAGCAGGTGAGGAGAGAGTGGAGGAACGGGCAGGCTGCCTGAGCGATAAGGCCAGCGAGGAGATGCCTGCTTTGAAGTCATCTCCAAGACAACAGCAGGGAAGTAGATTTGGCGAGTGTACCGACCAGGAGATAAGAGCGACCAACAGACAGCAGGGTGAAGTTGGTTCTTTGTCGTCAGCGAATGGGGTCGCGAAAGCATCCCATGCTCGGCATACAGTGGACTCCCGATTCCTCCTTTACTGTTTAAGTCAGTTTTAAAATTAACTTTGTCACATGAAATTCAGAGAATGTGCCTTTCTTGCACCACATTAAATTGAGCAGCTCAAGGGAAAGCCTTTCTCCCCTTTGTCTCCTCCATTCCATCTCTTACATTATTCCTCTCTCCTGATCCAAACTGTGGGTATTTTATATCTTCCACACTGTCGGTGCCTCTTACATGAAGAATTGTTTATCGTTGGCAAGACCAATGCAGCTGCTGTCAGAGTCTCTGAACTCGTTTTGTTGCCATTGCTGAGTCCGATTCGGCAGCATCGTCGGTGTCTCTTATCTCGTGTTGTGGTCACTGCTCTGGCCATTTCAGCCTTGCTTGGTGTTATTGTGACCCGTCCAGACTTTCAACAGGTAAAACGATTCTTTAACCAAAGTACAAAACAATTGCTTCACCCCAGTACAAATAACTTTCACCCACAGCACAATTTTAACATGTAATACTGGTCTGAAACCCGATCTGGTGAAATAACACAATTAATATGTCTGCAACAACAGGGATGAAGAATTATTCATGTAATGTGTTCGATCGGGTGATGTAAGAGACTGGGAAAAAGAGTGGGAAAACCCGGAATTAATTTCTTTATTTGACTTTACACCTCTTTAAGCTTTTATTGAAATTGAATTATATACTTGAACACTTCAGAACACAAATCTCCTTCAAAATATTTCCAAGAACCGAGCTGTATATCGATATGTGTAGCACGAGAAGGCGTGGCAGGTGAGAGGGACAGTGTCAGGGTGAAGAATATTCTGCCAATATTATGTGGGTTCGTCGGTAAACTTAAGGATTTTTAAAAACGATCTTCAAAATCATTATTTTAATGAAATTTAAAAAAATATATATATATATATATATATATATATATATATATATATATATATATATATATATATATATATATATATATATATATATATGCAGTGGGGAGAACAAGTATTTGATACACTGCCGATTTTGTAGGTTTTCCCACTTACAAAGCACGTAGAGGTCTGTAATTTTTATCATAGGTACACTTCAACTGTGAAAGACGGAATCGAAAACAAAAATCCTGAAAATCACATTGTATGATTTTTAAATAATTAATTTGTATTTTATTGCATGAAATAAGTATTTGATCACCTACCAACCAGTAAGAATTCCGGCTCTCAAAGACCTGTTAGTTTTGTCTTTAAGAAGCCCTCTCATTCTCCACTCATTACCTGTATTAACTGCACCTGTTTGAACTCGTTATCTGCATAAAAGACAGCTGTCCACACTCAATCAATCAGACTCCAACCTCTCCACAATGGGCAAGACCAGAGAGCTGTCTAAGGACATCAGGGACAAAATTGTAGACTTGCACAAGGCGAGGATGGGCTGCAGGACAAAAGGCAAGCAGCTTGGTGAGAAGGCAACAACTGTTGGCGCAATTATTAGAAAATGGAAGAAGTTCAAGATAACAGTCAATCTCCCTTGGTCTGGGGCTCCATGCAAGATCTCACCTCGTGGAGCCTCAATGATCATGAGAAAGGTGAGGGATCAGCCCAGAACTACATGGCAGGACCTGGTCAATGACCTGAAGAGAGCTGGGACCACAGTGTCAAAGAAAACCATAAGTAACACACTACGCCGTCATGGATTAAAATCCTGCAGCGCACGTAAGGTCCCTCTGCTCAAGCCAGCGCATGTCCAGACCCATCTGAAGTTTGCCAATGACCATCTGGATGATCCAGAGGAGGAATGGGAGAAGGTCATGTGGTCTGATGAGACCAAAATGGAGCTTTTTGGTTTAAACTCCAATCGCCGTGTTTGGAGGAAGAAGAAGGATGAGTACAACCCCAAGAACACCATCCCAACCGTGAAGCATGGAGGTGGAAACATCATTCTTTGGGGATGCTTTTCTGCAAAGGGGACAGGACGACTGCACCGTATTAAGGGGAGGATGGATGGGGCCATTATCGCGAGATCTTGGCCAACAACCTCCTTCCCTCAACAAGAGCATTGAAGAATGGGCGTGGCTGGGTCTTCCAGCATGACAACGACCAGAAACACACAGCCAGGGCAACTAAGGAGTGGCTCCGTAAGAAGCATCTCAAGGTCCTGGAGTGGCCCAGCCAGTCTCCAGACCTGAACCCAATAGAAAATCTTTGGAGGGAGCTGAAAGTCTGTGTTACCCAGCGACAGCCCCAAAACCTGAAGGATCTGCAGAAGATCTGTATGGAGGAGTTGGCCAAAATTCCTGCTGCAGTCTGTGCAAACCTGGTTAAGAACTACAGGAAACATCTGATCTCTGTAATTGCAAACAAAGGTTTCTGTACCAAACATTAAGTTCTGTTTTTCTGATGTGTCAAATACTTATGTCATGCAATAAAAAGCAAATTAATTATTTTAAAATCATACAATGTGATTTTCAGGATTTTTGTTTTTGATTCCGTCTTTCACAGTTGAAGTGTACCTATGATAAAAACTACAGACCTCCACGTGCTTTGTAAGTGGGAAAACCTGCAAAATCGGCAGTGTATCAAATACTTGTTGTCCACACTATATATATATATATATATATATATATATATATATATATATATATATATATATATATATATATATATATATATATATATATATATATATATATATATATATATATATATATATATATATTTGAACACTGCATGGGATATCGTATTCTGTGAACGTTCTAGTTACCTCCATCACTGAAGGTGGACACAGGTTATGTTTCCACCCCTGTCCGTTTGTCTGTGAGCATGATACCTCAAAAGGTTGTGGACGAGTTATGACAAAACTAGGTGGATGAGTTCTGTAGGTGACAAGAACAAGCCGATTCGATTTTTGTTCAGGTCTGTATCCAGATCCGACCTATCAGTGGGATAGAAAAGGTAAACTGTTCAGCATGGCGGAGGTACGCGCTCCACCGAGGTATGACAGGCTTTATGGGCCGAACGACCTCCTTCTGCATCAAAGTTCCTTGTGCATCCTTGTGTGAGTCTTTCACGAACCAGCTGACCAGGCCCGACGTTCGACTGGAGGTGGCAGGGATTTGTATTTTGCTCTTGGTGCCGACACTGTACGAATACGTTGTATTTTTATGTTTTTTTTTTATCTCTGCAACCACGTGTCGAATTGAGAGGAAATTTTCACTGCAGGCGCGACTGCCCGTGAAGAATGTTTTCGTGATGATTATGACGTCATAGGTCACGTGGTCTGGCAGCCATGTTGGAAAAACTTTGGACCTCTCTTTCTCTGAAACCATGCGAAGGAAATAATTGAAACTTGGCACACGGCAATACTCGTAATGGGAAATAAGTGTGATTTAAAAAATGACGTCATAGGTGCCTTCGTTATGACGTCATAATTGCATGTGTAGAACGCAACATCAAAAAAATTTGAGGGCCATCTCGGGATAAAATGTCACAGAAAAGAAAAAAAATTGATGACGTCATCAGTCACGGGATTCGACAGCAATATTGTTTGTGTTTTTTAACCTTCAAAAATCTTCTCTGAAGTGGCTGAACAGATTGAGGTGACATTTCACACGTATGACCGCCCTTCCGTGAGGAACACGAGGTTCACACAGATGACATGGTTTGGCAGCCATATTGGATTTACCCTAAAACCTATAAAAACATCTTCTCCAGAACGGCTGGACAGATCGATGGGAAACTTCACACAAATGTTCCCCAAGCCATGGGTGTACAAGTTTGTGAAGGAATAATTGATAGGTCACATGGTTTAGCAGCCATATTGGATTGAAGAAAAATATTAAATAATGTTTTCTCTGGAACCGCTTAATCAATCGACGTGAAACTTCACAATTATGATTCAGTGGTGACGGTGAATAAATGTTTTGAATAGATGGGGAATAAAATTTCATCTTGATCAGATGCATGGTCTCGCAGCTAGATTTATTTAATTTTTTTTAATCTGGGATATTTTTGATTTTTGGGGTTTTTTTTTGAACACTGAGTTTTTTTTTTGAACACAGGAGTAGCAGCTGAAATGTGAATCCTATCCAGGTTCCTCCTGATGACTTCATCTTTGCTTTTCGCTTGTTCGGGTTCCTTCTGATACAGGACTGCACCTCTTTGTTCTTCCATTTGATTTGAATTGAATTAATTTTAATCCCGTTCGAAATCCAGTTGAATAATAACGAAAAACGTCACGGGTCAGGGTCAGGCGTCCAATCAAAGCAGGGTTGCATAAAAGCGGGACATCTTGGTGCCCGGTCATCACTACCAGCAGTTCTAATTATATCTCATATTAATTACAAAACACACCAGTACACAAACACCACACAAAAGTCCTGGCGAGGGTCTGTAATCTCGGATTGTTCTTTTTCTTGTTCTCTATATAATAATACACACAAAGTGTGTGGTTGACCAAAATAAACTACATCCCCGCTGCCTTTTTGTCCGCTGCAACCCATCCCGATGGACCGGGGGCCCGCTTGCTGCGGAGCGCGATGTTTCGATTTTGGTGTCGCGGTCGTCGTCCTCGGTGATCTACTACAATCGACATCGACTGAAATCTGCTGCAGTGATCGACGACAGTCTACGAGAAACACCCGGAAGAGAGTGTTGTTTTTATACTCCCGGACAAGTTGTACAACTTCTGTGAGTTTGATTTATTATTTAACGACAACATCCTGTTTTCAAGCTATCCCGTCCAGCGGTTTATTCTCTAAAGGTTTTCATGCAAAAAATCTTCTATCTACGTAATAATTTCACAATTAAATTTCTTTCAATTACTTTCTCGTGACAAGTTCTCAAATTTAAAGTTACCTTCTACAAAGTATCTCGCCACTCTGATTTTACAATTATTTTCAAGCGGTACTCCAGCCATGATTGGTTGGATTGAAATCCTTATCCGAAAAATCTGAAACTTCATTTATCTGATCCATGACCCGATGTGAGTGAATAATTACATTTATGACGTTCAGAACCCATTCCAAGAAACAATGTGATGTAACAGGGTGCATGGATGATACGAGCATGTGGGCCATGATAGTAGTTGTCCATAATAGTGGGGTGTTCAGTTAATAATGGTAATATTGTTCAGAATGAACGTGCAAGGTGAGACTATGTGCTCCACGAGTGCTCTTCAAGTTGTAAAAGTGATTTATTGATGTTTTTGCTAAATTGTGTCTTTGCAGAGAAAAAATTTGAAACGTCTTCACGTATCAACTGTTCCTCGTCGGTGGACGGAGAAGTTTCTTTCGATCATCACCCGACAGAGACTTTGTGTCAGGATAGTGACAAGTTTAGGGGTGTGTCTACAAACAACAACAACGACTGCGACAGCTCGATCAATGTCTTGCAACAGGAGAAACAAAGAAGTGAGAAGCCAAACAAGTTTTCTGTTTCCAACAAAGACTTCACCTCCTCATCGTGTTTAAAAGCAGGTGTAAAAATATGCACAGGTGAGACGTCACTCTGGTGCACTGTGTGTAAGAAGGGATTTGCTTCTTCTTCATGTCTGTTGACACATCAAACGTTGCACACCGGTGAGAAATCCTGCAAGTGTTCACAATGCAGGAAGGCCTTTTGTTCTTCATCAAATTTAAATCGTCATCAAAAAATACATTTGGGGGAGAAACCCCACAAGTGTTTTGTTTGCAACAAAGCGTTTAATCAGTCGTCACACTTACGTGAGCACCAGATATTGCACACCGGGAAGAAACCTTACAAGTGTTCTGTGTGTCACAAGGCCTTTGCTCATTCATCAACTCTATCGACACATCAAAAAACACACACCGGAGAGAAACCCTACAAGTGTCCTGTGTGTAACAAAGCGTTTAATCAACCATCGTACTTACGTAAACATCAAAGAATACACACCGGAGAGAAACCCTACAAGTGTCCTGTGTGTAACAAAGTGTTTAATCAGTCATCGGACTTACATAGACATCAAAGGATACACACCGGAGAGAGACGCTATCATTGTTCTGTGTGCAACAAGGCCTTTACTCGTCCATCATCTGTATCTAGACATCAAAGCATACACACCGGAGAGAAACCTCACAATTGTTCTGTGTGTAACAAGGTCTTTGCTTGTTCATCAATTCTATCGGCACATCAAAAAACACACACCCGAGAGAAACCCTACAAGTGTCCTGTGTGTCACAAAGCGTTTAATCAGTCATCGAACTTACTTAAACATCAAAGAATACACACCGGACAGAAACCATTCAAATGTTCTGTGTGTAACAAAGTGTTCAATCAGTCATCGAACTTACATAGACATCAAAGGATACACACCGGAGAGAAACCGTTCAATTGTTCTGTGTGCAACAAGGCCTTTCGTCGTCCATCATCTGTATCAACACATCAAAGAATACATCAAAGCAAATAATTTCCAGGAACAAGTGCGAGTAGAAGATGTCACACATGGGATGGAAATAGCAGCAAATCCAGCACCATCGATTGCAAAGAAGAGAAATGAAAATTACAAAAAGATACATGAACAAATATGCACCTTCAACTGGGAGAACGACAAAAGAGCAGGAAGATTGTAAAAAGATGTGGAAAGAGTTGGGGAGAGACAAATAAGGAACTTTGCAGTCGCTTTGAAGATGTCATGTTTACTGAGATGGAGAAGGAGTCAGAGAACAGTGTTTATAGAAAGTCGACACCCCCTTTCAAAATTTTCACCTTTTGATGCCTTATAACCTGGAAATAAATATCATTAAATCAAACTTTTTACACCTTTATTTACACGTCGTAACCCACAACTAAAAAGTGAAAAACAAATTGTACAAATTTTAGAAAATTAATTAAAAATACAAAACTAGAATATCTTGGTTGGATAAGTGTCAAACCCCCTGAGTTAATACTTGGTGGAACACCTTTGTTAGCAATTACAGGTGTGAGTCTGTTGGTCGAGATCTCTTCCAACTTTGCACACCTTGATTGGGAAATATTTGCCCATTTTTCTGCACAAAACTGTTCAAGCTCAGTCAAGCTGCATGGGGAGCGTTGATGGACCACAATCTTCCAAGTCAAGCCACAGATTTTCAATTGGATTGACGTCGGTACTCTGACTGGGCCACTCAAGGACATTTATCTTTTTGTTCCTCACCCACTCCAGTGTAGCTTTGGCTTTGTGCTTGGGGTCGTTGTCATTCTGAAAGGTGAACATCCGTCCCAAATTCAGCTTTCTTGCAGAGGACAGCAGGTTTTCCTCCAGGATTTTTCTGTATTTTGCTCCATCCATTTTCCCTTCTATTTCAACAAGTGCCCCAGTCCTTGCTAATGACAAACATCCCCAGAACATGATGATGCCATCACCATGCTTCACAGTAGGGATGGTGTTCTTTGGTTGATGTGCTTTGTGTGTATGTGCGCCAAATGTAGCGTTTTGCATTTCGGCCAAAAATTTCCATCTTGGTTTCGTCAGACAAAAAAACTTTTTTCCACATGGCTTCGGAATCTGTGGAATCGTTTTTTTTACACAACTCAAACGGGATTCAAGGTTGGCTTTTATGAGTAATGGCTTCCTTGTTGAGTTCTGGGGATATTGTTGTCACATGTACACATTTACCAGTCTTTGCCAGAAAGGCATGTCACTCTTTCAAATTTACCATTAGCCTCTTAATGGTCTCTCTGATCAGTCTCCTCATTGCTTCGTCATCGAGTTTGGAGGGATGGTCTCATCAAGACGGTCTTGGTGGTTCCATACGCCTTCCATTTCTTAATGACTGTCTTGACTGTGCTCCAAGGGATATTCAAGGCATTTGAAATTTTTTTTATCCCCATCCCTTGATCTGTGCCTTTACACAACTTTATCTCGGACGTCTTCTGAAAGCTCATCGGTGCTCGTGGTTGAGTCTTTGCTGTGAAATTCACTACCCAGCAGAGGAAACCAACAGGAACGGCTGATTTTATTCTGAAATTATCAGAATCACGACAATTTAACACAGGTGGAGGCCAATTAACCTGGTGTGCGATTGTGAAGGTGATTGGTTACACCTGAACTCGTTTGCAATTGTTTTTTTGGGGGGGGTTGACACTCATCAAACCAAGGTATTCTAGTTTTGTGTTTTTAATTAATTTTCTGAAATTTGTACAATTTGTTTTTCATTTGGAAGTTGTGGGTTACGATGTGTAAATAAAGGTGTAAAAAGTCTGATTTAATGCAATTTAATTCCAGGCTAGAAGGTATCAAAAGGTGAAAAATTTGAAACGGGGTGTAGTCTTTCTCTCGGAGCTGTAAATATCCAACACCAAGGACACTCTAAGAAGATGGCAGAATGGAGTCAATTAGAACAGGTGCAGGCTCTGCAAAGGTAGAAATAAAAAAACACCATCACCTTCTCTTGGGATGTAAAAACCTCATGTCAGAACACCTGTACACACAAAGGCACAACAAGGTATCGAGAGCAATCCACCGAGACGTGTGAAAAATCGTCAATATCCCAGTCTCAGAGAACTCTTGCAAGCACGAACCAAATGTGATACCAGGATCTGAAAAAAAAATCAAGAGAACCTGGAAGCAGAAGAGCACCGACATTGCTCCAGTGATAATCGGAGCAACGGGAATGATGAAGAAGAACAGGAGTGATTCTGTGACAATATGAAAACTAGAACAATTATCCAAAGCAATTGATGAGAAGAGAAAAGAGCAGAACAAGTATCTGGACGGGATTGAAATCCTGAAAAAGGAATAAGAAAACATCGAAAGGAAATGTCTCGAGGGATCGCCTGTGTCATTATGACGTCATCACTTCACAGCATAATTGTTGATCCAAAATCAGATGAAGATTTCCATTTGATGTTTTATTGTCTTGTTGACTTCATGAAAAGGTTTTGCGTGGAAATTCGGGAATTTCACGACATTCCAATCGGGAGTGAATGTAATGTGGGTCTTCGGGATTTTGCGAGCAATCTTCGGCACCTCGGGCAAAAAAATATCAAAATGTCTGCCCCAACTTCACGATCCCCTTGTCCCAAGCGAACGACATGGAAAAGGATCAATCCAAAAAAGGGCATCACCACACCCTTTAGCTGGGCATGTGAACAAGTTGTGGTAGTTGTTATAGTTTTCAGGATTTTCCATGGAATTCCCAATTTTTGGTGCTTGTTTGGTGTTTCTACTTCTCAGCTTGATTTGATTGTTTGGTCTTCGATTTTCTTTCCCATCACGATGAGATGTTCTGCATCTAATGTACTTCTCTGTCATACGTTTTGTTTGTAATTTTATAAATGATTTTACACAAACAATGACATCATGATGTGAAAAGTAGAAGTGATTCATTAAATTTTGGCAGCCCTGCCTCATCTTGCACTTCTTGATGCCATAGAAACCAAGTTCGTCACAATCATTGGAATCTCCAGCAATGAAGCTGTCTATGGTTCTCTTACTCTCACACCAGTGGTCTCTCTGTCTTCTCCAGGTTCATTTCTGGTCCTGCACCCCTCTGCCTTGCCATCTGTACCCTCATCACTGAATTTTTGCTCCAAAGGGCTTTCTCGGTCTTCCAGCAACCCACTTCTGTTGAAACTTCCAAAATCCAGGTTCTTTGCTCACCTCCACTCATTTGTAACTCTTTTCTGCAACTTGTGGAACCAACTTCCTCAGACTTCAATTTGACTCTTCCGTCTTCAAGATGGCTATTCACCAACACCTGCCATCCATACTCATGTTCTTTTCTCCCCTCTCCAAGCCTTCCTTTCCAGATAAATGTGCTTTCCCCCTCTTATTCCTCAACATCCTTTTCTTATGCCATCTCCAGTTTTCCTTTCCCCTTCTTGCTGTGTTTGAGCTTGCATCCAGCTTGTTGACCCCTTGTCTACCCACCTCCCTATCATCTCATTCTTCCCCATGAGGATTGCGTAAGTTTCGGAAAAGGAAAGGTTGAAGTAAAATTGTGAAGGTGTATGGTGAATTTGGAACGGAAAACGCAGAGTGAAGCTGATGGATCAATGAAAAGTACCAGGAAGAGGGTCGAGAGATACGTGGTTTCAGCAGATATATAGTGAGGAACGATAGAAGGAAAATTATGATTTTCCAACCCTGACCCTAACCCCCTTATTCCTTACCATCCCGATGGACCGGGAGCCCGCTTGCTACGGAGCGCAATATTTAAATTTTTGTGTCGCAGTCGTCGTTCTCGTTCATCTACTACAATCTACATCGACTAAAATCTGCAGTGATCTTCTACAATCTACTAGAAACACCGGCATGGGAGTGTGTTTTTTTTAACTCCCGGACAAGTTGTGCAACTCCGATGAGTTTGATTTATTATTTAGCGGCGACATCCTCTTTTCAAGTTATTGTGTTCAGCGATTGATTCTCTCGAGGTTTTCACACAGAGAGTCTTCGATCTATGTTATAATTTCACAATGAAATTTCTTTCAATTATTTTCTCGTGATTACTTCTCAAATTGAATTCAATAGTTTGACTTCCGGTTCTGGGTTTGGAGCGACGGCAGCTTCTCTCAGGGGTCTCTGCCGGCTTTCTTAAAGTTAAGTTTCCGGTTGCTATTTGTCACGTTTTAACTGTTTATTTTCTCACCTGCATGTTCACTGTGTGTTCCTAGTTCAGTTTTGTTTTAAAAATTATCCTATTTTGTGAGTTTTCGTCGACCTTGTCTTAACGGGCCCCTTGAGGCCGACCCTTCCTTCCCCTCTTGGTGTACGATCGTTTTTATTTGTATTCTCTCCCTATTACCATCAATTCCTATTTTCCCCACTTTTCCCAACACCCGCCATCTGTCCCTCTTGACAACAAACTGTCTTTCTTGTCTTAAATTCCAAAAAAATTAACAAAAAAAAACAACTCTTTCTTCCCCCATACCCATGAGTACCGATCCTCTCTTTTTTCCTCCTTCTGCCGACACACCAGCTTTCTTCGAGTTGAGCTGACCCACTCTCACCATTACCTTCCCTATTTCTTCCGACAACCTAACATTCCCTAATCTCACCTAATCTTCAAATATCCATCAAAAAAAATAATTTCCCTTGTATCCTTCCTCACTATACACTTGAAACCACGTGTTTCCATCTACCCTCTTCCTGGTACTTTTCATCGACCCATCAGCTTCACTCTGCGTTTACCGTTCCAAGTTCACCATACACCTCTCCGATTTTACTTCAACCTTTCCTTTTCCGGAACTTACGCAATCCTAATTAAAAATAATAATCATAATAAATAAATTCACTTTTACCTATACATCTACCGTAACCACGTGGTTCTCCCGTGACCACGTGATCTGCTTCCACCCTCTGCGATTACCAATCCAAATTCACCATCCACCTCACGATCTTTTCTTCAACCTTTCCTTCACCTAATCTTATGCAATCTTTATCAAAAAAAAATAATAATGCAAACGATCTCTTACAATACTTCATCTTCCTCTTCCTCACGTGTGGTTCTCATTACTGTATCATAATTCACTACTTTTCTTCTGTTTCAACAGACTTCTCAATTCTCTTACTTCACCTTTATTACATCCCTCAAGAAATGTCTTTAGTCTCATTTCTGAACTAAACATTTAAAAACCCAGTTTGCTTCGATTTTGGTGTGATCTGATCATTTGCTGGAGCGACATGCACGGGGCCCTGGAGGGATGCAAGTGAGACCTGGCGGAGCTTGCGCGAAACTTGGAACGATCCATCAAGGACGTGGAGCGTTACGCGCCGGACCTGCAGTGACACTCATGGGACCTGGAATGATCCGAGTGGGACCTGGAGCAATCTGAGTGGGACCTGGCGTGATCTGCTCATTACCTGGAGCAACATGTACGGGACCTGGAGCAATCTGAGTGGGTCCTGGCGGAACCTGCGCGGAACTTGGAACGATCCATCGAGGACGTGGAGCGTTACGAGTCGGACCTGCAGTGACACTCATGGGACCTGGAGTGATCCGAGTGGGACCTGGAGCAATCCGTGCAGGACCTGGAGCAATCTGAGTGGGACCTGGCATGATCCACTCATTACCTGGAGCGACATGCACGGGACCTGGAGTGACCCGCTCATTACCTGGAGCGACATATACGGGACCTGGAGCAATCCGTGCAGGACCTGGAGCAATCTGAGTGTGACATGGCGTGATCCGCTCATCACCTGGAGCGACATGTACGGGACCTGGAGCAATCTGAGTGGGACCTGGCGTGATCCGCTCATCACCTGGAGCGACATGTACGGGACCTGGAGCAATCTGAGTGGGACCTGGCGTGATCCGCTCATTACCTGGAGCGACATGTACGGGACCTGGAGCAATCTGAGTGGGACCTGGCGTGATCCGCTCATCACCTGGAGCGACATGTACGGGACCTGGAGCAATCTGAGTGGGACCTGGCGTGATCCGCTCATTACCTGGAGCGACATGTACGGGACCTGGAGCAATCTGAGTGGGACCTGGCGTGATCCGCTCATTACCTGGAGCGACATGTACGGGACCTGGAGCAATCTGAGTGGGACCTGGCGTGATCCGCTCATTACCTGGAGGGACATGTACGTGACCTGGAGCAATCTGAGTGGGACCTGGCGTGATCCGATCATTACCTGGAGCAATCTGTGCAGGAACTGGAGAAATCGGAGTGGGACCTGGCGTGATCCGCTCATTACCTGGAGCGACATGTACGTGACCTGGAGCAATCTGAGTGGGACCTGGCGTGATGCGATCATTACCTGGAGCAATCCGTGCAGGACCTGGAGAAATCTGAGTGGGACCTGGCGTGATTCGCTCATTACCTGGAACGACATGTACAGGACCTGGAGCTGGGTGGGACCTGGCGTGATCTGAGTGGGACCTGGCTGATCCGCTCATTACCTGGAGCAATCCGTGCAGGACCTGGAGGAATTTGAGTGGGACCTGGCGTGACGTGTGCAGAAGCTGGATCGATCCTCCTGTCACTTTGAGTGATGCACGAAGAACCTCGAGCAACACGTGCGAGACCCGGTGGGACCCTCTCGGAATGTGGGCCGATCTACTTGGGACCTGAAGCGACCATCGTCGGACCTGGAGGGACCCGTGTGTTCGAGCTGCTTTGCGAGTCGTGAAGAGAGTGCAGTCCTTACCCTCCGTTGTTTATTTCTCTTTATTGAGTCCTCTTTGTTTGAAAACACAGAATCCTACCGGGCAGTCTCAGCAGCTTCCTCCTCAATCTTCTAAAAGACAGGAAATCGTTTTGCGGTTTGAGGCCCTCTTCCTCCACCAATCAGAAACGTCCTGCCCGTCGATGCTCGGCCACTCCACCAATCAGAATCACCCTTCTTATCGAGGCCCCGCCCTCCACCAATCAGACACCTCCTGCCCGTGGATGCTCGGCCACTCCACCAATCAGAATCACCCTTCTTATCGAGGCCCCGCCCTCCACCAACCAGACATGTCCTGTCCGTCGATGCTCGGCCACTCCACCAATCGGAATCACCCTTCTGAGGCCCCGCCCTCCACCAATCAGACACGTCCTGCCCGTCGATGCCCCGCCACTCCACCAATCAGACACCACACACTCGCCTGCTTCTATCCTGTCTCGCCTGGGTTCGAATCCCGACCCAGCTATAAACTGTCGTCCTGGTGTTTCGTAGGCACAGGGTGATTCATCAACGTGTGCGTCGTCCCTCGGATGGACGTCCGTTCCGTCGTGTCGAAGCCGTCTAGTTATCGCCGGCATCAGCCGAGTCGTGAAACACTTGGGTCAAACCTCCCTCGGACGAGCCCAGCCATACTGATGACAATGTGGGACTAATGGCGGCGGCCGTGAACACAAACACACTCGTTAATCCTCCCGACATAAAAACATGTTATAACCCAATTTGAGGCCGACAAACACATCCATTCACGATCCAAATTCCTCTGGATCTCGTGTCGATAAATGAGTGTGCCGTTGATGTCGTGCAGCCATGACGGGCCGAACGGCCTCTCCACCTGCGGCTCCTTTCCTTGTACAGTCGATACTTTGTTGTTTCGAAGTCTTGGTCGTTCACAAAACGCTCGAGAATAAAAGTTATGGCTTTTAAATGCTTATGACGTCACTCTTTAACAGTTTAGGAGTGTATCATTGTTGTACAGACTTGAAATGGGCGGCCATTGTGACGCACTTCCGGTCTCGTGATCGGCATGACCTCCGCTATTTAACATCAGGACCATGTTGTAATGTTTTTAACCCAAATTTGGTCGTGTAGATGCAGATACAGAACGTCAGTGCAATTTTAAAACATTTATTGAACAAACAGATTATATACCCGGTGTTGGCTTGACGGTTCGGGGTTGTGGGCTTGGGATCCGAGGATCCTGAGTTCACATCCCCCTCGGCTGTTAAATTAATACCAGGTGGGGCTGACTCTGCCTGTCATCCTTCTGAGTTTGGCAAAATGAGTGCCGGCTAGCTGGTATCCTGCGTCGGAGCGGCGACCCGTCCAGGATTGTACCCGATAGCCAAGGAGACTGCATCGGCAGCACCAAAGCTCTGGGCAGAGTGTGGTCCCGATGGACGGATGGAAACAGATTATATGTGCCGGCACAGGGGATTGTGGACAATACATACGAGTTACAGATCTCTCAACATAACCGGAGAATCTTCGTCTTTATATCGTTTCCAGTAAGACTCAGTTTTTTATTATGTATAATTTTCTGGCACTGACGCCAGTTCGCCCGGTCTTGACAATTTCCAGGTGAACCTTATCTTCAGTCTTCTTTGACAGTTCCTGCTGAAATGGTTGGAACACAAACTCAAACCCAGACATTAATCACACACAATGCTGGAATGACGTCAAACGCCAACCCTAACGGCCATTAAAAACAAGTTTACATCATATGTAGGTTAAAAGTCAGTCTGCTTCTCCCAAAACTGGGAAGATATATTATTTGGAAGCGACCAGAGCGCCTGTACATTTTCTTAAGTCCACATTCCAACTCGTTTGTGCCTTCCATACAAAATTCTCAAGATAGTTCTTCACGACAGGAAATTCTTCGTCATATCCAACTTACTGGCAAAGTTCAATCTGTTTACACATTTAATATGCAGGTGATCTTTCCATACAGAGGAGAAATATAATTATTTTAATTCCAAATGGATACCTACTTAAAAAGAATCATATCATATTTGAGTTCATTTATTTCAGGATTAATATATTTTATTTTAATATCAGGTTTTAATCACCATCAATTTATTTATTTTTATCACCCCCAAACCCATCATGATGAAATGTTTCTACAGTAGCATTCTGACTGGTGGGTCTGGAGAAGAATATTTTTGAAGAAATTTACTAAGTCAGCCATTGTGACCGACTTGAAGTCACGTGACCGGAACGAGCTTGTTTCTGCCACAGTTCGGCCGGGTCGGCCCAGCGGTTTGGCCGGGGAAGTCGATGAAGGAGACGGACAGACAGACGGTGTACGATGACAATACCTGATCTGGAATGTAAATTCCACATCAGCTAAAAAAAAAATTAAGAATAAGTAATTTGATTTTGAAAGAAGGAAAAACGTTTTTAAAGTCATCTGTATTCAATCAATATTCATTTTAAAATCATCAATATTCAATTCAAAGCGTTGGCCCGTGTAAGAGTGGGGGTGTACAGGTGTACACTGGACAGGGATGAGCTTGATCTCCGGCGTGGTCGAGTTGAGTTTAAACTCAAATGAAATCCTTCTGATGGAGTCATGATGTGGTCGCTCGATCTCAGAGCTTCTTATCCTTGGTTGTGGCCGTTGAAGACCCCACCTCTCGGCCCCCACCTCTCGGCCCTTCAATATACCTTGGAGAAGGAGGATGCCGGAGGCACGTGCCGCCACCATTCTCCCCTCCCCATCACATTGAGAGCCCCTTCCTTCACTGCGATGATTTTTCTCCCAACTACAAATCGAAGAAGACTCTCACACCTCATCTTCAGTCGAGGAGTTAGAAACCACATTTTCTGAACATAAACCATTACCCTCTTCCTTCGTCCAATCATCGCTGTCATCTGTTACATTTCCCGCCGACGAGTAACCATCTTCTCCTCCTTCTTCACTCCCATCTCCATCCCCATCACCGACCTGATGTTCTTTCTTATTTTGCGAAAAGCCGTTGTGAACCACCTGATCGCCAAGGTCCGACCGCTCACGGAGCTTCTCAACATCGCAACCCTCAACAAACCTTCCTCCTGTGTCACCGTCAAGTGCCGCTGCGGCAGGTTTCAAGAGGGCAGGTTTCTCTTTTTTCCATCTTGAGCCTTGGAGCGTTTCAATGGAGCGAGCCCACCCGGGTGCCTTTCGCTTGAGAGCGTAGCGGGCGTCTCCAAACCATTTCTTGACAACGTGGTGATGAAGACCCGTCCAAACCGCCAGGTCGTTGCACTCTTTCTTGGTCGGCCACTGAGTACCTGTAAACGCTGCTTTCAACACGGTGAGCTGTTCGTCGGTCTTGCGATAGCTGATGGGGTCTTTTGAGCGTACCTTTACCTTTCTCTTTTGTGGAACACGTGTCCTTGAAGACTCTGTCGGAGGTAATTCGGCTTTCAATCGAGATTCGACTTTGGGATTCCCATTGGGGACCCGATCGGCCTGCGGTCGATGGTGTGGCTTCACCTGCACCTGAGATGACGTCATGGGATGTGACTTTGTCTGTGTTTGTCGCACGAACCGTGAATGCAGCTTCGTCCGCATCTGAGCGACTGAATGAGGAGGTGACTTCGGCTGCACTCGGGGTGACGGAGCAGGTGACTTTCTAACGAGGCGACTGAACCTATGGCGGAGAGTTTCAAGGGATCCTGGGGACTTGTACATCATCCCGGAAGGCTCCGGCGTGTCCTCAACACGATCTGGACTTGTCCCGGCGACGTTGATCGAAGCGAACGTCGACATGTCGTCCACATCTTCGGTTCGACGTTCTTCCAATTTCTTGGACACCATGGAGAGTCGGGTCAAGTGAGTAAGACAAGAGTTCTGTGGGTGTGAAACAAGAAGAACCAATCAAGGACAGAGGAAATGACTGATAGACAAGAAATTGCACAAGAGAGACAAGATCCGCAATTTGCTTAGACAATGTCCAAGCAATAATAAATAATAAACGTGATCGACATGTCGAAATATCAGGTGATTTCCCCCCACTCCCTGCAAATCCCCATCCCTTCCATCCACCATCAATTACAGGTGCGATCCGTGATATAAGCCAATTACAGTGGTCACGTGATTATTAAAGCAAAGCAAGAAAAGGTTCAAAATGAGGTCACTGAGTTGACTGAATGAAGACAGCAACCATTGTTTGGAGAACAACCACGAAACGCAACCACGAACTGTAACGGGACTCGGTAGAGCGTGTCCCTCCGGCAGGCTGAACGGTTCACGTCTTGTACGACACTGATAGACCGGATCGACCTGAGAACCTGAGAACCGACATCTCATGACTTCGTCCTTGTCACACATCCAACCCGACAATAAAGTGTCGTCCGAATCCATTCACAACTTTTTGAGACGTCGTGCTCACAAACAAACAGGCAGGGGTACAAACATGACCCATGTACGGAGAACACCTTTGGTGGTGGAGGAAACAATGAACTACAGAGGAAGGAATGGGGAGTTACCCCGACCCCGAACTCGGACCCTGGTACCCCGACCCTGAACTCAAACCCTGGTACCCCGACCCCAAACTCTGATCCTGGTACCCCGACCCCGAACTCTGATCCTGGTAACCCGACCCCGAACTCAAACCCTGGTACCCCGACCCCAAACTCTGATCCTGGTACCCTGACCATAAACTCTGACCCTGGTAACCCGACCCCGAACTCTAAACCCTGGTACCCCGACCCCAAACTCTGATCCTGGTACCCCGACCCCAAACTCTGATCCTGGTACCCTGACCCTGGTAACTCGACCCCGAACTCAAACCCTGGTACCCCGACCCCAAACTCTGATCCTGGTACCCCGACCTCAAACTCTGATCCTGGTACCCTGACCCCAAACTCTGATCCTGGTACCCTGACCCCAAACTCTGACCCTGGTACCCTGACCCAAAACTCTGACCCTGGTACCCTGACATCAAACTCTGATCCTGGTACCCTGACCCTGGTACCCTGACCCTGGTACCCTGACCCCAAACTCTGATCCTGGTACCCTGACCCTGGTAACTCGACCCCGAACTCAAACCCTGGTACCCCGACCCCAAACTCTGATCCTGGTACCCCGACCCCAAACTCTGATCCTGGTACCCTGACCCCAAACTCTGATCCTGGTACACCGACCCCAAACTCTGATCCTGGTACCTCGACAACAAACTCTGACCCTGGTACCCTGACCCCAAACTCTGATCCTGGTACCTCAACAACAAACTCTGACCCTGGTACCCTGACGTCAAACTCTGATCCTGGTACCCCGACCCCAAACTCTGATCCTGGTATCCCGACCCCAAACTCTGACCCTGGTACCCTGACCCCAAACTCTGATGCTGGTACGCCGACCCCAAACTCTGATCCTGGTACCCCGACCCCAAACTCTGATCCTGGTACGCCGACCCCAAACTCTGATCCTGGTACCCCGACCCCAAACTCTGATCCTGGTACCCCGACCAGGATCACACACCCACACACTCGCTCCAAGACACTCACACACCCACACACTCACACACCCACACACACACCCACACACCCACGCACTCACACAACCACACACTCACACACCCACACAAGCACACACTCGCTCCAAGACACCCACACCCCACACCTCCACACACCCAGCCGCCTCGTTCTCGAATCCAGCGTCCGTGTCGCTCCACCATGACCCAGCTCATCTCGAAGGACAACATCTCGGTCCATACGTCGACCGTCCCGAACCGGTGGACCATTTGTTCAGCGGCCGCGGTCAAGAGGACGATGATGGTGATGAGGTTTCCCCAGTTCACCTCGTCGTCGTCGTCGAACACCTCTTCCGCGAGGCGGGTCACGGTCGCCGACACCGAGCCCGCGTCACTCGAGCCGACCTTCAGGTGCAGCGTCCGCACCATTTTCTCGTAGGCCTCGCGGTGTTTGTGGAACATCTTGTCCCCGAGCCAGATGAGAATTTCCGCCTCTCGGTTCAGGGACTGCGGCACGTCCGGTGCCAGACGGTGAGTCACGTAGGCCTTGATCACCGACCTGGTCTCTCGCATCAGCAGATCGTTTTCCATCGCCACTCAAAACAGGGATAACCGGAAGCACAGCGTCGAGGGCGGGGCTAATAAACCGAGCCGGGGGTTCTTCTTCTTCTTAAATGGTGGAGTTGTTGTTTTTGGAACATTGGTAGGCGGGGCTAATAAACCAATCGGGGGTTCTTCTTCTTCTTCTTAAAGGGTGTAGTTGTTGTTTTTGGAACATTGGTAGGCGGGGCGAATAAACCCACCGGGGGTTCTTCTTCCTCTTAGATTGTGTCGTTGTTGTTTTATGACCTGGAAGTCCTTCGACGCAGGAATCGGCCGTTTGGCCCGTCATGCCTGTGCCTCTTGACTCGGACAACCGTTACCACTGATGCACGTTTACTCGCGTAGTGGTGAAGAAGAAGAAGAAGTACAATTTCTCTCTTCGATATTCGGCAAATGTCGTGTTCGGTTCACTGACCGCCGTCCTCACCGACCGTGGGTTCGGATGGATTTCCAGGATGGCCGACGAGGGTCGTTGGGAGTGTTGGTCCCGGACCCCGAGTGGGGGAAGTGCTCAGATTGAGCGAGGAAAAGGTCGAACGGAGGATCCGATCCGTGGAACTGAAGATGGACGTGAGGAGGGAACGGGAGAGGTTCAACAAGATGGACCTGGACGTTCGGGACAGGCAGGTGGACCTCTGGGATCTCTGGGGACACCCCGGGTAGAGCTCGTCCGTGAATGGCTGTCCTTTGGACGGTTCGCCGTGATCGGGGAAAACCCTGACGATGTTCCCGGGACCGAGACCCGCGGTCACGAGGGTCCACAAGACGTGGTCGGTGCAGAACGAATGGGGAAGATAGAACCTACCGATCGGGCTCCAGTTTGGGATCCAACACGGCGAGTCCGAGTACATCGTGTGTGGACACGGCGAGTCCGAGTACATCGTGTGTGGACACGGCGAGTCCGAGTACATCGTGTGTGGACACGGCGAGTCCGAGTACATCCCGTGTGGACACGGCGAGTCCGAGTACATCCGGTGTGGACACGGCGAGTCCGAGTACATCCCGTGTGGACACGGCGAGTCCGAGTACATCCGGTGTGGACACGGCGAGTCCGAGTACATCCCGTGTGGACACGGCGAGTCCGAGTACATCGTGTGTGTGGACTCGGTGTTTGGGTGTGTCAGTGTTTGGGTGTGTCAGTGTTTGGGTGTGTCGGTGTTTGGGTGTGTCATTGTTGGTGTGTATTATTGTGGGTATCATTGTTTGTGTGTATCGGTGTTTGTGTGTATCGGTGTTTGGGTGTGTCAGTGTTTGGGTGTGTCGGTGTTTGGGTGTGTCATTGTTGGTGTGTATTATTGTGCGTATCATTGTTTGTGTGTATCATTGTTTGTGTGTATCGGTGTTTGTGTGTATCATTGTTTGTGTGTATCATTGTTTGTGTGTATCATTGTTTGTGTGTATCGGTGTTTGTGTGTATCATTGTTTGTGTGTATCATTGTTTGTGTGTATCATTGTTTGTGTGTATCATTGTTTGTGTATATCATTGTTTGGGTGTATCATTATTTGGGTGTATCATTGTTTGTGTGTATCATTGTTTGTGTGTATCGGTGTTTGTGTGTATCATTGTTTGTGTGTATCATTGTTTGTGTGTATCATTGTTTGTGGGTATCATTGTTTGTGTGTATCATTGTTTGTGTGTATCATTGTTTGTGTGTATCGGTGTTTGTGTGTATCATTGTTTGTGTGTATCATTGTTTGTGTGTATCATTGTTTGTGTGTATCATTGTTTGTGTGTATCATTGTTTGTGTGTATCATTGTTTGTGTATATCATTGTTTGGATGTTTCATTATTTGTGTGTATCATTGTTTGGATGTATCATTGTTTGAGTCGCTCGGTTGTTTGAGTGTATCTGTGTTTGGGAGTCGACGTGATAAGCTCGGTTGACTCTGTGTTTGTTTGCGAAGCGAAGTTGCTGCTCCCAAGTTCCCTCTGCGATGAAAATAAAAATCCAATCCCTTTGTTTGCAGATGACATGGAAGACAAAATGGAGGCCAAGACTGAAGAAGCCGTGAGTTCGCCGACGATGTGTCCCTTCTTGATGTCTTCCTTTCTTCAATGTCAGCTCAAGCTAACCACGTGTCCAGCCTTAGTCATTCTCTGACCAATCGTATTGTCATCCTCCCTATCCGTGTGTCACGGCTCCATCCGGGTGATCCATACTCGTGTTCAAATTATCAATAATTTATGACGTCAACAATAGATATTAATCATACGCTCGTGTTTTAAGAAACAGGAATGATTTTTTTTAATAATTATACTTATTTATTTATTACGTACACCCACGCATCGTCTTATCTCTTGATATATAAAGAGGAAGAGATGGATGTTCAATGATCGTTCGTCGGGGTGGGAATGATAAATTATCTTGGGATTGTTTGGGGGATCACCCAACTACCTTCAGTAAGGGATTCTCTCGAGGTATTGTGACGGTTGTGGGAGTGTGAGGAGGTGTCCGTGACGATTCGTGACGTTTGAGGTGTATCACGTAAGAAATGCCAGGTCGGCTGTGGGATCAGAAATAGAACCTATTTGTATTTATTTTTCCTTTTCCTTCAAGTTCCTCACAACATGAGGTGAGGGTCGTGATGTTAAATTGGGGAGGTCTTGCCAATCATGTGACCGGAAGTGCATCAAAATGGCGGACGGTAAATTCCTTCAAAAATATTCTTCTTCAGACCCACCAGTCAGAATGTCACCAACTCTGGGTTACAACATTAGGTTACACCACCAGTCAGAATGCGACGAAGCTTTTGGTACATCATGGGTGATGAAGGTCGTGGTCAAGTTTCATCGGAATCATGTGTGTGGTTTCAGAGAAGAAGTTGCAAGTATTTGTGGACGGACGGACGAGGCGCCATCCCATAATCTCCCTGGAGCTACGTTCCAGATGAGGTAAAAAGGAGAGAGGAAGAAAAAGAAGAAGAAGAAGAAGCAAGTTGTGGCGCTCTGAGGATGAAGAAATGCCGGGGACGCCTCGAGTGACCGTAGCCGTGTTGGTCAGTGAGTGGTGGCCTGCTTCAAAGCGGCTGTCCTTGAGAGTGAGCGGACGGATGAAGGGGAGAGCGAAGGAGAGCATTGAAGACGAGCCGTCCGGATGATGCAGAGATGACGACCGGGCCATTCTCTTCTTTTTCCCCAACCACGTACCGCTCGCGCCAGTGTGGATGAAACCGCCGGCGGTCCCCTTCGCACAGGCCCGAACCCCATGTCCTTCATCTCTCTCAATCTATTTGAAATCCGTGTTCTGAATTTGAATTCTATTGAACGAATGTTGTTGTTGTTGTTGTTTTCTTTTTGATTTGTTTCCCTTTCCTCACCCTGGGTTTGGTGGAGGGTCCGTGTGCGTGATGCTGTGTCGGCCTTTCGTATCGGTCGTGTGGCCTGTGTTGTACTTCTCGTGTCGTTTTGCCTTCAGTGTGCCCCATCCCTTGATGCGAGTAAATTCATTGTGTTCCATTGTGTTTGACTTTGTGCCATTGTTCCCTGGGGCTGTGTTGTAAAAATTCCATTTCGAATGGGAAATCCGTGACGTTTAAGTTGCCCCTGAGTTGTCAGCGTGACGATCTGGAACTCTACTCCTTGTGCTCAACCTACAGGTCAAGCTTCCAAAACTGCTCGGCCAGCTCGCGGGCCCCAGCCTGGCTGGCTGTGAAGAGGACTCGAGGTCGCTGACGTCACCACCTGCAGCACTCTTTAGTCGGGAGTGACATATGGGACATCTTTAGTCGGGAGTGACATATGGGACCCTGGTTTGAATCCTGTCACCTGTAACAGTATGTTTGTGTGTGCGTGTGGTGTGTGTGCCTGTGTGTACATCTGAACAAACAGTGATGGTCCGATCTCCACCATATTTTGCATACATGTTGATAGTACCCAGGGTCAGGTCATGGGCACAAAAAAATCCCCTCTCACCTGTGAGGGGGAGGGTGAGACGACTTACCTTACCTGTACACGTGCCACAGTGCAAGTGGTTTACTGACCTCTGCTGCAGACAGGGGACATTATTATCCCCACTGCGCCCACTATCTCCCCCCCCAGCACGCCCACTATCCCCCACCACGCCCACTATCCCCCCACCACGCCCACTATCCCCACGCCCACTGTCCCCTCACCACGCCCACTATCCCCCCACCACGCCCACTATCCCCCTCCCACCACACCCACTATCCCCCACCACACCCACTATCCCCCCACCACGCTAACTATCCCCCCACCACGCCCACTATCCCCCCACCACGCCCACTATCCCCCTCCCACCACACCCACTATCCCCCCACCACACCCACTATCCCCACCCCCACTATTCCCCCCACCACGCCCACTATCCCCCTCCCACCACGCCCACTATCCCCCCACCACGCCCACTATCCCCCCACCACGCCCACTATCCCCACGCCCACTGTCCCCCACCACGCCCACTATCCCCCACCACGCCCACTATCCCCCCACCACGCCCACTATCCCCCTCCCACCACACCCACTATCCCCCACCACACCCACTATCCCCCACCACGCCCACTATTCCCCCCACCACGCCCACTATCCCCCTCCCACCACGCCCACTATCCCCCCACCACGCCCACTATCCCCCCACCACGCCCACTATCCCCACGCCCACTGTCCCCCACCACGCCCACTATCCCCCCACCACGCCCACTATCCCCACGCCCACTATCCCCACACCCACTATCCCCCCACCACGCCCACTATCTCGCCCCCACCACGCCCACTATCACCGCAGGCCGCTCCCAAAGAAAGCGTGTGTTTTCAGTTGATCAAACTCTTGGATATTTCACTCTTCAAACGAACGAATCCCTGTGGAACACCGAACCCAGACAAACGCAGGTCACGTGACTTGCATCACGTGAGCCGAGTTATATTGTAAACCCATTGCTGATCGGAGGTAGAATCCCAGGGAACGGGCAAGTGCTAACGGCGACCATGTTTACAGAGACTGCTAACACAGACAGTACGAGTTAATGGTTTAAGCTGTTAAACAGGTTAAGTGGTGAATGAGTGTTTCTCTTCACCTCATCTTCCTCTTTTTAGACGAACGTTCTCGACTTCGGGCACGGGAAAGGTGAGAAGCGGCGGAAGCCGAGCGGGAAAGGTGCTCAGGAAGTGATGCGGGACCATCTCTCGGACAGGTGCGTACAAAATGCAACGTAGAAGGACTCGCTCTGCGTCGTGTCTGAATGACTCGTCGATTAGTCCTTCGTTTCGCGTTCGCTCCAGAATCACTGCTCACCCTCCACTCATTCGTTCTTCCATCTGCCCTCCTGCGGAAGCAACTTCCACATCCTCTTCGATCTTTCTTCACGCGATCGCTTCAACGTGGCCGTTCACCACCATTTTAGATCACCCCTCACCCATACCCATGATCTTTTCCACCCCCGTTAACCCTCTGAAAGCCCTCCTCTTTCCAAACCTCCAGTTTTTCCTTCCACTGCTGTGATTGAGAGTTTGCGGATGCATCCATCTTCTTCACCCCCCTCCTCCCCTTGCCCTCATTCTTCCCCACATCCCTTTCATATTTGTCCAAGTCTCCCTGCTGTTGTTGTCTTTCACCATCCATATTGTTTTTTGTGTTCTGTTCCGTCCGGATCCATTGTAAGTTGTAGCTCCTCCATGAGCCTCGACTTTGTATACAAAACCCCCTGTTTCCCCTATATGTGTTTCAGTGATGTGAGGAAGAGTGCGCAGCATTTTAAGCTTCTTTCTGACACCATAACCTTGGCACCGTGAGGGAAGCAAGAAGAAGAGATTGCGCAAGGTGTGTGGAAGCGGAATAAATATCGAGGTGGTGTGTGGAAGGTGTGTGGAAGAGGAAGCAAGAATCAAAACCCCGCAAAGATGTATTTATTACGTACAACTACAAACATTTGTCCAATGATGCGACCAGCAACCGTAGTCTGTGTCTGAATGAATGAATGAAGCCGACCAGCAACCGTAGTCTGTGTCTGAATGAATGAATGAAGCCGACCAGCACCCTCACACGAACAGCACCATCACACGAACAGCACCCTCACACGAACACCACCCTCACACGAACAGCACCCTCACACGAACAGCACCATTGTTGACGTGTTTGTGTGTACACTGTTTCCAGGTGGACATTTTGAACGACGCATTTCTCTACATTGACATGTTGAGCGAGGAGGTTGAACATGAGAAGACATTCCTGATGATATAGGGGAGAGTGTTTATGGAGGTGTGGGAGTTGGCATTGGGTGAGGGATGATATAGGGGAGAGTGTTTATGGAGGTGTGGGAGTTGGCATTGGGTGAGGGATGATATAGGGGAGAGTGTTTATGGAGGTGTGGGAGTTGGCATTGGGTGAGGGATGATATAGGGGAGAGTGTTTATGGAGGTGTGGGAGTTCATATCAGGTGAGGGATGATAAAGGGGAGAGTGTTTATGGAGGTGTGGGAGTTGATATCAGGTGAGGGATGATATAGGGGAGAGTGTTTATGGAGGTGTGGGAGTTGGCATTGGGTGAGGGATGATATAGGGGAGAGTGTTTATGGAGGTGTGGGAGTTGATATCGGGTGAGGGATGATATAGGGAGAGTGTTTATGGAGGTGTGGGAGTTGATATCGGGTGAGGGATGATACAGGGAGAGTGTTTATGGAGGTGTGGGAGTTGGCATTGGGTGAGGGATGATATAGGGGAGAGTGTTTATGGAGGTGTGCGAGTTGATATCGGGTGAGGGATGATACAGGGGAGAGTGTTTATGGAGGTGTGCGAGTTGATATCGGGTGAGGGATGATACAGGGGAGAGTGTTTATGGAGGTGTGCGAGTTGATATCAGGGTGCTGGAAGTTTTCGTCCTTATTTTTGGTGTGGAAGTCTCGCTGATGAACAGTCTCCTTCTGATTGCGCAGACGATGAGGGGCAGTCGAGGGACTCCCACGAGGGTCTGTATGGGCCACAAGGGGGAGACCGAGCGCTCTGACTCACGTACTCACCCACCTGGCTTTCATGCTTCCACACATATGTCTGTAAGGTACCTGCTTATGTGCTTTACCTGTCCTCTGTGAGTTTTACATCCTCTTGTAAAAGGTGTTTTTGGCACTGTTGGTCATATAGTAAATATACATGATTACAGTTTCATTAAAAATGCTTACAAACAAATAATTAAATAAAACAACAACAACAACAACAACAACAACAACAGGTACTGTTTCCAATTTTTATTTAAGATCCGACTTAACTCTTGATGTGATGATGATGAGTTGGAATCCAGTGAACTCCTCTGAAGAGAGACGCAGGTGAGGGTGCTGATGAGAGGTGCACCGAAGGGGATGCAGGTGAGGGTGCTGAAGGTTGTGCAGGTGAGTGGTGCACCAAAGGGGATGCAGGTTGAGGGGACGAGGTGAAATAAAAATGAGTAATGCCTAATGGACAGCTCTTTTCCTGAGTGCTGCAGGTTTCTGTGCAGCTCTTTGTTCGGCAGCGAAACATCATCCAACCTCCTCTTGAACCGGAGGTATCACTCCATCACTGGGTCGGCATCTTGCAACCTGCCAGCTACCGTCCTCACATCCTTCAGCACCTCAGCCAGGAACTTGACAGTCAGGTTGGGCCTCACCACCTCTTCCTCATCACTGCCCTCCTCCTCAGAAACATTGATGAAGGCCTCCAACGCCTCCTCAGTCAGGTCTTACCCATGCGAGGTGATGAGCTCCTCCAATTCCTCAGGCTCCATGTCGTCCAAGCCTCCCCCTCTCACCTCACATGCCGACCCGGAAACTCTCCCATCCCGTCTTCCATGGTGTTGGGAAAACCTCGGGAGTTGTTGACTGCCTCTGGCCACAGGTTTTGCCAGCAAGCATTGATGGTGGAGGCTTTGAATTCATCGAGCTAGTCTTTGATGGCATCGATGCAGTCAGTGCGCTTTATTGAAGTCCTTCCAACATTTTCCGACGGTAAGTTCGGGGTCGGGTTCCATGTCATCCAAGATGCGACGGAAGGTGCGGAGGATGCATCACGTGTTCTTCCGTCGAAATTACCGCTTGGTCGAGTGGTTGGATCAGGGAGGTGGTGTTGGGTGGCAGGAAGATGACCTCCATATTGGGATGGACCACCTTGAGCACCTCGGGGTGGCCAGGAGCATTGTCCACCAGCAGAAGTACCTTGAAGGAGAGGTGATTCTCTGCCAGGTACCTCTCCACTTGAGGGGCGAAACAGTTGTGTGACGAATCCATAAAGATGGCAGCTGTTACCCACACCTCGCTGTTGTCCCTCCAAAATACGGACAGAGTGTGTTTGTTTGTTTTTTACCCTTGAGAGCACGGAACAGCATCATCGGCTTCGTCATGCAGTCCTCTCTACCGTCGGCGTAGAGGAGAAGCGAAACCCGGTCCTTTTCAGCCTTGAAGCCCGATGCTGTCCTCCCTCACCTTGAGTTGAAAGTTCAAATAACTTTTTCTAATTTGGGCATTTTCTTCCAGAAAAGGTCTCACCTCCATTGAAGACCGACTACGGTACGTTCTCCCGTGTCATTGGTGGCCTTTGCGAGTTGAGCAGGGAACGTTTCGGTTGCCACCTGGTCCACCAAGGCACGCTCATCTGTGAGCTTCACATTGTTGAGACTGTCCCACTTCTTGAAGCGGTCAAACCATCCCTTTGTTTGCAACATCACTCGTGGCCTCCTACACACACACACACGCACACACACAGACACACACTAAACTTCCAGTAGGTGTGCAAACCAGCGACTCTGAGCCTATACACCTCCAGTGTGAGCAACGAAAATGCAGGTAACTCAAAATTGCGTGAATATCGATGTTTGTGAACGTCCACACGCACTCCCCGGACCCAAGAGCTTCTAAATGAGGTGCAGCATCATGATTGTACGTGCTCTGGTTACGACATTTAGCCTGCTCAAACACAATCGGGCAAATCTCATAACCCCATGTGGCATCAAAATGTTGAGAAGGAGGTACGATGAGGGTACGCGTCCCCGGTACCCACCCCGGTCTGAGCTCAGCGGCCATGTTTGTCTGGTCAAGCGCAGGTTGTCCGATGTATTTGTCTGCATGCGTGTCCGTGACTCGTCTTGCATCTCCCCTCGGTGAGTCTTCGACCTTGTTAAAAAAAAAACATGAAACGTTCACTTCCATCATTCCCAGCACCTGAGGGTCCGAGTCTGTGGGAGAAGTTGGCAAAGACAAAACAAGCACGTGTTCCATCACGTGACACGACTCACCTTGCAGGTAAGCCGAGACAAATCCTGATCGACAAACACCGTGGTTAATGTCAACAAGTTCAGGGAACTCGGTGTGTTTGTGGTTTCCATTGTGAGCAACAACTCGTGATGTCGAGATCCTGGGCTTGAATCCCGCTCCGCGTTCACCCGTCCATCGTCCCCTTGCAATTCATGCAAACGATACTCGTACCTCGTGATGTTGGAAACGCCAACAAGTACCTCGTACAAGTTCTTCTACGAACTTCGAATGGACGGGACAAAACCTCTTGCACGTTCGTGCCACGTGGTGATCACAGACACCAAGTTTGGAGTATTTCGGACAAACCGTTCAGGAGGAGATAGCGTGACGGACGGACAGACGGACAGGGACGGACAGACGGAGCCCATTACAATGTCCATCAAAATGGTCTTTTTCAAAAAAAACGTCTCGGGATAACTCGACGGCTGCGATTGGACACCGCTGACGGTTCCCAGTTTCGCCAACTCGTCATATTATCCAATTGGTCGAACTTTAAATTCTCCCTCATCATGAAAACAAACTTTTATTTATTTTTTTATCAAAAAGAGGGTCCTCAAGGTTCATGTTGGTTTCCGCAAAGCAACAACAACAAAACCCTTTGGTTATCATCGAATAATTTACACGCGAGGTGGTCAGCACTTACAAATAAACCCTTACACACTCATTTACTGATGGAACAACAATAATAATAATAAAAATAATTACCTCGTTGCACACCTTGTGTGTAATAATATAATAATTAATGACGTTTTTCCCTCTCACAGGTAACCTTGACCTGGCTTCCCGACGTTATACTCTCCACCTGACGGCACAGGGGGGTCTGAAGATGATCCATCACGATCCCATGCTCAGAGGAGCCGAGGATGATGATGATGACGATGCTCCACTGGTCCCATCCGCCAACGATCCCATCCTCCTGCAGGACCGGCAGTAGCTTTGGAGTGCGCGCCGGACGCCGGTCATTTGGATGTTGAAGGTGAGTACAGGTGGTTCACCTTCGGGTGAACGAGGAACGTAATTAAGGGAGGAGGTGGAGAGCACGAAAAGGAGAGAGGTTGAGACCCCAATAACGGGCTAAGACGGACTTAATGGCTGGACCCATGGGTGTATGGCCATTGGACGGTGCAGGTAAATACAGGTGGAGCAAGCCTTCATCAAACTCCAAACAATCATCTTCTCTCACTCATACAGTTCACACTCATCCTGATTGCACTCACACTTATCACGCTCAGACAGATATTCCTTTCATGCTTTAAACTCCTTGTGACCCTCAAACGTCCACCCTACCCTTGACCTCTGACGTTCTTAACACCATCTCTACCTTCCTGTATGATTCCCCCTCGATATTTCGATCCGACGAAGGGTCTCCAAGATGCACACCTCAATCCCTCTCTCTCTCTCTGCAGAAACGCTGGTTACCTGCACCCCCGAGCTGGTCCAGGGACTGCAGTTGATGGTGCGGTTTTGCTCTCAAGGGGGGTTAATGGTACTTTGAGGGCCGAAGGAGACGGCCCTGGGTTCGGTGCCGGGCCCGATGCAGGCTTTCGAGGTTGAGGGTTTATAACGGGGATGTTAAATTCCCTCTTTCGCACCCCCAGAATGAATCTCTTTCGAACTGTCAACTTATTAATTGGTCTTCATCAGCTCACGCATTTCTAATGGTGACCTTGGTGTTCATTGTTGGGCCTAGCGTGCCCTCTGACCACCACTTGGTGGCTGTTGTGATTTTGACAAAGTGGTGGTGTTATGGGTTTCTATCCTTCAGCACCTGTCAGGATCGGTAGACGTGGAGTTCACTGGTCGAATGATTATTCCACCTTTGCCCGTGCTGACACCAGGTATGGTTTGTTTGACTCGGGAGTGTAACCACTGACCCCGTGATCGGTCAACCTGATCGGTGTGACAGGGGAAAACCATTATCAGACCTGGAACATTAGAAGAGGAGATACTCAGAATCGACTGCTTTGATTTGTCAGATTTTACCAAAAAAAAAATTAAATAAAATCACAAAACTGATGCTCGTTTGCACACCTGCCGGAGAGGCAGCACCATTACACCTCGGTTCAGTCCAAAATTCTCCTGGAAGTGCTGCACCAGAACGGCAGTTTTTCGGGATGTCCGATCCTGCCGGGGATCTGAATACGTAGGCTTGAAGACCATCGTGTTGCCAGGTGATTTTGCTACCTTAACACCTCTGACTTTGTTGATCTGTTCACGAATCTGTCCCACTCTCACCACCTCACCCATCCGCACAGACAATGGAGACAAAAATCCTCAATTCCCTGAAATGGGACTTGGTGGCCGTTACGGCGAGTGACTTTGTGCAGCAGATCTTGCACAGCCTACTCATCCCTTCCGATGATCTACTACTGGTCCGCAAGCATGCCGAGACCTTTGTGATTGCCAGCATCACTGGTGGGTATTCTAAGTTTGCGCATGGTCAAAATCTTAACCCTTGTTAGTTAATACAGAAGTCAAAGTTCATGGAGAACCCAAAAACAACAGATTGGCAGATCAACTGAGGGATCGAGGGCTCGGGTGGACAAAACTTGTACAAACATTGTAGTATCAGAAGCGGAGTGTCATGGAGGTTAAAAAAAACATGGATAGGGGATAAGGGAGGGTAGAGGGGAGTGGGAGTGGGTACAAAAGAAAGCATGAGGTGACGATGGGCAGCAGTCTTGGTAAACTGGAGGTTCGTGCACGAACAACAGACACGGAGAGTCCCACAGGTGAGGGAAGAGCGGGATTCACGACGACCGTTAAGAACGGTGAACATCCGGCTAAGATTTAACGAGGGCAACCAGGTGGGGTTACCTGTCAGAATGTGAGGAACCTGTGAGGACAGGGAATCTATTTAGATGACAGAGGGTGGCTGAGGTTAAGCCAGAAGTGAGGAGCGAGCAAAGTGAGACTCCAACAACATGCCCGAGATGGATGAGAAGCATTCCCCGGGACTCGGCCTCTTGCCAAGAGATGCCAGGAAACTCATAAAACTGGATTCAACCACCTCGAGGAGAACAAGATGGCAAGCTGATGCAGACAGGACGTTCGCTTTGAGTTGC
Source organism: Eptatretus burgeri (assembly GCF_056783735.1). Taxonomy (NCBI): domain Eukaryota; kingdom Metazoa; phylum Chordata; class Myxini; order Myxiniformes; family Myxinidae; genus Eptatretus; species Eptatretus burgeri. Next base: position 963,893 of record NC_140981.1, read on the forward strand.
CGGGGCCGTGCGGACCCACCCTGCCAAACTTTACTTGTACCGGGTGGCCTGCAACTTTCTTTCTGTCCTATGATACCGGATATTGTCTCTATTGTGGTGTGTCTGAGGGCGCAAATGAGGAATCCGCTATTTAAGGATCTCCCATTCGTTTGTTTGGTTTGTGGGAGCGTAAACGGCAGGGGGTAAGGGGTTAAGATTTTATTATCGATTTATTACCTCCACCACTGAAGGTGAAGGTGAAGTTTTCACCCCCTGTCTGTCTGTTTGTTACTTGGCGAAATTTTTTTCACCAAGTATGTTGGTTTGTCTGTCTGTCTGTTTGTTTGTCACATGATTTTTGGCCACGGTTTTCAAGCAATTGTTCTGAAATTTTTTGTGTGTGTGTGGGTGACTGGTCAAGGACAGCAACGCTCAATGTTAGTGAAGATCCGAATCCGGATCTGAGAATTTTTAAAGTGATTCTTCACGATTGAGAGAGAGGGCCAAAAATGATATGTAGCATCATGTCTCAAAAAGTTATGGATGGATTCACACGAAACCTGGTGGACAGGTTGGGAGTGCCACGACTTGAAACGTTGTTTGAATGTGAGTCGTGGAGAGTGAAAAAGAGAGAAAGGAAGAAGATTGACAGTTCGAGAAATGTGGTGTTCGAGACGAATGTGAACAACAGCAAGGACTACGAGAAGAACAATCAATCAGTACGTGAAGAAATTAGACCAACAAGTACAACAGAAGAAGCGCTGATTCTAAAACGGAAGACGTCATACTTTGGTTGAACACGCCATGTGCAGGAAACGAAAGCCTGGAGAAGTCAACCATGCTGGGAAGAAGGCGAAGAGGGAGACCTTGTACGTCGTGCCTGATGGATGGGGTAACCGTGAAGGGTTCAACCGAGCCGTCTCTGCCAGAGCCTCCCGCAGAGCAGTGCAGTTTCAGGGCCGGGAGAGATCACATATGAAGCCCCAACGTATCAGTTATAAACAATCCATCTGATCTAGGTCAACGTTGGGCCAAAAGAGTGTCGGGGACAATATCGTATGACACCCTTGAAGCTGAGGCCAGGAGAAATCACATATAAGTTATATAAGTTATAAACGTAAAAGTTATAAGTGTAAGTTAAGTTATAAACAGTTAAGTATAAGTATAAGTTAAGCCAGAACATATAAGTTATAAACAATCCATCTGATCGAGGTCAACGTTGGGCCAAAAGAGTGTCGGGGACAATATCGTATGACACCCTTGAAGCTGAGGCCAGGAGAAATCACATATAAGTTATATAAGTTATAAACGTATAGGTTATTAGTATAAGTTAAGTTATAAACAGTTAAGTATAAGTATAAGTTAAGCCACAACATATAAGTTATAAACAATCCATCTGATCAAAGTCAACGTTGGGCCAAAAGAGTGTCGGGGGCAATATCGCACGACACCCTTGAAGCTGAGGCCAGGAGAAATCACATATAAGTTATATAAGTTATAAACGTATAAGTTATAAGTATAAGTTAAGTTATAAACAGTTAAGTATAAGTATAAGTTAAGCCACAACATATAAGTTATAAACAATCCATCTGATCTCGGTCAACGTTGGGCCAAAAGAGTGTCGGGGACAATATCGCACGTCACCCTTGAAGCTGAGGCCAGGAGAAATCACATATAAGTTATATAAGTTATAAACGTAAAAGTTATAAGTGTAAGTTAAGTTATAAACAGTTAAGTATAAGTATAAGTTAAGCCAGAACATATAAGTTATAAACAATCCATCTGATCTCGGTCAACGTTGGGCCAAAAGAGTGTCGGGGGCAATATCGCACGTCACCCTTGAAGCTGAGGCCAGGAGAAATCACATGAGTTCTATAAGTTATAAACGTATAAGTTAAGTTATAAACAGTTAAGTCTAAGTTAAGCCACAACATATAAGTTATAAACAATCCATGTTCAGTCCACGTATAATCTGATCGTGGCTGGAAACATCGGACAGGCAATGGTGACGACTGAATGTATCGCGGACAGACAGACACCATCATCTGTACGTAACGACTCGTCGAAGCACCTTCTTTTTGTAAAGACCATTGTGGCCGAGCTGGCGGCCGACCTCGAGGCCGAGGAAGTCGAGATGGCTCGGATCCGTTGGTGTGTGGTGGACGTGATGAGCACAGAGTGCCTCAAAGACGTCGGGTTTCCTCCAAATTTCTTTCAGTTTCGTGTTAAACGACAGTTGTGACTGTTTGTAAAGGTAATCAAGGATTGGATGGAATTGACTGAATAGCTTGTGATGATAAAAAAAATTTTTTACTTCCTGTAGATGTTCCCCACGGAACGCCGTGATAAGCTATTTATACACCTTGACACAGAGTTCGTCCAAGGTGGAAAACCCTCTTGGGGAAGGGCGGGGGGGGCAATTGAGTCACTATAACCTCGTGTGACCCCTCGTCACCCTGGCAAGTTTAATTCACATTGCGTAAGTAACGGCCGAATGTATCATGGACTGACAGACACCAAATATCATATTTTACCTCGATTCGGCCCCCCAGGTGTGGTGTAGCCTGGTTTAGCTCTCGAGGGTCTTGTGCAAGTTGTATAACGGTTTCCTTACGATCAGGAGGTCACATCACCAGTCCGTGTTCGCAGGCACTCCGATGCAGGACCACCGCCACGTCCACGCTGTCGGGACAGCCCGTCGATGGTCCTCTAACGAAGAGGTATCTGAACTCGAAGGTGTGCACCTTGTTCAAACATCGATGTTAATCGATGTTGATGTTGAAAAGTTTGTATTTGTGAAATGTGTCAACACCATGGAACATGGAAAGAGTAGTTGGCAGAGGGGATTGGTTTTGCCTGTGATCCAGCTTGATGTGTAAATTTCCATTAAGCAGTGCCAAGCTTCAAGGTGGTCCAAATGGAGGGTCAGCATACGGAGGAGCCACGTGGCTCAACGACAAAGGAGCGGCAGAAACCACCACATGGTCCAGATGAGAGATCAGTGTGGAAAGCCACGGAGCTCACCAAAGATAAGAGTGTCCCCCACACCTGGCGGCCATTGAGCGTACGACAGGCGGATCAGAACACCTCCCCTAGTCGGGGTTATAAAAATCCTGGTGAGCTGTGGTGTCTCTCTCTCTCTCTCTCTCTCTCTCTCTCTCTCTCTCTCTCTCTCTCTCTCTCTCTCTCTCTCTCTCTCTCTCTCTCTCTCTCTCTCTCTCTCTCTCTCTCTCTCTCTCTCTCTCTCTCTCTCTCTCTCTCTCTCTCTCTCTCTCTCTCTCTCTCTCTCTCTCTCTCTCTCTCTCTCTCTCTCTCTCTCTCTCTCTCTCTCTCTCTCTCTCTCTCTCTCTCTCTCTCTCTCTCTCTCTCTCTCTCTCTCTCTCTCTCTCTCTCTCTCTCTCTCTCTCTCTCTCTCTCTCTCTCTCTCTCCCCCTGTCTCCTTCCCTCTTATGGAACCTTTAATTTTTCATGTGACCTTTAATTGAGATCAGATGTGTTGACAGTGGGTTGACATCTCGTGTGGGCAGAATCATATCCATTGATGCATTTGCATCAAATTGTACTCTTCAGTTACTTTTTGATTTGAAGAACTTAAGACAAGCAATCTATCATGTAACATGCTCCAAGAACTTTCAACAGAAGCAAATGTTGTGTTCACGCCTGTTCTTCTTTACCATTTTGTTACGTTCCCAAAATATTCCCTTCCCATTGAGTTGCGTGAAAGATTTTCCTTCGGAATCCTCTAATTTACAATCTTTTGTAGGCATTTTAAAGACGAGCCGAGATTTGAAAGCGCAAACTTCCGAGCAGTTCACGGATGAAGATCAAACGGGAATGAAGGTTAAGTTTCCTTTCACAACCAACGGGACCGGCACTCTATACACCGCTCAAAGCTCCACGTGACATGGTTTTGTTTGTTCCACCACCCGCAGGATGGAGGTTTACAAGATGTCCTCGAGGTTGCAAAAGCATTCGAAGAGCACTTTACTGAGATGTTTGAAAGCATGAAAACTTTCTCCATTGCCATCAACAAGGTAAGCTGCTTCGTCTTCTTCTTCTTCTTCGAATACCCACAGTCTACTTGGCATTACTTGTTTGTCACAGAACACGAGATCAGCAGACTATCCGAGGTTCGGTGAACCCCCGCCTAAGTCTTGGAAAGCGTTATTTATTAATCTTATCGATATTATGGTTTAATTTTTCGTTATAAAACGTTTTGGTTGTTGTTGCAACAAGATTCTCGACTCAAATTCTGCAACTGGTCCAGACGGCATCAGCCCACGTGTCCTAAAAACCTGCTCCTCTGCTCTTGCTCACCCTCGCTCTGTTCTATTCACCCTCTCATTTGCTCAAGGTTATCTTCCATCTGCTTGGAAATCAGCAAACATCACTGCCCTGCATAAAAAAGGTGCAAAAACAGATCCCTGCAACTACAGACTAATCAACCTTCTCCCAATCATCAGCAAAGTTCTGGAATCCATCATCGCTTAAGACATTAAATCCTTCCCTCTTCTCCAATGGCTTGATTTCCAATCATCAATTTGGTTTCAGACCAGGTCACTCGACCCTGGATATGCTGCTTCTGCTCTCTCAACAATGGATGGAGGTCCTCAATGCAGGACATTAAATCAGAGCCACATCCCGAGACATCACCTGCTTTTGACACGGTCTGGCACCCTGCCCTGCTCACCAAACTCTCTTCCTATGGTATCCAAGGCCATCTCCACTTCTGGCTCGCAGACTTCCTCTCCTGTCGCAGTCAACGTGTGGCCCTAAATGGAGTTCTTTCATCCCCTCTTCCTGTCCAGGCTGGAGTTCCTCAAGGTGGCGTTCTGCACCCTGTTCTTTTTCTGGTTTTCATCAATGATCTCTCTGACTCTCTGGAAAATCCTCTTTCTCTCTTTGTTGATGACTCCACCCTCTGCTGTACCATCTGTCATCCATCAGACCGGCAAGCAGCAGCTTCTTCACTCACTGCAGATCTGGGTAAAATCACAAACTGGTCCAACACGTGGAACATGTCCTTCAATCTGGACAAATCTCACACTCTCACCATGTCTCTCCGAAAGGACCGTTTAGAACCCCCCCCCTATCCACTTTCTCAACAATCCTCTGGAAGAAGTCTTTTCTTTCAAGCTTCTGGGTCTCACTATCTGCCATGATCTTTCCTGGGAAAGCCACATTTCAAACCTGGCCTTCAAAGCCAGTCGCCGACTGGGAATCCTCCCTCGTGCAAAGTCCTTCCTTGCCACACCTGAAGTCCTATCCACTTGCAAGGTGTTCATCCGCAGCTTGATGGAGTACTGTTGTCCCCTCTGGACTGGCTCCCCTTCCTCACATCTTGCTCAGCTTGACGAAGTGGAAACAAGGCCTTCAAAATCTCCCGCGATGAGGCTGAGTCTTTGGGCCTCTCACTCTCTCACCGCAGGCTGGTCGGTGGTCTTTCTGTCTTCTCCCGTCTCCTCTCCGGTCTTGTGCGTTGAAGGTCCTTATGAGGGAACCACGTATTGTTGTTATTAAGAAGTCGTTGGACTCCTCAGGAAGACGCGAGACTTCCTCCGTAGAGATGGCGTGGACACTCCACAGGTTTGACACAACACAACTCCTCAAAAAACAATCCACCGAGATACAAACTTATCAACCCACACGTGTTCTGATGAATTGCTCGATCACCCTATTGACCGTAGAAAGCGGAATGCCAAGGTTCTGAGCTCTCTGATGCTGCTGGCTGACTGCGCATTCCAAATGGCCAACAATTTGTCCTCTTTGATAATCGAGAAGTTTGTGTGTGCTCCCTGGGTTCGAGGCAGAGTTAATTGTCGTACAAGACCCAGGAACTCGTTTCTGTAAAGAAATAGTCGAACATTAGTTCAATTCACTGAGTAAAACTGCGTTATACAGATGATATGAAGAAATTGAAGATGTCTCTTCACTCCTGTCATGTCTCTGGAGGTGCACTCGGAGAAGTGGTTTCATGCGGTTAGAGCACAACCGCTGGAGGAGCTATCAGCATTTCAGGGCTCCCAACGCGACGTCTGTGTGGTCGTCCGGCGATGTCTCTCGACGGACCCTTCGGTCTTCATGAGGAGCTTCACATGCTGCACCTCGTGCGTTTTCGTGCTGTGCGTTCGGAAGATCGTCGGTGTGCGTTTGGGACACCGTGGTGTCCTCACAGGAGAGTGAGGTACGGAGGAGACCAAATCTTACCTGGTACACCTGGTACGTGGATGTGGTCAGGAGACTTGATCTTGTGAGTCATCGTTACCGACGTTGAGAAAAGGAAAAGCAGCACGAGCCGTGGTGAGAGTGTCTTGAGAGGAGTGTTGTGAGGGGGCTGCCGTGGCGTCGGGGAATGCATGACCCTTGGGAGCGACAAGTGGAACGGGCGGGAGTCGTTTGATGCGATGTTCGCGCAGCATCGCTTGGGTGGAGTCAACTGAGATGCTGCGTCGATGGACTTGTCGCGGCTCCTCCCGTTCGCGGTCACTGTGGGATTCCAACGCACCCACCACTCCACGACCCCCAATTGTCCACTCCTCCACCAAGCGAACAATCCCACCATCGCCACTCCCTCAACAATCTGTGCCTTCGCGACTGAGATGACATGGCCGGTGCTTATTTATTTCGTCTTTAGGCAGTCGTCAACAACAGTCGACGAAATATCTTCTCCCCTTGTTTGGCCTTTGAGGGGCAGCAATTCAATGGGCTCCTCTTGGGGTCCTTCGGAATTCTCGTACCTGCCGAGAAGAGCAACCTGTGCAACGTCGTCAACATCACACGACTCGTCACAAGCGATGGAGAAGCCCGGAGCTGAATCATTGTCCTTCATCTGCTGACTGGTGATGTCTGTTGCCATTTTTACTTTTCTGTCCCTCACCGTCTTTGCAGACTTCGATGACTCAGAGTCTCTATTTTTTTTTTGAACAATTTCGTTTTTGTTTTTTGAAATCACTGTTTCAGCTGCTCTGATACTTTAATGAAGCACTCTTACATTCTCACCATCTGTGAACGGCTTTCCTCGTTTCACAATCTCTTGAGTTGCCGCATAACTGGCGGGAGTTGTGCGACTCGGTGATTTCATCCATTTTTGTGAGTGTGTTCTCACTTTGGTCTGCTTTGTGCTTCAGCTACTTCATGGCTCTCTCTCTCTCTCTCTCTCTCTCTCTCTCTCTCTCTCTCTCTCTCTCTCTCTCTCTCTCTCTCTCTCTCTCTCTCTCTCTCTCTCTCTCTCTCTCTCTCTCTCTCTCTCTCTCTCTCTCTCTCTCTCTCTCTCTCTCTCTCTCTCTCTCTCTCTCTCTCTCTCTCTCTCTCTCTCTCTCTCTCTCTCTCTCTCTCTCTCTCTCTCTCTCTCTCTCTCTCGCTCTCTCTCTCTCTCTCTCTCTCTCTCTCTCTGGCATCACCAACGGGATTTTTTTGTTGTTGTTGGTGAATTTCTCACGGCAAATGAGCCATAAAAATGGAGCCCAGCCGAACTTGATATGAACGTGAAGGATTCAGTCCGTTCATTTTGAAATTCTCTGTTCTCCTCTCCCGATCCTCCTCTTCTTGAGAGCCATTTCACGGTTGACCTTCTCAGTACCACTGATGAATGTTGCAAACTTCTGTTTCCTGAAAATAATTAAAAGACTCCAAACGATGATGCAGTTTCAGGATTCATCAATGCAGTTCATGTGTGGAACAACAGTTTTACACTCACAACGATGCACGGTGCACGTGTCGTTTCGCTTCGTTTGTTGGTACTCCAAGATGGCGGACAGCAAACGTGGTGACGTCACACGCACGTTCACCCTCCATTGAAGGAGGGAGTTATCAAAACCTCATCCTCCCCTCCCCCCCTCCCCCCTTCCATCCCCCTCCACCCCTTCCGTGGCTGACTGGACTTCTATACTTAAGTCACGCTTGCCTCTGTTCGTGTGCAGGTGGTAAAGGCAAAGGAGAAGCAAGCCAATGAACGAGAGCCAAGGGTGAACAGGTAAAGCGTGGCACGGTGAGAACAGGTGGATAACAAGGCAAGGACGGACAAGGAGAGAGGTCGACGAACCATGGTTGTCTGTGGTTCACCCAAACTGTGAATGTATCAAAGGGAAGTTTCAATACGTTTGAATCCCTCACCCGTTTTATGGTGATGGACCAATCCCGGTGTTTTGCTTTGACGAACGCCTTGAGTTGATTGTGGTTTTATATTGTTATATTTATTGTGCGACATTGTAACGTCCTCAGGTGTACTTATTCGATCCGTGATGTCATCTTGGGGATTGTCGACCCATGATGTCATCTTGGAGATTCTCGACCTGTGATGTCATCTTGGGGATTCTCGACCCGTGATGTCATCTTGTGGATTCTCGACCCGTGATGTCATCTTGGAGATTGTCGACCCGTGATGTCATCTTGGGGATTCTCGACCCGTGATGTCATCTTGGAGATTCTCGACCCGTGATGTCATCTTGGGGATTCTCGACCCGTGATGTCATCTTGGGGATTCTCGACCCGTGATGTCATCTTGGGGATTCTCGACCCGTGATGTCATCTTGGAGATTCTCGACCCGTGATGTCATCTTGGAGATTCTCGACCCGTGATGTCATCTTGGGGATTCTTGACCCGTGATGTCATCTTGGAGATTCTCGACCCGTGATGTCATCTTGGGGATTCTCGACCCGTGATGTCATCTTGGAGATTCTCGACCCATGATGTCATCTTGAAGATTCTCGACCCGTGATGTCATCTTGGAGATTCTCGACCCGTGATGTCATTTTGGAGATTCTCGACCCATGATGTCATCTTGAAGATTCTCGACCCATGATGTCATCTTGGAGATTCTCGACCCGTGATGTCATCTTGGGGATTCTCGACCCGTGATGTCATCTTGGGGATTCTCGACCCGTGATGTCATCTTGGAGATTCTCGACCCGTGATGTCATCTTGGAGATTCTCGACACGTGATGTCATCTTGGGGATTCTCGACCCGTGATGTCATCTTGGGGATTCTCGACCCGTGATGTCATCTTGAGGATTCTTGACCCGTGATGTCATCTTGGAGATTCTCGACCCGTGATGTCATCTTGGAGATTGTCGACCCATGATGTCATCTTGGAGATTGTCGACCCGTGATGTCATCTTGGGGATTCTCGACTCGTGATGTCATCTTGGAGATTCTCGACCCATGATGTCATCTTGAAGATTTTCGACCCATGATGTCATCTTGGAGATTCTTGACTCGTGATGTCATCTTGGGGATTCTCGACCCGTGATGTCATCTTGGGGATTCTCGACCCGTGATGTCATCTTGGAGATTCTCGACCCGTGATGTCATCTTGGAGATTCTCGACACGTGATGTCATCTTGGGGATTCTCGACCCGTGATGTCATCTTGGGGATTCTCGACCCGTGATGTCATCTTGAGGATTCTTGACCCGTGATGTCATCTTGGAGATTCTCGACCCGTGATGTCATCTTGGAGATTGTCGACCCGTGATGTCATCTTGGAGATTGTTGACCCGTGATGTCATCTTGGGGATTCTCGACTCGTGATGTCATCTTGGAGATTCTCGACCCATGATGTCATCTTGAAGATTTTCGACCCATGATGTCATCTTGGAGATTCTTGACTCGTGAAGTCATCTTGGGGATTCTCAACCTGTGATGTCATCTTGGGGATTGTCGACCCGTGATGTCATCTTGAAGATTCTCGACCCGTGAAGTCATCTTGGGGATTCTCAACCTGTGATGTCATCTTGGGGATTGTGTCGACCCATGATGTCATCTTGAAGATTCTCGACCCGTGATGTCATCTTGGGGATTGTTGACCCGTGATGTCATCTTGGAGATTCTTGACCCGTGAAGTCATCTTGGGGATTCTCAACCTGTGATGTCATCTTGGGGATTGTCGACCCGTGATGTCATCTTGAAGATTCTCGACCCATGATGTCATCTTGGGGATTGTCTATCCGTGATGTCATTTTGGAGATTGTTGACCTGTGATGTCATCTTGGAGATTGATTTTCTCTTCATTTGGAGATTGTTGACCTGTGATGTCATCTTGGAGATTGATTTTCTCTTCATTTGGAGATTGTTGACCTGTGATGTCATCTTGGAGATTGATTTTCTCTTCATTTGGAGATTGTTGACCTGTGATGTCATCTTGGAGATTGATTTTCTCTTCATTTGGAGATTGTTGACCTGTGATGTCATCTTGGAGATTGATTTTCTCTTCATTTGGAGATTGTTGACCTGTGATGTCATCTTGGAGATTGATTTTCTCTTCATTTGGAGATTGTTGACCTGTGATGTCATCTTGGAGATTGATTTTCTCTTCATTTGGAGATTGTTGACCTGTGATGTCATCTTGGAGATTGATTTTCTCTTCATTTGGAGATTGTTGACCTGTGATGTCATCTTGGAGATTGATTTTCTCTTCATTTGGAGATTGTTGACCTGTGATGTCATCTTGGAGATTGATTTTCTCTTCATTTGGAGATTGTTGACCTGTGATGTCATCTTGGGGATTGATTTGGAGATTGATTTCCTTTGTAAACCCAATGAACTTGTTAACTTTTACCCCTTTTTTCGGTTCCTGTTAACTTTTACGCTCCACGTTGTTATTGTTATTTATAAAATATTTATTAACTTCCAATGTTCCACCATCAATAAACGCGCCGTCCCTTCGGAGGAACGTAAAGCTGGCCGTCCAGTTTGCTATCATTCATGTGTGGAGGTTAATAATCCTGTGTGCCTTTTCATTCCAATAGACCATTGGGATAGGCTACCCTGGCCAGATTTTTCAGATAGGGCTGAGCATGGTGGAAGGGGGCACTGCATCACAGCTGCTCCAGGTGCTGTACCTGTATGGGTGAGCTGGTTTCACACCTGACTCCAAGAGAATGAGATTTGACTGTGAACGACCACTTTGGTGTCGCATCGCCCTGGTCGGCCATCCTCATCGATCGATCGTATCTCTCCCAAGAGAGGTGTTTGTGGCCTGTCCCTGGCAGGTGTCCCTTCATCAGAGAGAAAGGAATTGCAGTTAAATGATAACAACACACAAAGTCTGTAAAACATGCGAATCATCCACAAATCAATACAACGATTAACATTGACAGACACACATTGCAGACGTACACGATATCACGTGATCAACGATTGCCAAAATGATCAATGGTATCTGGATTTATAAATCGGTGTCAAGGTTGTTTGTTCAACGCTGAGGATAATCCTTTGACGTCATGGTTCGCAGGCCCGGCCATGAGTGTGCACACCGCAAGTGGTTGAACCACTGAGGGAGGGGGTATTGCGGGTGGAGGAACGATGCCATGCTTGAGGTGGTTGAGTATGACAAAAGTGTGGGTAGCTCAGGGACTTCACCAGAAGGTTATACATAAATATATTACTCGAAGCAGCCACGCAGGGGGCAGCCACGGGGGGTAAATGTTAGCCTGAAAGAGCTACGGCTGGAATGGTAACCCCTGCATTGAACCTTGCAGGAGCAGTGATTCCGGTGGGGAGGGAGGGGGCAGTGTTATGTAGGACAAATGACTCGAGCTGTGATAGGAATACATAGCTCAGCGTGGGCCGTGCGACGCGGTGAGGAGTGACAATGACGTCACTTTAAGTCAGGGCGTCTGTAGTGCGAAGGTGTATTTTTGTTCCCCCCATGCAGGGGGTGGGGGGTCGTGTAAGATCCCCCTGTTTGTAACAACCCCTTATAGCCATCCCTGTGTTTGGGAAGTGAGGACGGGGCTTTTTGCGGTGTTGTAGCGTGGCCATGATGGAAATGGAGGTTGTAGTGAGCGCAGGATACAACACAGAAAGCGACAGAAAGGTCCGTAAAGTGGAAGTCGGTCATCAAGGGAGGAACGGCCAAAGTCTTCCTGAGACCTGTTTCTGAGACAATGTCACTGTTGTCACATGCGAACGAGACAAATCAACTGAGGACTCTTGAATAAAGTTCCCTCGTTGTTTTATTATGTACATGTCGTGGTATATTCATGATACCAGGCGGGGAGTGTTGTGCATTCGCTGCCATTGTTGATTGCTGACGCGCCGCCCCGGATGGACGGCTTCAATTACTCCCTTGCGAGTGTTCTTTGCCGAGCCCTTCCATTGGTTCTTAGAGATCATGTGAACTGGAGGTCAGGGAGCGGATCCGCCATTTTGTGATTAAGCGACGGCCATGTTGTTTTGCTTCGTGTCATCTGCCAAGACGGGAATTTAATTTAACAGGAAGCTCCAAAGGTCGTGCTCAAGAGGGGACATGACCAACCTCCCGTCCAAATTTTTTTTCGTAATCCGCAGTGACCGAAACTGTCGCCATGGCAACTGGTGTGACGTCAGTCTTCACACCACCGGCCATGGTGGTGCTGCCCTGACCTCTTTGTGACACTTCCAGCGCCGCCCGATCCCCGTGATTAGGATACACCTGAGAGTGGTTGGGTAATGATTGTTAAATGTGAATGAACTAGTGCATGCCCGTAAGTGCATGCCCGTAGGTGCGTGCCCGGAGGTGCGTGCCCGTACATGCCTGGCCGTACGTGCAAACAAAAAAACTTTCAAACCGCGTGCCAGAAACAACAACCACACAGGCCGTTCCTTCGCTCTCGCGTTCTCGCGACAACCACACTTCCACACACAGAGTTAATTAAAATCAAGTTTACCTCCCTGTCTTTGCTTGTCATGACATTCGCTGCCATGTAACGGGCACGGCCCGTGACGTCATCGTCGGCCGGCCGCGCACCGGCCCACGCAGCAACGTGTCCTGTCATTGGTTGGTAAACAAATGGCCATAACTTGGGAACCACTTGTCCGATTAATATCAAACCTTGGAAAGGCACATCCTCAGGTTCCCAGCAACACACACACACACACACACACACACACACACACACACACACACACACACACACACACACACACACACACACACACACACACACACACACACACACACACACACACACACACACACTGTATACACACACACACACACACACGCGTTCTTTTGAGGAAGCACGAGTTGTTCAAATGTATAATTATTTATTTTGGGGCATGTGGTCTTTATTTCACCAGGTAAACCACCAGGTAGGTGAAGGAGTTTAATGGCAGTCACCATGTAACCCACCAGGTAGGTTTACTATTATTTCGTATGCAGCCTGCGGCTGCTGGTTGCATCATTGCTGGGAGCACGGCTGTGCGCCTGATGCAGTGGCCCCTATTTCCAGTAAGAGGTTACTTTGTACAGGTTTCTTAGCAACATGCCAGAGGTAGTGGCTGTCTCTCGTTTCCTCAACACACGAAGGTAAGTCGGTGCTGCATCAGTTCTATTTCTGATCCCTTACCCCTACCCGGTTATCCTCACAGCATGTTAACGGCGCGTCATCAACCTCTCCACAGCCTGTGACATCATCAACCTCTTCAGGCCTGTGACGTCATCATTCTCTTCACGGCCGGTCACGTCGTCAACCTCTCCATGGCCTCGGTGTAACCCTCGGCCCAAAGTTTTACCTGTCGCTGTGGACGTGCGTCGGTAACCTCACAAATCATGACGTCACAATGACGAGAATCGAACACCATTGTAAACTGAGTGCAGGTAACTTCGATCACCTGAAACCCTTCAGTGGTATCACCAAGAATCGTTGATGGTGGCCACCGATTGTCAGCGACATCAGGAGTTGTCCTCTTCCGTCGCGACGGTCCCCCTGGACGACCGGTCACCGGTAACGGACCACGATTCCCATCAAAGGCCTTGTCAGCCCTTCGTGCTGGTCTGAACGTGTTGAACGGACGTTCTTCAAGCTGATTGGGTGGAACGTTTGAACAGGAATTTGAAATGTGTCATCCAAGCATTCATGGGGCACCGATCATTGGTCGTGACGTGACGTGACGTCAGGCGGCGGTGATCACGTGACGTTGAAGAATCTTACGGCAAAGCTGCACTCTCCGTGGGCGTGGTCTAAACTCGGACGTCCTATTGGTCGATCGAAGTGATCGAGTCGACCTGTTTACTTGTTATTATAATTATTATTTGTCTCATTTTCATGTTCGCAGTGTTATCGTGGGAGG